>NC_051181.1:93372845-93703717 GCF_013339695.2 Rhipicephalus sanguineus
TTTTCCTCCACATACACTTCGCAGATACAATGTCGTGCTGTAGAGATGATAAAATGAAGAACTCAAGAAGTGACTCAATTAAGTCATCGGTGGACTTTGTTTTTGCTATAGAAAATAAATAAAACACCAGGTATGTTTTTGGACAGGACATCGAAATTCTTTTAGCGCGCATTTGCACTGCTTGTTGCATCTGCACTTTTACATTTGCATAATAAATACCGCTATGTCCCTTCACGTAACGAATTCGTCTACGGGTGGAGGGGGTGGGGGACCTCGCCTTTCGTTTTCCACCATCCCACATACTTTAGCAGTTTTCAGCAGCGAAGGGTAGCTCATGGTCTGACGTAATGCAGGTACTCACGTTAGGCAGAGACGTCAATCAGTCTTAGTACATAATAGCGACGCTACGGTACCATGACGTGCATCCCAGAGGCGTCGGTCGTCGGCGTATTCGAGCAACGCCTGGCTGCAGTTTGCGGAGCCATACGTATATATACAAAGGGTCATTCCACGCCAACTGTCCCAGTCCGGGCGCTCGACAAAAATCAATTTCTCTAAAAAAATATGAGAAAATTACGCACATATGGACATTACTTCTACAGTATTTTCCCAAAATATTTTGAGCGGCAAAAATTTTTCGGGCACGCCTGCGCCATTTGAACTTCTCGATATGGTGGAAAACCAGGTGCGAAAGAAAAATTCGCTATAAATGGACCGTTCCACGCATTCATTCGAATCTTGCTTTTTTGTGTTTTCAGAGCATCGTGCTTTTATTATAGGAGAGTTTCTTACAGCAGCTTTATGTGTTTCACTCAATAGCGCGTAGGTAAGTTTGAGTAGATCGCAGAATTTTCAGGAATTTTTCGACAAAAGACAGTTGTAGACCAAATACATAAATTATATTTATAAAAAGTCACAGTTTCGCCGCAAGGGCGAAGCACTGAATGCGACAGCAAGAAATTAATGTTATACGAAGTGAGGCTCGCCGATGGATACTCTCAGTTTGAACAGCGCTCGTGTTGCAAAGGTGGCCGAAGCAGCGAAGGAAACTCAGCGTGCTTAAAGCGTCGAGCTGTGACACTACACCACCATTTACTTCAGCATACTTCAGCATACACCATTTGCTTCAGCATGCTTTCTTAGTCACCACATAGATGTCGCGATGTGCGCGCGAGGCGCGCTTTAAAGATCGTCGCCCCGTTCCTGCGAACGCCGTTGCTCTTCGCCCTACAGGGCGTGGTTGCCTTCGTGCGCTTATCTCGAGGAAAGAAGGGGAGGCCGGTGGGGTGGAGCGGGGGGTACGAAGGTCACTTCGCTCGCTGCAACGGCCGCGTTTGCGAAAGGAGTGCGCTGTTCAAACAGAAATACGCAACAACTGTGGCAATTAGTTCGCGCCCGTCCTGTGTGTACCTGTTCGTTCATTTCGTGCGTCCTGCTTTATGTTTGAGCAGTGCGCTTCAGGTGTCGAGCTGTGACGCATTAGTTCGCGCTCGTCCTGTGTGCTTTCCTTTCGTGCGTCCTTTAGGCTCGAGCGACGCGCTGGCAATTTCGAGCTGCTTTCCGTTCTTCGCGCTACATTCCAATTTATTGCTATCGCATTCATTGCTTCGCCGTTGCGGCGAAACTGTGACGTTTTTTTTTTACCAAGCTGTAACGAAACACGAAACGAGGCATGCTTCAAATAATGGGCTTTCTAAGGAGTGAAGTGATTAAACATTTCTGCAAGCAAACTTCCGTTAGTGAAGCAAAGAATTATGCACACACTATATTATCTTTCGTAGTTATGCAATATAGGCAGACGAATTGTAGCCAACCACTGTAAATAATTGCGCTAATGACTCGCACAAGGATGAAACTTCAAAATGCAAGCCTTGTCGGCGCTTAGGGAATCACGATCGATTGCCAATGGAGCGCTAAGGAGTCAATAAATATTTATGGATTAGCGTTCTGCGGGTTTTTCCTTCGGTAAACATGAATGAGGCTTTCATTACCTCGAGACCACTGTTCGGTATTATACCGAACGGTTCGCCCAAAAAATTTGCACTTCGGAGCATGTCGCTATAGCGCGTTTATTAAATTGCGTGGACTATAGCGATTTATTTCTCACAGCATGCTTAGATTTAGGTCTAAATTGTATACATAGGATATCATGCTCCAGAACACACACACAATACGCAAACGCAATTCTGAGTCTGGACCTCAAGAAAACCTTCGGCGATACTATTCACAAAGCTATTCTGGAAAACCCGCGGAAATTGAATAAATATATTTTCAGAATTAAGAATTGGCGGAATAAAACCTCTGGAGATAAAACTGCAAGGTACAGGTACGCCACAGGGATCGGTCTTGTTACCCTTTCTTTTGAATGTCGGAATAAATGGTTTCCCGGCAAGGTTAGAGAAAATAACAGGGCTGCATCGCAGCACGTGCGTTGCTGATATCGTTATCTTGGTAGAGGGAGGCCGCGGTGGATACACTGAAGATACCCGACAAGAAGCTATGCACACGGTTGATGGATACGTTGCAGACAGTGGTCTAGAATGCTCGCCAGATAAATCGGAACTTTTATTTTACATTCCGGCATTCCGATGTTGGAAAAGCAACCAGTGAAAACCAGATATATACTGGCAAAAACTAGTTCCTACAGAAGACAACATCCGCATCCTCGGACACAGCATATCAATAAATGAACACAAGGAGGAACAATTTATTTCAGAAACTAGCGCATAACAATTCATGGGAATGTTTAAAAGGATCGCAAATCTACATTATGGAATGAAGTAAAGCAATATAATAAGGTCTTTTGTTATCTGCTGCATTGTACATGTGGCTCCCTACCTCACAATACAAGCAGCGGAGAAGGCCAAAATAGACGGAATTATTAGACGACCATTCAAGCAAGCGATTGGCCTCTCGATAGACACATCGAGCGAGATGTTTTTGGAGCTAGGGGTCCACAATGCATTAGATGGGCTTATTGAAGCACAGAGGACTGCTCAATATGAAAGGTAAAGAAGCTGTAAACAAGGCAAGGCACCCAATGGAGAAACAAAAGATAAATTACACATATTTGAACGAAATAAAAAAAAAGACATCCCTCCAGATATGAGCCGGTGCGTAATGGCACATTTACAGATGGAGAGCAGTGGGGTTATCTTGCTGCGCAGCTGGACCCGAGACGACCAGCAATAGGCCGACCAGCAGAGTGAACACTCTGCAATAGCCCATGAGTTCCTGGCTACCGTCTAGGCGAGCTTGGCCCTCCCCACAAACGTGCCGGCAAATAAAGAGCTATTTCATTCCCTGAAGTGAAATTCGCCCAAGCGCGCTAAGAAGTGGTCGCCGACTTGTAAACACTATTTTGCGCAGATACAAAGTAGCGCAGATATAGCTGTAACATATGCACTTATTTGAAATAATTGATACAATGGCTGGTTCGAGAAACGTTGGGAACACGGATCAGTTTGTGGTTCAGAAAAGCTTCAAGTAAGGCTGTATTACTTCTGCAAACCTATTTTATTCACAGAATACGTATTTATCAGCAAGCATTTGTATGACTCGGATATAACAGTAAACATTGGCGCAACAAAACTAAGAAACAAGAGCATTCAATCTGCCGTAAACAGGCGATGCTGCCATAGAAGCAGGAAAGATAAAGGAGTCTGAAAACTGTCATCTTGAATATAAAATATAAACCAATAAATTTCAAAATTTGGAGAAGTGAATAGCGTCAATGTTTTGGCAATAGATGGAGAACGGATGATTGAGATAAACAATGGATGGGCTTCGTTGGGCATATGCATTTCTGTGAAGTCTATGACAGAGATGACAGTTTGACAAAATCAGTTCGCCGAAGAAAATTGCTAGGAAAGGAAGCAAGGAGCGCACTTTTGAATATACTGTCTTTTACTCATAAAGAATTCTCATCAGCGCGATTGAAATTCCGGCGCTGATGTGAATCGAGCACTTTACGGGAATTTGAAAGACGAGCGAGTTTCTGTGCTCAGGTGGTGTCTTCAGAATTCCATGAGCTTACAAAAGAAGCAATACGTCGGTCGTAATTGTTTTTAGAAAGAAATGTCCTAAAACGGAGAGATTTCTAATTTGGTCAGATCAAGGGAACGTAACTAGTAGCGAGGGAAAGTGGAAGTTAAGAAAATACGAAGTCGCCTTTGACAGATCTTGTAGATAAAATTGCTATGAGCAGAGAGAAACGCGGCGTCTCGCGTGCTGGAGCATCGGAGACGGGTGATTATATATATATATATATATATATATATATATATATATATATATATATATATATATATATATATATATATATATATGTATATATGTATATATGTATATACATATATATATATATATATATATATATATATATTATAAAGTTCCAACAAAAGCAGTTTGCTTTCCGCAATTTTATTTACATTACACCTGGGTTCTTCTACCTCCTCTTCCAGCCTCTTCTTTTGCGCCTTCTCCAACCAATTCTTTTTGATCACTACATCCTCCCAGGCTCCTGTTTCCATCTCTCCGGAGATGGTATGGAAGTATATTTGAGGGAGACGCCTCTTCGGTCTTGCCGCGATGTCCCTGTTAATATACTGTCTTCAGTATGCCTTGTTGTTTCGCTACCTTCGTGACGAAGTAGGGACCCGTAAACGCAGACTTCGAGCCGAGACCTTCGCGCAAGAGGATCATGCTTCCAGGCTGCACGTCGAGTATCTCTGGTCGGTGACGCTTATCGAAGTTCCTTTTCACCGTTTGGCGATATCGTTGTTTCTTTTTTTCCACCATAGGTTTTTCCTTGAGAACGATCTTGTCAACCAAACCAAGGTCTTGATCAGCAGGCAACCACCTTGGTTTTCCGAAAGCGGCAAAGTTTGGGCTACATCCAAGTCCTGCAGTATAGGAGCGATTGTGATGGGATACTGCCGCCTCCAGAGACCACTTCCACCCGCCTTTGAAGTCTGGGTATAAAGACAGAAACATCTTCAAGTCCCTAATCATCCTCTCTGCTACAGAATTAGCTTCAGGGTGGTATGGTGCTGGGAAACTTAATTTATTACCTCTTCCTTCTGCCCATCATCGAAGCTTGAGACTTCGAAAAGCTGGTCCATATTCGGCAACTATAACCTTGACATCCTTGAACACATTACGCTCCAGGAGTGACATCGCTGAATTCGCATCTTCACGGCCTGCCTTAGCAGCAACATAGCGTGTGAACTCGTCCACGGCAACCAAAAACTCTTGAGTTTGTCGCACGCCCTAGCCTTTCTTCTTGACTTTCGCAAAGTCGAGGTGAAGTACTTCAAAAGGTACCTCCGAGTACACCGGCATTACTATTTTATTCCCTAGTGGCCTAAACTTTGTTTTGAAGAGCTGGCATTCGTGGCATGTCTTAATGTAGTTAGCGACGTCCGCTTTCATGTTATTCCAAGTGAATCTTGCAGTGAGCTTTCTCAACGTCCGCCAAAATCCATCATGTCCTCCAGATTCTGGACTGTTATGGTACAGCCTCAGTATAGCTTGCACTTCTGTCGCCGGCACGTGTACCTTCCCGTTCTTACCTTCCCACAGGCTTATATAGTTGACGTGTTCAGCTTCTGTTTCTTGTGGTATATGCAGTCTGGACAAGGCATCAGCATCCTGTGATTTTGTCCAGGGCGATGAGCTACCTCGAAGGTGTACTTTTGGATCTCGCTTGTCCATCGTGCAATTCTCCCCTTTTTCTGTGCGAGATGAAGCAGATAAGTCAATGCCTGGTTGTCGCTGATTGGCTCTTTGGAAATGGTGGCGATGGATTCGATTCGGCCAGGTGTTGTCATCTCTTCTGGCGCCGCAACGAAGTTCTCGCCGTCTAGCTCGTAGCCTGCGATCAGTGGCTCGCCGTCCCGCTGTGTGAGGTAGAAGGTCACCCACATCTTCCGGATCCTGACAAAGGCTGCGCCAAATATAAAGTGCGAACGAAAGCAGTTTGCTTTATACTTTTAGATCACTATATATATATATATATATATATATATATATATATATATATATTATATATATATATATATATAGAGAGAGAGAGAGAGAGAGAGAGAGAGAGAGAGAGAGTTGAAGGAGTGGTTGCCTTTGGGTGCCGTATAAGTATGAGAGGTGGCACTTCAAGAAAACTTCATTTATTCACCATATATATATATATATATATATATATATATATATATATATATATATATATATGGTGACATAATAAGGCGATGATGATGTTTCGCATCACTCGTCTCCAATGCTGCCGGATGCGAGACGCCGCCGACGCGGGAAGCCGACGGTCAAATTTCTCGTTTGATGAGGCGCACCTCAGGTTCTCGCTTTAAAAAAGTTGTTGGTGACAATTTCGCCAACGTACTTATAAGTGTCCAACTAAATACTCGCATGAAACTCACGTTTCACACATACTCCAGTTAATTTTATTGAGCTTTCTACAAAGAAACTGTTTTAGCTGCATAGGCAGCCATGCCTCATTCTTCGCAAAATATATACATGCCACTCAGTTCTAAATCAAGTTCCATCTCCTTTTGCACTAACATAATTGAACTAAATAGAACACACTCTACTGCGAACACTCATATTTCCGCTGCAGGTTAAACAACCGCAACAAAATCAAGTCATACGCTAAATAGAGACAGGCATCCCTATAGCACTGCTCTGTGGGAGCCCCTTAAGGGGGCAGGAGATAGTTAGTGTGTTGCAGTGGATGCGTACTAGTCACAGTATTCGTTGTTAGTGAGATTCAAGACGTCATGGTAACAAATAATTACTTTTATCGATTTTAAAATTATTTTTCACGAATTATTCTATTGAAGGCTGTGTGAAGTACAGAGAAAGCGCGACAATTTGACGATTACCATGCCGGAGGTTTCCCAAATACATCAAGTAATTTGACTGTGTAGCAGTGGACCTGCTTATGAAAAATGTCGAGTAGTATTGAATGTTTCATTATTACCGAAACTACTTTACTTCATCACCATACTTTATTACCGAAACTTCCTATGATATGTTCGAAAACCATCCAGCGCGATGATAATTCTGATAAGGGGAGGATAACCTTTTCAGCATAACCGACCGCCTGACAGAGCACCTCCTGCTATTTTCGAACTGTTAGACCTTTATCACATATGGCACTGCAGCTCTACACAGCCTAACGAAACACTTGTAAAATACTTAGGCTCGTACCTAAAAAACACGTTGTCCGAGCGAGCTTTATAAATTTTTCAGTAATTTACGAAACGTGCCCCAAACGGTTGAAAAGCGGCAGTACTCCACGTTAACCTCAACTCGCACGAGATGGCGTTGTGTGATCACCTGAGATTTCACTGACTGAAAATATCTAAATTACCTTTAAAAAAAAGCTTGTTAGACAACTAAATCATCCTCATTCATAAGGTAATGAAATTAACGTTTGATTGCCATGAATGTTAGGGTCACCTATAAATAAACTATATTGATCACACTTTGACGCTTCCTATGAATTTAAGGTATATTAAGTAGTATGCTCAACCGAGAAACACAATATATCTAAAAAACTCGAAGTGCTTTCTGCACTTCTTCAGCATGAGCTTCACAAAATGCTAAAAAATTGTTCGCATTGTAAAAAACAAGAAACCTTTCATTGTCTTCTGCATTCATGGTGTAATCTTTCTCTTTTGTCTGAAAGCAAAAGACAGAAGAAGCTTATTTATTAAAGTTCTTCACAGGCATAGCGCCCTATGCTAAAATATGAAAAAAAAACATTGAACCATTTCATAATAGGGAAAATTAGACACAAAATATTTTACCGCATATATACTTCTAATCACGCATAGTGTATTTTTACGAATACCGGTTACATGTTTGAATGAAATAGCTACAAATGTTGCATCAATTCCACAGCAGTGATTTTTCGAACAACTTATAACGGAGAACTTGAGCTGATATATACGGAATATTATTACTAACCCTGTCTCGGTATTTCCTTGCTTAAATCATATTTCCGACATTTGCCTGTAACCGCTTATAATGCGACAATAAACATACATGTTTATGTATGCCACTTTTGTTACGAATGAGCTATCTAATTTCACGCTTAAAAATTACGCTGAGCGCGTTCCTTCCTGGATAAGCGAGGGTATTCAGCCGCCACCAAGGTAGATGTTATATCCGTACAGCAAACGACTTAAATCATGAAACGAATAAAAAAAAGAACAGGGTGCTCTCTACTAATTTTAGACGCCATTACCTCGCGCATACGCTTATATGTAATTGCTTGTCTAGGTAAGAAATTTAAATCACGTTTGAAAACCAGTAAAAAAACACGCATTCATTTAAGCAAGTGCATCGATTTTCGTCGCTTTCCATTCACTGTACATTCCCAAACCAGGACACGCCTTCCAGCAGCGCGGTGTTTCGACCGGGATGTTGCGTAAGGTCCAATAATTACCTTAATTTCTGGACTCGGTGAAGCATTGTTCCTGTACCTTCTTTCATATAAAGAAGGTAGACGCTTTACGAACACTCCTGGCTTAAGCAAACAAAAGTATCGACATTGAGCTGTGCTATGGGCTACGGTAAGCAGCGACACGTCTTCGCTATCAAGGTAATTATCTTATCAACGGAATTGTTAGTAATTTTGTGTTTTTAGCTATAGAGCAAAATAACCGCTTGTTCGAAAGAAAATCGAATATTGGCAATCTAAGGACAAAATGATTCTTTAATGGGCACGGAAATTTGCAGAGCGGGCTAGAAGCAAGGGGGTACCAAAAGATCGTTTTTTCTATTGTTTAGTAAGAGAGCACTGATGCGAACAAGGGCTGGACCCCACGCAAAAAAAAGGAATATAAAAAGATAGAGAGAGAATTATACACGGGCGCACTAATCTGAGGCCGAAAGTGCTGACGTAGTAAACCCTTGCCACCAGTAGACACTGATGCAGTAAGCGGAAGTAAATTTTAGCTATATGCCTGTGTGTCCTGCAGTGTAGGGTACTGGCCAGAAGTGCTGAGAAGAGAGTGAGCCAAAGCAGTGTATGGAAGACCAGGCTTTTTTAGTCATTGTGCTTTGATTAGACTGACCTAAAAGATGTTCTTAGGTCATATTCTTTGCACGACACCCTCGGGGAAATAATTATTCCCACTTGTTTTCAATGGTGAAAAGTAAAGAAAAGACGCTATTTCACAGTGGTCTTGGGTATGCTTATCAGTATAACACGTCACTGAAGCTTTGCAGGGACATTGTTCCCAACTGGTGTCTATCGCTCTCATAATATCACTCTCAGCGCAAAACTTCACACTGAACGTTGTCGAACAAAATGAACGTCACAAATTGCATTTTTGAAATACCGCATATGTATTTTGGAAATAAGGCGCCGGAGCCTGTCCGAACATTAGATTCTGGCGGCTGGTAGTTGGCGTCATTACCTGAAGATATAGCAGAACGTGTAATAGCAGAACGTGCAAAGTGTTTTGTCAGCAACGACGAGCCGATATTTCATCAAGGTGATCAAACCATAAAATGCATGTACAAAGTGGTCCAAGTTAATCCAGAGTCCACAGAAAGGGACCCTCGCCATAAATGGCAACTTTCCAGCTCAATAGAGTAAGTTCTAATCGAGAAAAAAAGACATTCTTGAAGTATGTTGATAAATCAACAGTATGCAGTTGATCGGGAGCCATTTCGCTAAAAGCCTTATAGCGCACCAGCAAGAAGTAAGCCGACAAAATTCTACCGAAAAGTTAGTTAGTTAGTTAAGTTGGTTTTATTAGCGCAAAAGCGACTACGGCTATGCTGCGCCAGCCACATGGTGAGAGAAGGAGAGAAAAGCGAAACAAAAACAACAAAAGCCAATAAACTGTACTCTAGGTAAATCTATGAGATATGGGGTAGAATGAAAAGTGCAGTGTGGCTGTAGAAAGGCCTAAGATCACTCGCTGTACAGATGCGTAAAATATACTGTATATATACGTTAAAATTATGAGCATGATACGCGGGATGGTCAATGGGTATGTATTCTGCGGGGGATTATGATACTAAAACCGCGGAGATATGTACATAGCACTGCTGCCTTCCCCGCGTCCTTGTTTCCAAGGGCCAGGAGGCAAGTGCTTTATTTTAAAATAGCCGCCGCAGCAACAGCCTCTTCGAAGAGGCCATGCTACAGGTTGCAAAAGTTTATAAAGCTTCCTGCACTATGTGTGGCATGGAGCGTAGTGATTAAAGCTTATTTAATAAGTCTGTTTCGTCTAAGAAGCTCATGATATTAGCTAGTGGTATTAAAGGTTCTTCACCTAAGAGTAACCTTGGATGTACTGGTATGTGTAACTTATAAAGCATATGGAAGTGTTTCTGTCTTTGAGTTTCCATACCTGGACAGGTTGTTAAGATGTGTAATACTGTCAATTGTTCATGACATTTGCCGCATGTTGGTGGGTCCTCATCTGCCAATAGGTAGTTATGTGTAATATGCGTGTGACCTATGCGAAGTCGACATAGGACAACTTCGATGAACCGTTTTTGATGGTAACATGTTTTCCATTCACCAAGTACAGGCTTGATCAGTTGGAGTTTGTTGTTTATATTTGATTCCCACTCGCTTTGCCATTTGAGTGTTAGTGATCTGCGAAGAGCATTAATTCCATCCGCTAGAGGTACCTTTATGTTGGAAACATTGAGACGTTGTGCTTCTGCTGCGTGCTGATCCGCCCTTTCATTTCCTGGGATCCCGACGTGGCTAGGGACCCAGCAGAAACGTATACACTGACCTTTACTTACGTGTGAAAGTATGTTTAAAATATTGCCAATAATGGGCTCATACTGAGACCGCGGATTCAAGGCCTTCAAGGCACTTAGAGAGTCTGTGTATATTACTGCTTTTTTGTATCCGGCATTCACAATCCTCTGAAGTGCCATCCACAAAGCATAACATTCAGCCGTGTAGACCGAGACAAACTGCGGCAGTCTAACTGTACGCTGCTACGTGCCTTGCACAACGCTGCTTCCGACATACGTATTTGTTTTGGAGCCATCTGGATAGAATTCTTTATAATTGTGATAAGTTTCCTGCACCATGCGAAATTGCTGTAGAATATGCTCACGTGGTGTATTTTGTTTCTTTAGATGTGCCAGCGATACATCGACAAATTTCGTGAAATCTTTCCACGGAGCTAGTCTAGATGACCTTGGCATAACAGCGAGTGCTTCAGTGGGGGCGTTGCACTCTCGAATTTTTTCTTCAAATCTGAGCATCAGCGGTTTGATGACATTTGGCTTGTTTGCATAGTGTAAGCGTTTGTCGCAGTGCGTGATGATGTTATGACATATGTGGTTTGGCAGAGAATAAATTCTGAGAACGTATGCAACCATAAGTTGCGTTCTTCTCTGTTCTAGGGATGGCTCGTTACATTCCGCATACAGGCTCAGAATTGGCGAAGTTCTGTAGGCACCTGTCGCTAAGCGTAGCCCTTTATTGTGGACAGGATCTAGTCGTTGAAGGTAGGAGTGTCTGGCAGAGCCATACACTATGCTGCCGTAGTCTAGTATACTACGTACCAAAGAGCGGTAAATCTGCAGCAGGCACTTACGGTCAGAGCCCCAGCGCTTGCGGGACAGAACTTTGAGAACATTGAGCGCATTGTTTGCTTTAATTTTCAGGCAGTTGATGTGAGCAAGGAAGTTCAATTTTTTATCAAATACGATGCCTAAAAACTTGTGTTCTCGTTTCACCGGCAATACTGCTTCATTTAGTTTCAGGATGGGGTCCGGTTGTAAGCCTCTCTTTTGAGAGAAAACAACAGCAACAGTTTTTTCCGAGGAAAACCGGAACCCGTTTTCATATGCCCATTTGTTGAGTTTGTTTAAAGTAATTTGGATTTGACGTTCACAGGTTGCCATATTTGATGCACGGCACGCGATCTGAAGATCATCCACGTAAAGTGAGTGCATTACTGTGGTAGGTACAACTCTGTTAATCGAGTTCATCTTGACTACAAACAGCGTTGTGCTTAGAACACAGCCCTGAGGCACGCCGTTTTCTTGAATGAACACACGTGATAGGACCGTGCCAAGGCGCACTTGAAATGTTCGGTTCGACATGAAACTAAAGAGACAGTTTAGCATTTTGCCTCGAATCCCCAAGTCTGCCAAGTCCCTCAAAATTCCGAATCTCCATGTAGTGTCGTACGCTTTTTCGAGGTCGAAAAAGACAGCTAAGCAGTGTTGTTTGTGTAGGAACGCACTGCGTACTTCATTTTCTAGTCGGACCAGGTGATCAGTTGTTGAACAACCTTTCTTATACCCGCACTGATGGCTATCCAACAAATTCTCTGTTTCAAGTATATATGTCAGTCTAATATTTATGATGGTTTAGTACGATTTTGCGAGGCAGCTTGTAAGCGCAATCGGTCTGTAGTTACTCGCTGATGTGGGCTGTTTTCCGGCTTTCAAAAATGGGACTATGATTGCTTTTTTCCATTTATTTGGCATTTCACCCGTTTCCCAGATTATGTTAAAGAAACGAAGCAGGGCCTCTACTGCTTTCGGGGACAAGTGAGCGAGCATCGCATAATGTATTCTATCAGGGCCAGGTGCTGTATTTTTGCCTGCAGTGAGCACCCTATTAATTTCAAGAAGTGTTAACGGGCTGTTGTATAATTTGTCAGAACCTCCTGTGATTGGAAGCTTTTGTTTTTCAGCAGATTCGTTATATTTTAGGAAAGCTGCCGAATAATTCGCTGAGCTGGATATTGTGTGGAAGTGTTGGCCCAATATGTCTGCTTGTTCCTGCAAGTTTGTTTGGCTGCCAGCTGCTGAGAGAATGGGAACCGTGTAGCAGGTGTAATCGCCCCTAAACTTACTCACCTGATCCCACATTCTCTTGGACGTTACTGAACTATTGATGGAGGAGACGTATTTTTTCCAAGATACTTTTTCTGCTTGCCTGCGTACATATCTCGCTTTTGCTTGTGCTTTTTTAAATATGAGAAGATTTTCTTGCGTCGGATATCTGCGAAAGGTACCCCACGCTTTGTTTTGTAATTTTTTAGCTTGTTTACAATCGCTATTCCACCAGGGTTTTACTTTTTTACAAAAGATGCCAGAAGATTGTGGGATAGCCTCCGCTGCTGCTGCTAGTATGCAGGCAGTGATCCTGTCGTTCAATTCATCTACACTTAACCCCTCAATTATCTCTGTTTCAAGAGTAGCTTTTTTAGTGAACAGAGGCCAGTTTGCAGACTCAAGCTTCCAGCGCGGTGGTCTACAGGGGATCACGGGAAGTGGAGACAGAAGTTGTACAATGGCAGGCATGTGGTCACTACCGTAAGGATTATCAATGACTCTCCAGCTAAAATCGGTAAATATAGATGGGGAGCACAACGCTAAATCCAAGCAGCTCATAGCTCCAGTACTTGGGGAGCAGTATGTGGCTGTGCCAGTGTTTAGGAGACATATATCACTCGCAAGTATAAAATCTTCGATTATTTGTCCTCGAGCATCCGTTGTAGTGCTTCCCCACAATGTGTTATGGGCGTTAAAATCCCCCGTTACAATAAAAGGTTCCGGCAGCTGGTTTAAAATTAACTCCAAATGTCTTACAGTGAATGGCGTAGTTGGCGAGATATAGACGGAGCAAATTGTGACAGTTTTATGTGCTAAAATTGTAACCGCTGCGGCTTCTATGTGGCTGTTAACCGTTACTCGTCTTGTAGGGACACTACTTTGTACGATAACAGCCACACCACCAGACAACCTGCTAGCCTGGGTTCGGTCTCAGCGTATGACAGTAAAGTCCTTTAAAACGTTTGTGTGCCTGTCGCCCAAGTTTGTTTCTTGTAGGCACAATGCAACAGGGGAGAAGGTGTTTATCATGTCTTTTATGTCACCTAAATTATGTAGCAGTCCTCTACAATTCCAGTGGATAATAAAAGCCATTTTGAAATTAAAGGTGAGATTTGCTGCTACAAGTGACTGGAAGAGAAGAACGTTAGGTGACATAATGCAAGAACCAGCAGGTTCAATTACATTACGGGGCCTTTTTCAGGCCCCGTAATTGGCGTCTTGTGTTTTTTGGAGCGGTCGAGAGAGTCCCGCCGCCCCTTCGGCGCTGCCTGCGCCGTCTGACTTGGAGTGGTGTCCATGGCCTCTTGAGAGGCTCTGGACAATCGCTCGAGAGAGCGATGTCTACGCTGCGTAGACTTCGTATCGGGCAACGAAGTCTTGGACCCCACCTGGCCGGACGTCGATGGGACCTCGTTGGCCTCTGTGGTGCCTTGGCTGCTGCTGCAGCTCGTCGACGCCACTGGTGTGGTCAGGATCGGGGATGGCAGGGCAGCCTTGGCTGCTCCCGCCGTGGGGGCGGGTGGCGCTGGCCTCGGCACACTGCGCGTGGTCCGGGCAACCGCCAAAGGCCGTAGTGGTGTCGCCCCCCGCTGCACCACTTCGGCGAAAGATGTTTTTATTGCGAAGGACGGTGAAATACGTTGTCGTGCTTCACGGAACGTAATATTTTCTTTGACTTTAACAGTAATAATTTCTTTTTCTTTTTTCCAGGCTGGACAAGCTCTGGAGTACGCAGGGTGAGGGCCGTCGCAGTTCGCACAGTGCGTCTCGTCGTGATTGCAATCATCAACGGAATGTCCCGTTGTTCCACATTTTGCACAGGTAAGCTGCCCTCGACAGCCCTGGGACGCATGCCCAAATCTTTGGCATTTAAAGCAACGCCGCGGGTTGGGAATGTAGGGCCTGACATGCAGTTTTACATAGCCGGTTTCCAGAGTTTCGGGTAAGGTAGTTGAGCTGAAAGTCAGTACTATGTGCTTTGTCGGGATTTCGATGTCATTCCTTCTGATTGTGATGCGCTGCACATGGACTACATTTTGATCTCTCCATCCGTCCAGGAGTTCTGCATCGCTGAGTTCCATTAGATCTTCGTCTGACACTACACCTTTGACAGTATTCATGGTCCGGTGTGCGCTCACCGAGACAGGATTGTTTCCAAACGCCACGAGGTGTGCAAGCTTGTTATATTGGTCCTTGTCTTTTACTTCGAGGAGCAAATCCCCACTCGCCATCTTAGTAGCCTTATAGCCGCTTCCGATAGTTTCCCTTAGACACTTAGCAACCAAAAACGGTGAAATAGCTCGAGCCTTTGTCGATGATTGTTCACAATGTATTACATGGAATTTCGGGAACGTTTCTTTGTTTTTTGGCGAAAGCAGAAATGATGCATCGGTGCGGACCCTTTTCAGGGTACGATCAGTTGAAGGGTTCGAGGATCCCATAAAAATATTGATTTATTCGGCGACAATGCCAGTCACCCACCACCGAGCCCAACAAGGGGACATGGCAGAGGTTGAGAGCAATCCCTGACATGCCAACTGTACATTGCCACTATAATAATAATAATATCTGGGGTTTAACGTCCCAAAACCAAGATGACATTGCCACTATAACCAAATATGATATAACCTAGGTTGGTTACGTCACACAGGGTTAACCCTCGCCACCACGAAAAATCGGAAGTAAACAGAAGAGAGAAGTAGACAGGAAAGATATAAAGTGAGAGCAAAAGGCGAAGGTGTCAGGAGAGAGGGACAGGAAAAGGCGACTGCCGATTTCCCCAGGGTGGGTCAGCCCAGGGGTGCCGTCTACGTGAAGCCGGGGCCAAAGGGGTGTGTTGCCTCTGCCGGGGGGCCTTAAAGGTCCAAACACCCGGCGTCGGCTCAACCCCCAGGATCCCCTTTTCCCCGGACACGGCAGAGCCACGCACGGCTAGGCGTGGGAGGGGGTCGAAACCCCCCCGTTAGCTCGGGTCCGTGGTGTCGCTACACACCAAACGCCTGCTTCCACAGACGCCCCTGCGGGGAATTCTACCGAAAAGGTAGAGCAGAAAAATGAGATTATTTTTGTTTTTATGAACAGAAAAGATATCAATTTGATAGAATGAAAGGTAACACGTCGAGAAGTGTGGCCGACGTGGGCACGCCCAGAAGAATGCATTTACTCTGCGCAGTGTGCTTCAGCTTTATCTCATTATATATCCCGTGCCACTCACCCACCTCGTACTTCCTTTCCACAGGTGACGACATTTTAGCACTGAAAGAAGGCTCCTTCGCTGAGAGAAAGAAGAGAAGTGAAAACGTCTGCAAACAGCGTCATTTTTAGTTCCGCCAACGTGTCACCGAACATACATTTTCAATACGGGAAACATGTTCCCGCAAGCATACGACTGTGGTGATGACATAGCTAGCATCATCGTCAGAAGATTCTCTTTTTCTTAAGTGCAGGTAACTACCAATACGTATGGGAACTTATTAAAGCTGAAAAAATAGAAAAATCTGTCGAAGCCCTACCGCGGCAGATTTTTTTAGTTCATTCGAAATGTCCGCACACTTGCATATAGTTGAAACTGTGTTGCCGCTATGCGCTCATGATGTAAACTCATCTATTAAAATTTTTAAGTCTTGTGAATTTTATTACATGCTTTAACGTATCATAGAGGGGACATAATCAAGTTAATTACTACTAAATTTACGGAGGTAGAATCACGCTCTCAAATAATAAGTAACAGCTGAAGGTTTATTTACGGCCGGCACACTTACTACAGTGCTTATTGGACATTACAAATTATAGAATTTCATGTTCAAGTATAGGAACACTTGACTATATGAGTGTTATGTTAGTTTTCATTTTGAGGAGAGTATGCCAATGACATAGTAAGGACTCTTGTTCCCAGTCAAATGGCAGATAGTTGAACGAAACGCAATTGCGTCGGTACATAAGAAAATTAAGTACACTGTATTTATGACTGTCATCTAAGTATTCTGTAATGAACAAAACAATAGCAAAATTCGTAACAAAATGCCGCTTTCTTTAGTGTAGCTGTAGTGGAGCAAAGAATGATCGTCAAAAGGCAATATGTAGAAAGGGCTTCGTCATTAGGGATGGCCGAGATGGGAGAGGTTTCAGTTAGGAAATTTTTGTTCGCCTAATATTATTGCTATTTAGGCCCTTCTGTGCTTACATACACCCAATATTTCGCAAGAAAACTACAAAACCGGCATCAATTCCACGTTTAACGTGCAAATTTTATTTCGAACGAAGCATTGTCTATCCAGCAACGTTCACTCTTAAAAAGCTGGACATCAAGAAAAACAACATCGCACGTCAGCTCCACAAATATTATAGTCAGAGTTCAGAACAGTTTTCCGGCCTGAAACGGCCGGTACTGGCAAGAAATATGAGGCTTTGATGCGTATGGTTTCATTACGGGAGATGCGCGAACATATGGGCTCTCGAAACGCCGCGAACGCCGTGCGGCATAATGAACTGATCTGCATGGATGGCCTCTGGTTCGGCGAGACACAGATGCGAAACTATCACGCCGGAAACTTTGGAAGGAAGCAAAAAGACGGGCGCTTCACTAGACTGGATAAATGTGTGTGCATTATAAGCCACGTTAAAGCTAATCTAAACTGCATTTGCGTATACTGCTCTTTTTCTGCGCTCCAGTAACTTATAATCAGTATAACAGCCAAAATTCAATATTACGTTTACATGCCCTGTTCATGAAGTTTAATCTCTAGCGTACCATAGCGCTAACCATACTGACAACACAACTATGCACGCTTTCATATCGTAACACTAACTAGCGCACGCTGCCACCCATTTGATCTTTAGAGCCAGCTAACTGCATCTCAAAATCTAAGCACGCGAAAACACATAGACGCAAAAGAGTAAAGAAGAGCAAGTACCGGCACTACTTACATAGGTATATTGCCACAGTACTCACGTGTGTTTGTACTCGTTATATTTGTACCTTTGCGCAGCAGCAGATCTTTCAAGCATCGCGGAAATGTCAGGACACAAAGCTCTGTAATTCAAAGGACGGCCTGTATAAAACTGTAGTCATAAAAATTCAACAATATTGTGCAGGCGCTATTGGACTTGCACCTCACGCAGGAGCACAGCGCGATGCTCTAAAGACATGTGTCGCCGCTGCTCGAACGTTTCCCTACAATGCTTCAATTGGATTCTGTAGATATCAAAGTGCTATGAATCTCTCATCTATTCGTTCTGTAACTTCTGCCTACAGCACAGACCTAGTTAAAAAATGTGGGAAGTTTGCACTAAGTTGTGCAAAGCTTGGCAGAGCGAAACCGGTTGATCCTCAGCTCGTCGTGCTGCAGCACTTTGCTCCAAGGGCGTTGGAGCAAAGGTTTCCCTCTTGTTTGAAAAACTGAAAGTAGATGATATGATATATATCTGGGACGAGCTTTCAAACCAACGGCTGGAAGGTACACGACGTGATGCGCAGGCCCGGCAGGATTCTGGTCATTCTGCAACTACCCGAGTGAACACGAGAAGCAGCAGTCAAAATGACAGCCTGTGAGCAAGGTTCTCAGTGTTGTTTCACTGAAAGCGCGCAGTGTTGTTAATAAAGCCAGTTCCCTTGAAGACGTAATCTCTTGTTATCATCCACACGTCTTGGTAATCACTGAGTCATGGCTACATCCAGATGTGCAAGATTCGGAGGTCGTACCGTCTTCTTACAAGCTTATTCGTAAAGAAAGGGAATCACGAGGGGGGGTAGGTGGCTATAGCCATTAAAAACAACGTCGCATTTACTCTTTTGAATGGCCTTAAAGGGGCCCTGCAACACTTTTCGAGCATGCTCAAAAAGCGCTGCCGATCGGTAGTCGAGGCTCCCGAGAACATGCCAGCCAAATATTATAGCGATGCGCACGACCTGGAATTTACAATAAATTCTCAAAGTCAGCTGAAAATCGCTCCCTCTTCTCTCGACAAATGATGTATTAGTCCGCAAAATATGACGCGATTGTCGGCAGTTCCACCATTGTCTGATGTTATAATCACGATAACACCCTCATTATTACTTTCGTTGTTAATTTTGAGTTCAATAAGTAGATAATATGTATGTTTATATTCTGTTATCGCGTTAAAAACACCGAACAAACATTAATATTAGCACTTCCGGTCTCACCGACAGCTCGTCTGCTCGTAGTAGCGTGGTTCCGTTTTCTTCGCCTTGCGCAGTGCCGAAAACGTGAATATTTCTGTGCTTTTGACCATCGCTGGTTGCCGTTGAGAGTGGCAGCCGTTCGAGTGTTGCCTCGTCAGCTGAGAACTGCATCGTCGGCACGTTCTCACGACCGACCGAGGCACGGGCGCAGCGTGTCTCCGATAACAATGCTGGCGTCCGGTAATGGCGGCGCTTCGGAGTCGTCTGCCAGTGCCGTCTTACGAGGCGGTGTATCGGAGTATGGGCCGAAACCGATCTCAGCTTTCATTCGTTCCAAACGAGCGCGCAGGTTTGCTTCCATGGTTGGCAGAGCGATGGAAACACTACGGCGTTCGAGGTGCACACCCAACATTACCAAACCGACGCGCAGTTTTCAAGCACGCGCGATATCGGCTCCATTCGACGAGAACGACGCAAGCCGACCGGAAGTGGCGGCACAGACCACGTGGTTGCGCCCAGACATCAGAGAGAAAAAAATGAAGAAAAAAACTCCGCCGGCGCTCTTGGGCGGAGCCTGGCTCCTCTGCGCTGCCTCCCTCGACTAGCTGCCTAGCTTTCCGCGCGCCCGCGGCGTTGAGTTGAGGGAGAAAGATGCGGAACGTGATGTCTATAATTTGGTAACACCACTTAGACTTGACGGATTCGAAAAATTTTTGCGGCATATGACTCGTGAAGAGTCATACGTCAATAATGAGACTATTCCAATATAACTAAGAAAGGTGTTGCATGGCCCCTTTAATAACCATGAAAGCATGTTGCGCATGATTAAATTTCTTGGTAAAAGTATACTTTTAGGGGGCGTGTATCGACCCCCGAGTTCTTCGCCCGAATACTTAGAAGCCATTCAAGACTATCTTGCAGATATGAATTCTCGCTCCCGGATTATAATAACAGGAGATTTCTATCTACCGGGTATAAACTGGGCTGATTTTTCTTATGATGTCAAAGAATCCCAAAGTTCAAAAATACTGATCACGACCGCGTTCAACTTCTGCTTACAACAAATAGATTCTGAAGCTACCAGGGTTTACAGTTCATCATCCTCTCTCCTTGATTCGGCACTCGTTAGCAGCTCACTTCAAGGTTGTTCCGCCAGTGTAGAAGAGGGGACATCCGATCACAAGTTGCTTGCTCTGTCATGTCCTGTTTCAGGTACACGTGCTTTCACTAGACCTTCGGATACTTTTGTAAGAGGTTACATTCATTCGGATATTCACGCTGTTTTAGATTATTTGGAATTGTGCTTTCATTGTTTTAGCCAAGTTTATGATGTCAATGATGTTTGGTCAAATTTTACAGAAATACTTCTCTGTTGCGAGCAAAAATATGTGCCATTAAAAAATGAACGTACTAATAGGGAATATCCGGGGTTCACGCGAGAAATTCATTTGAAACGGAAAATTAAGCGTCGGCGCAAGCGTCAAAACACGAGTAATTTTTCAAGCCTTGCTTCTAAGCTGCGAGAACTAACGCGATCGGCAAAAGAAAGCTTCTTTTTCAGTTACTTTACCGTCATTCATGACGAAAGAAACCCCAAAATTCTGGCGCTATTTGTCAAAAGGTAAACGAGGCATTTCAGAGATTAGAGTCGCGGGAGGAAGTACTGTTGACACGACTGCCATTGCAAACAAATCTAATGTCTTTTTCCAGTCCGTTTTCACAAGGACAGCCACGCCTGCTCAGTTGCGGTCATACGACTACGGTTGCCACATGCCAGAAGTAGAAATAACTGCGGAGGGTGTTCTTTGCCTTTAGCACAAACTAGATTTAAAGAAATCACCTGGTCCTGACGAAATATCAAATACTTTTTTGAGTAGATATGCTGTTTGAGTGGCAAAATATTTACATCGCGTTTACACTGCGTCGCTAGACGCTGCAGTTATTCCTGATGATTGGCACTTGGCAAAAGTAATCCCGGTACATAAATCAGGCTCCGCTTTGGAAATTAACAATTACAGGCCTGTTTCCTTAACCAGTGCTTGCTGTAAATTATTTGAGCACATATCTAAGGCCATCATCACTTAGAAAATAAACTACTTTATGCCCAACAGCATGTATTTAGATCTGGTTTATCTACCGTTACCCAATTGACTGAAATAACTGATGAAATAATTAGCACACTCAATATGAAAGTCATATGGATGCCATTTTTTGGATTTCTCTGAGGTATTTGATGTCGTTCCCCATCAGAATTTAATAACAAAATTATTACCTATAGGTATTGAACGGAAGGCTGTAGCATGGATAGCGTGCTACTTGCGAAACAGAATACAGCGTCTTTCCATAAATGCATGTCTCTCGAAGGAGTTGGCAGTGTACTCAGTTGTCCCTCAGGGCTCAGTCCTCGGGCCTCTTGTTTTTTTAGTTTATATTATTGATATTCATCATTGCGTCGAGCCACCGATCCAAATTAAACTATTTGCGGACGACTGCGTTGTATACGCATCCATAAATAATCAAGTAGAGCAAATTAAACTTAATGATGCCTTACGCTCAATTAATGAGTGATGTTCAAGGTGGGGACTAAAATGAATCCTTCAAAAACAAATTTTATTACCTTTACCAACAAAACGAGGCCCCTTCACTTTACATATTCTTTAGAAAATGCTACCATTACGAGAGCTGATCGCGTTAAATATCTAGGAGTCACACTTACCAGTAACCTATGCTGGGAAATGCATGTTGAAAATGTTTGTACGGGTGCACTGAAGAAAGTGACCTTTTTGAAGAGAAAACTGCATAATTCTCCTCCCACGGTAAAACTGAAAGCATATAAAGCACTAATGCGATCAAAATTGGAGTATGCCGACAGTATTTGGAGCCCTTGGAAAAAATATTTGATCAGAAAATCGAAAGAGTCCAAAATTTAGCTTTGCGCTTTATATATTCCGCTCACTCCCGACATTATAGTGTAACAAATCTACGTAATAGGGCGAGCCTACAAAAACTTGAGCAGCGCAGGATAGTATCCAGATTAAAATTCATCTACCTACTTTATCATGGGGACTTTAAATTATCATGAGAATGTTGTCTTCAGCAACCTTCAAAACTTTGAGCCAGGCCGAATCACAATAAAACTTTTAGGCAGCCACCTAGCCACACTAATGTCCACAAGTTCGCTCTCTTTCCTCGCGCATTTTTCCGTTGGAATGCGTTATCTGCGGAAGCAGTGAATGCTGCCTCGACGGCTTCATTTGCGAAACCCATTGAAAGTATTTGTTTTTCTGATGTAAGTGATGTATATGAAAATACCTTGATTTCAGTGCAATGAACTGGCTTACCTGTACTGAAAATACTTTTAGTTGAGTGCAGTTCTGTTATGTAACAAAAATATATATGCATGCACTGAACATTGATATGGCTCTCCTGGTGTGTACTGGTTATTTATGTATACTTTCAATTATACCAAGCTATCCAGTGTATTACTATAGTATATTGTCTGATTGTAGTGTTTGCATTTCACTCCTGCATTGGCCCGAGCAGGGCCTGCAGTATCTGTAAATAAAATAAAATAAAAAACATACCCTTTCGATGTCACTATTTAATCTTCGGCCGCCACCTATCTCAGAAGCTTTTAACTTTCCCTGGAGGTCTAGTGCTGATACTGTAGCTTTACATCTATTGCATGTTGCAAGCGCTCTGCAACTGCACCTTGCTCCTCTTTATAGCGTCAAGACTACGAACAGCACTAGTTTAATTTTTAACAATTAATGTCATTCTTTTGTGTCTTAAAATTTCGCGGCTGATTCCAGGCTGTGAAGCTGCCGTTTGGATCACTTAACGTTTTTTCCAATGCCGAAGTAACACTGTTTTTCAAAAGTATTTCGTCACCATCTCAACATTGCTTCGTTAATTCCGTGAATCACCTTCTTAAGCACGGAAATTGCTTCTGAGAAAGCTTCGATGAAGCTCACCTTGCAAGACTGTTGTGAATATGCCTACGTACATTGCCGGAAACCAGGACCTAGCCACGGGTACCGTGGACCCAGCGCTCCCAAAGAAACGCGCCGCTATGAACTGACTGAAGCACGGGGCATGCAGTGTCCAGGTTTTCCTGCACGAAAAACGATACAGCACGATTGCTTTTGTATTATTAAAATTGATGTTAGCCCTAACCAGTAGTAACTACACCACCTCTCTATCAAGAATATTTATTTATTGTGCATAAGGTGGCGCTCAGAGATTCACTAAAAGGGTGAAAAGGCCGTTACGCGGTATAACCGCATCGTCAAACTGACCGTAAACACGGGCGAGCCAACGTTTCTTTCCAGGGATCGAGCATTTCTACCGTATGCGTGTTTATACAGATGAGTCCTAACATTTGCCCTACATATATCAAGACTTAGGGGATAGCAATAGAAGAAAGATGTATTGCGAGTAGCAGAGAACATAGAACCGAATTACTCTCCTGTGTTTACGAAGGGTCTTTGCTACATGTGTTGTGAGGCAGAGATACCGTTTACGACGGGCCCGATATAAACCGGATCATGAGCGGACATGGCGTAATGTAGAAGCGGCTAGCCATGAAACTGGCCGCAAAGGCCAATCTTGCTTCTACGCTCGCAAAATGCATTCGATAGGGCGCCTGTTATGATGCTCGTAAAAGTTTCCCCTGTATGCTTTTACTAGCCTGCGTGTGAGATTGTTGGTTTCATTTACTGCACTGCGTGAACTACGAGCATTTGTTAGGACTCCACACATTCGACCAAAGCCTTGCAAGGTCATCTTCCTCCTTATGTTCTGGGTCTACACAGAAGGCGTCATTTTGTATTCAAGGTTTAACGGAACATTTTCGTTTTAGTAGTAGTTTATAAGTTAACCAACAGCGATATGAAATATCTGTATATATCTATATAAGCTGTGCAATATTGTCGTATGATAGTTGTTGCTGTGCTATGTCTCTGGAGACACATATAATCGCATGTTAAAAATTTTCCAACGAAAACTTCGACAATCGGGCCGCTAGCTGGCATTCCAGGTGTCCTAACGCTGACAGTATGGGCTGAATTCACAAAACATTTTCTTCGTAAGTACTTCTTGCTATTCACTGGCTACATACGCTAATGACATATTCATCACTTGTATCGGGAAAACAAATTTCTGACGAACACTTTAGCGCAATTTTTTTAGTGAATACTGGCGTCGTTCTTTATACCGCACGGCTGTGACAAACGAAGTACCACAGATAGATCAGTATGAGCCTTGTAAGAGCTGATCATATTCAAAGGGACAATGAAACAAAAATTTTGGCCTCGCGTTTTCTGTTGCAGTGTGTTGCTGGGGGCCTGTTAATCATAACACGGCACACCATTTGCTGCAGCGCGCAACAGAGAACTAATTACAGGCTTCTGATTACCGACCAGTCTCAGTTTTAGTTTGAGAAAGCTCGAAAAACGAAAAGCCGCAGAGTCCTACTATCACCACCTAGCATGTGCAACGCTCGACCACGTCTGCACACCGAACTGTGACACACTTCCGCACGGTCCGCATAAAGAAGTTATTTCGAACAGGAAACGGGAAAGCAGTGTCGCCAAGCACAATGCTTTCAACGCGTGCGCCGCGGCCACTGACTCGCGAGCAGCCGCCGAAATGTAGTCTGCTGGCGCAGGCGTGGCAAAGGAGAAGTGGTGGCTAGGACGTCATCATAACTTGTACCGGTTGCAGCGTGGTGACGTCGGGGAACTAGCGAGGTCACCGTCGAGTCACCTTCAAGTGTGTCAATGCCGCGAGGTGCAGCGTATAGCACTGGATAGCGCACGCGAATTTCAAAATTTATGTGAAATACCTTGCAAGTCATATTCGCTCTTGATATTTTGCGGATGATATATGCATGTCCACGGGAATTGATCGCAAAGGCTATCATGCCCGCGAAATTTTGTGTCAGTACCCCTTTAATAAGTGCGCTTTTCAATGAATGAGTGACTCAATCAATTACCCAATCACTCAATCAATCAATCGATTATTCAGTCAATCACTCAATCAAAGGAAGTCTTGCTTATGAGATTTGTGGGGGAACGGAAAAAAACATGGCTGATCTCTCCGTCATAGGAATCGGTAGAACACGAAAGTGAAACGTGTCTTCACAGAAGCAGTGATTATTGGGTAGTGATATATGAGAGCTTGTACAATGTCTATTCCTGTTTGGCAGCTATAGCACCGTTTGACGTGGATGAACCCATGTTGACGCCCAGTGGCATGTCTCCATCGCGACAACTAACGCCCAAGATCATGATTACACCGTTGTGGTAGCTATAGTTGTGAACATATATTTGGACACAGCGAATCGTGAATCGTGAAAGATGACACCAATAAGCTCATAATCAACACGGGTACCCGGCATGCACTTCTTCAAAGCGTCGTCAATTAAGGAGAGAAACGGCACGGTGTGTGCTTTCTAGTAATGGGCAACCAACGGCTACGCTCATGCATACACTACCACACTGCGCTTCAGCAACAGGGGAGGCACATGTTCTTAGCTTGAGCCGCAAATGCGTGCGTCCCTCTGGCGTCTGTCTCGCTCCACTAAGGCACGGCATTCGCCCGTCAAAATCGTGTCCTTTCTGCAACGGGTATTTCAGCACTTTCGTTAGTCGGGGATTTTGCATTTGAAGCATTCGGCGGCGGAGTAATCCCGTTTGTGCATGTGGAAGCCGCACTACTCCGACGAGCCTGCGCACGCTAACACGAAGCGAAAGGCAAAGAAGGTAACTGCGTCTAGAGTGCCTCGGCGATGCCAGCGCGGCCAGTGTCCGTCGCTGGTACCGGAACGCTTTACCCATGACATCCGATATCGTGCGCAATCTCGGAGTAAGCGCTCGTAAGTGTCGACCGTGACGCATTACTTCTTTTCACCTCTCACAGACTGCGGCACCGCCCCGCTCCGCCCCGCATACCTACACTGCCAACAGAGAGCACCTTGCGAGAGAGAATGCGTGAGAGATATAAGGCGCTTTCGTGAAATGTGCAGCATTTGCCATCGTAGCTTAGTATTTTTTTTTTATTAAGCGTCGTTTTCTTTATTGAGGTTGAGCGTCGGGCGCTTACCGTCGCTGCCGCAAAGTCGTGGGTTCAATTCCCAGCGGCGGATCTATTTCTTGGTCTTTTCTTTCTCACCTGTTGGTGTCCGTTTTATCAACGTCATATCCGTAACGGAAGTACTTGGTGGACCCCGGCGTAAAATACTTTCGTGTTAAAAAATGCCACATACTGCAGCTTGATATAGCAATAGCCCCCGGCTGAATGGAACAGCAAGTGAGGTGCGTTACACATCAAATATAAAGTATGCAGAAGCAGCGAAACATACTAAAGGAATCACGTGCATTGACAAAAGGAAGAAAGAAATTCTGGAAATACGTAAACTTAAAAATACACGATGGGGTCGCATTGTTTTCATTATAGCAGGAACTACGGTGTATCACCGACACCGTAACAGCCCATGACATTGCGCAACGAGGGTACACAAACCTCAAGATTGCTTCATCCCCATCGTTTTCTTAGTCTGGTTTACAAAATTTCGTTTCTCGGTAGTCACGGTTTGTTTTGTATTAACGTAATATTTAAAGAAATCTATAGTTTTCTTTTGTCTAATGAAGTTTGTCGCAAGGTAGGAATAACGCTGGTATTATTGCATTGTTTCTGAAGTTCATTGAACGAAACAGAAACAATGAACATCAGAAACAGAGACGTTGGCTGCAAAAGACGACAACGTTACCTCACTCGAACAAGACCCACCCCTGGATAGTACAGTAGATGTATATGCGGTGACATCTGCAGACTGCATTGGCAGTCTCGCTCGGGGCAAACTAGGATCCTAACTCGCTTAATGTGTACCACGAAAAGGCCTTGCGGCCAATTCGTGCAATCAATACGCACGTGCCCCGCTTCAGCCAACTCAGCCGGAAGGTCGCGTTATCGGAGGAGCGTGTACGCACCAGCGGATGAAGAACAGTTAGTGCGTTCCTTTATACCTTGTGATTGCAGCAACCCTACGTGGATAGCACGTCATGAATACATATGTATTTCGCATTGGTAAACTCTTGCGCGTCCTAGTCAGTATTAAAAGTAGTTACGCTGCGCAGCCACTAAATCAAGAGTAAATGTTTGAACTACAGGCATGTTGCGCAAAGTGAAAGTGCCTCAGGTAGGCTTAACTAAACTTATTTCCTAAACGTGTAGAATGCAGGAGCAGCACAGTATGTTTCACCTGCAGTGATATCCCGCAGTGATTGCCGTTTTCATTTGCATCGCGTAGAGTTTCCAGTCATACGTTGCGAAAGACAGCTAGTTTCACACTCATGGCCTTCGGGAACTCACGAGTAAGAACACATCAATGATTGCTATGACAGCTGGGGAATCTGGCACCTGATCTCTGTAGAAGTGATGCACAAATCAGTATTCGATTGCGAAACAAGAAGAGGCTCAAGCCATGGGCTAGGGGTGTAGGTTTCGCAATGCTGACGTGCACTGAGCTTTTGTGTTTGCACGATTTAAAATAGCTTGAAGACGATAAAAAGAAACCCGCTGCAGTAAAGTGCTGAAATTGGCAAATGCAACCGGCGATAAAGCGAGATTGACACTTGCGCTCTACAAAGGCTTCCACGGCTGACAGTAGTAGGGCCCGCTTAACCTGACGAGTGACAAAAATACCAATGCTACAAGCTGTTCAATACGTAGAGAAGTGGTCTTCATAGTGACAATGCGGTAACAATGATATGGTAGAAATTGGCCATTCCACTTAAGATGAGAAACACACGCTAAGTTTGAAACTAAACAAATTGAACATGTAGTACAATGTAGTAAGGTGAAATAGAATCCCTGTATGATGACGAGGATAGTGTTACGAAAACTAAAGTTAATAAAGTATGAAGCCCTGGGTATTTGACCGCATTCAGCTTCACGTCCCGACAGGGGCCTAAGTTACATACTAACATACCAATGTGATAATTTGTTTTGCAGCAGCGAAGCAGTGGCATACACAAAGAAGGCAGAACGTGAACAGATTGCGAACATCATCTAAACAACATCTCTGGAACATTGCACGCCCCAATCGCTAGTGTTGTTCAGTGGCATAAAAGCCCACATTACGGTGCATGCCCTTTGGTGGGCCGGTAGACAAACAGTCATTCACTTGAGCAGCATGCGAGTTTTGACCGACTTTTGACAGCGGGGCTGTTAAAGCTTTTCGTTACACCGTTTCACGTGACCAGAAAATGAACGGCCTCCACCTATGCGCCTGGCGCGAGCAACTGTGGATGTAGAACGCAATGACTGTCGGCGAGCGCTCTGTTCGTCATCTTCTGCATTTTCGGATTGCGTATAAATCAAGGCAGTTTGCTCTTCGCGACATGCATTCGACCAATTAGGATACTAACGGTACATTTTTATGTACCGCTTAGTAATATGGCGGATAGTGACACCTGTGGCCAGCACACCCAATGAGGTTGACACGATAGCGTCCAATGTAGGCATTTGATCAATGCGTGTGCCCCTGAAGAAAACAAACGAGAAGTGGACGGAGAGAAACTGAAAGAGAGCGAAAAAAATAGACAAGAACAGAGAGAGAAATAAGGAGGAAGAGAGCAATACACAGAAGATAGAAATAAAAAAATATAAAGCGAAAAAAAGGTAATAAAAAGAATCCTACAGAAAAAAAAGAGATCAAAATGGAAGGAACAGAACGAACGAGAGGAAGAAAAGAAGAGATAAATAATGAAAAAAAACGAGCAAGGCTGTTCCTTCAAGTTTGGCACCATTAGAGCGAAGCTGCCTCAGTTCTTTATTGCTTAGTTTTTTCGCATCATTTTTGTTGACGTCGACAATGCCTCGCAAAGTATCGTAAGACCTTGCCCAATTTAGAAGAGCCTTTTGTCGCAAGAGTCATATAGGCCTTTCGCCTAATAAACGCTTCTTGTTTACGTAGAATATAGATGTTCAAGTAGCCGGGACTAGCGACCACAATTACGTCAATGGCAACTATCGCAGCAGAAAAAACTAAGATATTGCGTATGCTAAATATGTACTAAGCATTAAGAAAGATGTAATGTCTAGTGTTTCCTTGGATATATGAAGTTGACAACCGCGATTGCCAAGCATTTTATGGTCAAAGCTTTTATGGTGAAATGAACCTCAGGTAAAAAACCAGAAGCGCATTTCAATACCCAAGGCCTGCGACTCCCGGACGCCATCAAAAAAGTCACAGTTTCGCCGCAAGGGCGAAGCAATGAATGTCACAGCAAGAAAGCGGCCCGTGAATGACGCGCTGCTACGCTGCAGAAACATCACGGGCCGCGGCAGCAACTACCGCGCGAGCACATAACGGAATAGCAAGGCTTTCCCTGCGCAAATATTAGAAGAAGCGAGCGAGCTGGCCGACGACTTTTAAATGTGCCCGTTGCGCTCCTCGCGCCATCTCGCTGGTAATGAAGAAACGCTTTTGAGCGCCTGCCGCCTCTGAGTACTGCGGTAAGGGGTGTGTATATAGCGCTAGCCGTTAGCTACTTGAAGGACCTGCGGTTTGTGGCGTAGTGGCCACGCGCTGCGGAGCGAGAGGTCACTGGTCCGATTCCGTGCTTCGAAAGCATTTTCTGAAATATTTTTCTTTGGGACTTTTGCATATATATATATATATATATATATATATATATATATATATATATATATATATATATATATATATACTTATACATATATGTTGCATGACGGCGGCGGCAAAAACCAGCCGAGTCTGTCCATATAATCGCTATCGCAATGAAAGTGGATTTCACGTGCACCTTTGCCTGCCTTGGCCAGCAGGATGAGTGCACTCTTCGCTCTCAGTGCTAATTATCCATTACTCAACAAGACTTGCTGCGAAAAAGAAAGGTGGGGGCTATATAGAAAATCGCGAACGTCTCCATCGTCCATACTGCGATAGACCACGACGCAACCTCTTACAGTTTGCGTAGATTTTTTTCTAGCAGATAAAGATAAACAGGTACGGAGTTTCTTACGGTTATTGCGTAAGACCTTTGCGCTAAAGTTTGGAACACGGCCAGCCATCTGCAATTGGGCCTCAAACGTGAGCTCGTTTAAGCATTACAAATGTGCAATGTCAAATTTCGGTGCTCAGAAAGATGCCTGAAAAATATCCTTTCCTTTCCAGAGAGAGCACTTAAGGGTATTTCTTAAACTTACCTCACTGCCTCTGGAGTAAACGTCCAAATATTGCGAAGGATCTAAGATGTTGCTTTCCTGTGAAAAATTTTGTGAGTCGCTCTCTGTTGCCTTTTGCTTATCGTAAGTAATCATTTTGTTAATCATAAATGTGAACATATTCTCTTATGATCATCCCGCGATGTTTCGAAATGTGGCACTTTCCCAGTTATATGCCAAGGTCCCGTTCCCTTCAAATGTGAATATTCCCGCCGCCGTATGAATTTTATTTGTCTACGTCTTCACGCGATGAAAGCAACCTTAAAGTCAGTTAGAAAGCGGCGTAACTGAAGAAATAGAAGATGTCGGAATCACGTACCTGATTTGGAATTGTACAGGGTGATAGCACAAAAGACAAAGACGTAGATGTAGATGTAGACGTAGACCCTGTACTACTGGCTCGCACCCACTCAGAGGGATTGGCGAAGAATCGGGTAGCTTAGAAAAAAATATTTAAAATCTAGAAATCAGCATGATGTCTTATTATGTATAACAAAAATATTTTTACAAGTTAATTTTGCGAGAATAGTAATTCAAAAAGACAGAGAAGAGACTTGCCGCACACGTCTCTGTCTTCGTCTTTTGCGCTGTCACCCTTTATTATGCCAAGCCGATAAGCCCAAACAGCTACCCTACTGCTTTGGAAATCGTTAAACTTGCTCTTCATAATATTACGCACGGCAGGATTATGTAATATTTATTATTTTATTCACCGGAACATAAACTACCCGATTGTTTATTGTTACGGCAGACCCAGGGTATTCCAATATTTGAATGCAGTAAAGCGGTATGCCCACATGCCCTTAGGGGCAAGAAAAATTATTAGGAATCAACCACTTCCGTTTCTGTACACTGATAATTTATTTGCACGAAAAAAACAATCTGCTTTTACTGAACTATAGCTTGGAATTACAATTAGTCATTTGATTATTACTCGGAACAATTGAAAAATTGATCCACAGTTACCGCTAGCCATGCCTATTAAAAAGATCAAAGATGAGCAGCCCGTGTTACACGTTGTGGAATAAATATGAAGGACGGTTTACGTCTGACCTGACTGAATGAACGGTAGCGACGGATCAAAATATTGCAACATGCTACTGAAAATCAATAAAAGCATTTGTATAGCTTACATGTTCGAGTATATCACATTAAAGTTAAATGGCAACAACATTTTTCGAAAGCTTTTTCTTGGTTGTTGTTAGGCCGCGAATATTCATTGTGAATGCTTCGAAGGTAGCCCCATAATCGTCATTTTCTGATTCCGAAGCCATGTTTTAAATATGTATGCATTGTCTGCTCTCGTACAGCGAATACAATTGCTTGAAATGTAGTCGATATGTGAGTTGCATTGGAGTACAATACAATAGGCATATAATAGTGTCTCGAGCTGCGTAGCCAGTTTTTCCACCCTTCATGGATCTTGGATGTGGGCGCGAAAAGACAAGGACGAAGGGAAGAAGACACACACACTGGCGCTACATGGAGGTTCGTGTGGGTGTTTCTATGTGTGGCTGCGTAAAATTTACACATTGAAAACTGTCGATTGGGGGGGGGGGAGGGGGGTCAACCCCCCAACCCCACCCCCACTGCTACGCCAGTGGTCGGTAGCCATAACAGAAATCAGATCTCGCTTTTGCAAAGATTACCCTGCGCCTCCACCAAAATGTTGCGGGTCTGTTTAGAATAGGTACGAGGCGTAGCGTTGGTGCACTATAACCAGAGCGATACCAGTTACCGACGCTCAAGACAACTCAACCTCTTTTTCGTCTCCCAGCGCCCTTTTGTCCACAGTTGGCAGAACGTATTACGCGACACAAGGTAGCAAATATACGAACTTTTGACCACTGATCAAGTATATAAACGACACCTTGTGGCATATTATATTTTTTTATCCTTATTATATGCTGTTCGAGAAGCATTTCAGTTATTGTGCTTGTTTAACGAATGTGCTTTTGTTTGTTACACCCTGGAAGAATTCATCTATTTGCCTAGGTAACTTCGAAGACGCTCGAAATTGGGTCACTACATTAAGCTATATGCATTATACAGAGTGTTTTTTTGTCTATATTATTGAGATTATATTCCATGACAGTCAGGCTCCTGTCGTATTGCCTAAAAAGCTATATTGTGTCAAAAAAGAGAGTGGGCTTTCTGCTCCGACGTGGGAGCGACCAGCAACATGCTAGGGTGCGTTCCGAAGGACCAAAATAAAGTTCATTCATTCATCCATCCATCCACTGAGCAAGCTTGCACCAAGCTTCTAGGTTGTATCTATGCCTTAACTAGGTGATACAGGTTGTCTCTCCGTTGCTTCTAGGTCGTGGCTAGGCTTCATCTAGGTGATGCTTGGTTGTTTCTCCATTCATTCTCAGCGCATAGAGGTTCGAGTTAAACCACAGACACGCTCAGACACGACACGGATGTGCCATCTCCAGAGACGGAACCCCGCGCTGAAATCAAGCGTTCGCACCTCTCATAGATCTAGGGGCACGTCGTCGTTGGCGTAGGCCTTCCATCGCTTCGGGGTCTTCTCGCTGCCGCCATTGCCTCTTTCGTACTCTTGTATTCTCCCGTTGTATGTACTTGGGGTCTTCGGTTCGCCACCGTCACTTCACAGCCATTTGTTGCGCTAAGAGGTGCCTTCTTCATTTTTGCCAGACCAGTGGTGAGTAGTGGGAATTACCCAATTTCTTTGGCACATACCCGTTTGACGACGATAGTTTTCTTCTTCATTTTTAGTGAACCAGTGGTGAGCAGTGCGATTTACCTGTTTTCTGTGGGACATACCCATTCATGATGATAATAGCTCCTTGATACGAGATACAAGGAACAATTTGCTAAAGAGTTTCGCTGTTACAATGCAACCTGTTTGTAAAAGTGCGTAAGCTGTATGTCATACTTCAGGGGTTAAGGAAGGAAGGAAGGAACAAACAAGCGGAAAGACAGGGAGGTTAGCCAGTTCTTAGAGCAGCTGGCTACCCTGTGCTGGGGGAAGGGGTAAGGGGAATAAAAGGTGATAGAAGAGAGATGTTAGAAAAAAAGGAGAGCAAGATAAGGAAAAAGAAAAAGAGATGGGGAAAAAAGGAAACGAGAATATGGCACAACTTAGAGTCTGTCTCTAAGACCAGTTGTCCGCAAGAAGCGCAATAATGCTTTTAAAGCCTTCTGTGCTGACGATGGACTCGGCCAGGGTCCCAAAACCCTTTGTTCCGACAAAGAGCGATTGTCAAGTTTATCTAGCGCATTGGAAAGTTCTTGTCTTGGCGCACTGAAACGGAGACACTCACACAGAAGATGGGAGATCGTTCCTTCGCAGCTGCAGTAATTGCATGTGGAGTTTTTGGCCATTCCAATCAGACTGGAGTAGACATTTGTGAAGGCCACGCCAAGCCACAGGCGGCACAGAAGCGTCTCCTCAGCTCGCGATATTCCTGACGGAAGACGGAGCTGGAGATTGGGATCCAAGCTGTGTAGACGAGCGTTGGTGAATTCAGCCGAGTTCCACTGGGCAAGTGTGAGTTGACGTGCCAGCGAACGAAGTCTTGTAGCTGCGTCGGTTCTGGGGAACGGTATATCTGCGTAGTGGTCACTGTCATGTGCAGATCGGGCGGCCTCATCCGCACGGTCGTTGCCGTATATACCACAATGAGCCGGTATCCACTGATACGCTATGTTGTGTTGTTTCTCGGCTGCATGGTGGTGGAGGAGCCTAATGCATACAAATATGTGGACCTAAATATCCAGAGTAAGCATTTAGGCGAATGCAGAGCTAGCTACACGAGACATAGGAACGACCCGATAACTAAAGCAAAATCTACTTGACACAGTTGCGAATATATAGAAATCACGTCCAAGGGTAATATGCACTTTATGCAGGCTGTGAGTACGCTAAATCTATATATTTCTGTACAACGTACCGTATAGCGTAATAGCACAATACAACATAACGCATGTAGTCTTTATACCGTGTCATCCCTCCTTAACCAAGCAGTTCAAAAATCGTTGGTATTGAATGCAAAGAGAAGAAAAGTATCAAATTTGACTATATTATTTGAAGTTTGTAAGACTTACGACTTTCAGAATGCTGCCAGCTTTGGCCCTCCAACTTTATGCTGTGCTTGCCACCATAGACGCTGGAGGTGTAGAAAACTGTTGCGGGCATGCCTTAAGCGTTCAGCGACGCAAGATCTCGCTGTTTTAGCGCAGTCAAATTATGTTTTATAAAAGCAAAACAAACACTTATCGCTTTGCAGCATGGAGTCACAGGCAATGCTAACACTGTTTCAACCTAAAAGAAAGCATCGCAGCTTACAAAATATTCGCACCTGTCCGCGACTCTCAAGAAAAGACAGGCTCCCGACAGGTGTGATCAAGCTACCATTTTCATTAGGCAAATTACAATGGCGCGGCATACTAATTAACAACTAGAAGTATCAGACCCTTGTGCGTATATAATATTTAAAAGAACAATAGAACAAAAGATTCTGCAGATCCCACCCCTTGTGGGAAGTGATTTCATGCGAAGCAGTCAGCGAGTAGTTCTATGTTCCATTTTTTGGCTTTGAGCCAAGCTTTAGGAGCGGGATCGACGTGTTTCTGTAAATGAAGTAGTTGTGTGCACATCGTTGGCTTATAAGGCACGTCGACAACACTGGCATTTAAAGGATAACTTATGGTCTGACGTAAAGTCAGCACTCACGTTAGAGCACATACGTCAGTGTAATTGAAACGAAGTGCACTTTACGGTGCGATGATGTGAATGTAATACACACCTTTCGTTAGCATATTCCTCCAGGGTCGAGCAACGCCTGAATATGGCGTACTGAATCGTAGAAATACAAATGTAATGTGCATTAGACTGCTATAAAAGCGGAACCAACGCTAGAACCACAATTGGCGTTAACCTGACATGACGCCTTTATCATAGGATTACATATTTAGTGTTTATTGTTTTGTTATCAAATTAGATAGCCAGTTCCACAATGACAACTGACGTTGCACCGGCATTATGCCTGCAGGTTTTTTTCCAAAGCGGTTTCTAGACCTGGCATGGCTCTGTGGTAGAATGCCTGACTGCCACGCAGAATGTTTGGGTTCGATTCGTGCTGGGATCCTAAATTTTATTATTTGCTTTCGTGGGGTCAACGTTGCCGATCTTGGATTTCTTAACGCTCTCGCATTTAAATTACCATTTCTCTATTCGCGCTGTTCCTGGGTAGCTCTTAACTCTCATTTAGCGTTCTCGCATTTGCATTACCATTTGCCTGTTCTTGCCGTTCTTGGGCAGATATAAACTGTCAGTCACCTGTGGCGCACACCCGTGCACCGCGGCCCGTGGTAAACGGGTATGTGCCATACGTGTCTGGAGGAAAGGGTCCGACGATATACGCGACAGGATTTTCATGTTATTCATGTCATGAGCAGTCATATTCATCAAATCCTCTTAGCCTCCGATGCAAATTTTGGTCTACACCAAGTTAAGAAGGCAATCACGAGAGCACGCAGTCGTAGGCGGCTAGATAGATACACCTTGAGAAATGCTCAAAGTGGCTTGGGTTCGCTAAAACGCGACTCACCCGCCATTATAGATACTTGTCAAATAATCCGCATACTCTACTAAAATGGGCGCGTTTCTCTGTGTGGTCCCATATACTTAGAATTCAAATGTCTTATGCACGCTTGATTTTCTTCCACTGTATGCCGGATATATTGATGAAGATTCACGACGTGAGCATCTGAACGATAAATGTTTGGCATATCGCCTAACGAAGTTGCTCTTCATCCTGGTTGTACTGAAGCGTGATAAACGTGCTAGCATGCTTGTCAAGTGCGAAGGCGAAGTGGAAGAGAGAACTTATCCATGAAAATATCTCACCCGAGTCGCTTGTGCAATACTTTGGCTGTTTTTTTGATACTTTTCCTGGCTCCTGTAATCAAACACAAACTTAGAATGCAGTCGTTCACCTTTCATTGGTTACACTTCTCGTGGTGGTCCTCGTGAACAAACAGGCCAAAATTTGATAATGACTGCAATTTTCTACAGACAATGAAATGAAAAATAAAGTACTTTCTTCAAAGTTTACAAGTTTTGTTTCTTCGCAACTTCGCCACTTTCACATGAGACCCGGTTTCTTTTAGACACTCAACGGGCATTTTCTACAGTGCTGCCGCAGCACACTTCTCTTAGGCTATTATTTCTTTACAAAACTTCGCGTGGGGAGAATCGACCTGGTTATCAGGTGATTTCTCACGGGGCACCGGAGAAGTGATGCGTGGTCGCTAGGAAGGCATAGCACTAAGAAACGGCTTCTTCCCCGCACCATCAAAGATCGCTCGGGGTGAACACTTCGTTCATCACTTCCTGGCATCGCAGATCCGAAGGCAATCTACTGAAGGCCTATCCATAATGCAGACTTTCAGGTTTTTGCGACAGCTCGACCACGAGTCGATAAATGCCACCATACGAGTGTCTCTTTACAGCGCGTTCTTTTTATGCATTACACAAATGCTTTTTCTTATAAGAACACTTTGCCAAGTAGTGAAACACAGCCTGGTGAGATGATGGAAATGACAAAGTTGTTCTATCATCTTCGATTCTTTTACCGACGATAAATATAAACGCGACGTCGAAACAAACATATATAAACACCACGAGAGTTGAAAGATTACTTTTCCCAGAGCTCGTGGGCTTGGGATACAGGAAACTGAAATCTTTTCAGTAATCATAGTGTCTTAGAGACGTGTGCTATGTAGTCTTCGCAAGCTATATTATGTAGCCAGTTGTGACCCCTGAAGTAGGTGTCACACAGTCCACCACACATGCCCTTGTGGCTTAGCGGCCTTCTAAGCACGGGGAAGCGAAGTGGATTGCCGGCCATGGCTAGTGCATTTTGATGAGAATGAGATGGAAAAATGCCTGCTTATTTGAATTAGGGCACATTAGGCAGCCCCAAATGGCAAGAAACTCACCAAGTTTTCCACTGTAGCATATTGCAGTTGTGAACTCCGGACTACCTCGGTTTCGACAAATGAGACCTCGCAATATTTTTTATTCCCCACGGCTGTTATGTGTCTGAATGCAAAATTCTACAAAATTGCAGTGTAAAAAAAAGTCGCGCAAGGCTGGGTCATAGCAGAGCTGGTGGGCAGCCAGCTGGTCTTAGCTTGTCTAGGCTTTTACCCTCGCACCTCTCTCTTTTCCACCCCTTGCTATACTAGTCTTTCCACAGCTACGGGTGCTCTCTCTTTTTATGTTTTTTGACGCTGTGTCTTTCCATCTATTTGCGTCTATGTCTATTTATTTCTTTGTCTTTCAATTTTTTACTCTTTCTTGACTGCGTCTTTCTCTCTTTTTTCATTCAATTTCTTTCTCGCTTTCTTTTTATTTATATCTTTCTCTCTCTCACTCGTTCTCCCCTCTTCCTTTCCCTCCTTTTAACCTCACTTCCCTTTCCCGCCCCCTAGCTATATCATACTATACAAGGTTATGCTATGCTCTGCTAACGTGCCTGGATAGCCGAGTGGTTACGAGGCTCGCTTTCGAATTATGGGGATGCGGGTTCAAGTCACGCCTCGCCAAGAACTTTTTTCTGCAAGAAGTTTTCTTTCTTTCTCGCTCTAGTTCTTTCTCTCTCTCCGCACCCGTTCTCTCGCTCATCCGAGCTATTGCATCCGACGCCGGACAGATCGGCGCAGGTGTTCTGGGAGCGAAGCAGAAGAGAAGATGAAGGCAATGATGGAAAGGGCGAAGAGCGCACGTGCCGGTTCAGGATGATGATAATTTTCTACCCAAGACACAGGGCATAACCGTTCTGCTGCAAAAACTTTGCCGACGTAGTTTGGATGAAATTTCTACTGTGGCACAAGTCCCACTTGAGGTTCCTACGGTGTTTACGACGTTATTTTCTTCATACCACTTCAAAGCCGAGGAGGTAGCTTAGCATTCAGCCACACCAGCTACCGACGGAGGTATCGCGACCATGGTGGTAGTGGATGTGCGGTCGCAAACGGCCGCTCTGGTCGGAAAGCGACCGTTTTGTTAAAGTCACTGACTGAGCGATTACCCATCTCGCTTCTGAAGTCGCAAAGCTGTCGAACCAATTAACGGTGCAGGAGCAGCACGTCGGAATACATGCGGTGATCAGCTGAAGGTTATGTTACGTGGCACAGTTGTGCTGGGTACGAAACAGACGCACACAGAAGGATGGATGGATGGAAAGTCCTTTATTGAAAAAGAGGGAGGCGCATGGCCTCTGTGGGGATAAGCGGGACTTTCAAACTATACTAATATTTCACAGTTTCATAGGGTTTGCACTTATTCAAGTCACAATCACATGTACTGAGGCGGTGTGGGGTCAGTACTGTGGTCTGTCGGACCCCCTAAACCACTCTGATAAGCGATCGCAGGATTAATGAAGAGCAGGACGCGGTCGTCGATATGAACGTCGGTTGCCATGGGTATGGCTCTCTGCAGTTGGGCGTGTTGTTCGCAATAAAATTCCGGCCCACGGAATTGACACATTTCCTGTGTCGATTCGGCGTGCTGAAGTTTCACTGCGGGTAAGTACTAGACCGCCCTTCGCGTATTTCAGTCAGTCGCTGGTGTGATTGTGAACATTGCAATAATCACACATTATGACGTAGGCGGTCACCTTTACGAGTACACACAAAAAAATCAGAGCAGCTTCGCACTGGTGGTGCAAGCCCGATAGGCCAGTGGAGCTGGGTGGCCTTCCTTAGCATACCACCAATGCCTAGCCTAGAGATAGCCATTTAAGCCTAGATATAGCCGCATTAGCATAGAGAGGGGCAGTAAAGCCTGGGAAAGCCAAGTTGAGTCTCTCTCTTTCTCTCTATTTCTCTTTCTGTCCTTCTCGCTCTTTCGTTTTCTATTTCTTTCCCTCTCTGTCTGTCTATTTATTTCTATTTCTTTCGTTCTATCTCTTTATCTCTATCCGTTTCTTGTTATCTCGCCCATGGGAACGCAATCACACGGGTACCATAAACGCTTCTTCTGTTAGCGTGCCTGGTTTGCGGAGTGGTGCAGATGGATGCACAGTCGCAACCGAAAAAGATTAGCAGAATTGACCGGTGGCAGGAGCGGCAAAATTGCGACACGCGGCGCTGTTGTTCCCGAGCACGCCGACAGCGAGAGTACCAAGCCCTTTCCATTTTCCAAAGCAGGGGTGGCCGGCGGGAAGCACTCCAATAAAGAGCTTTTTCGGGGAAACTACGATAAAGATACGGCTGCTCGCAATTCCAGTGAAAAAAACGCCAGGCCTGCGCTGAAACCGCAGCACAGTCAAGGCTCATTCACACCGAAGGCGGGGCGGCCAAAGCGGAAAAGCGGTGAGGCGGAAAAGCGGGAAAACCTCCTCTCCAGGCGGCAAAAGCGGGGCGGAAAACGAGGCGGCAGGTCCGATCGCTCTCGGACCAATTTTTTGCCGCTCGCCGCTACTCGCCGCTTTGCCGCAGCCAATCAGAACGCGCTGCGGCGGTGGCGCGGCGGTGGTGCGGGTGTCTCTTTGGGAGAAGCCGTGCCACGTGATAGCGACACGTGCGCTAAAGCGCGAGAGGCCCCGCCTCCTCGGCCGCGCGGGCAGCCAAGAAAGCCATGCGGTCTGAACAGGTACGCGCGCTCGCCGCCTCGCCGCCTTGAAAAGCCCGCTCGGCCGCTTTGCCGCCCCGCCTTCGGTGTGAATGTACCTTCACAGCGAAAGCTGGAAGAGCGGCGTTTCTAGAGCCCGTTTTTAAGCTCCCTTGGGGCGACAATACAAGTACACTAGAAAGGTACCCACTACGCCATAAATCACAATTTTTCTGAAGTTGGGAAGCACCTACTAAGCCATTATTCGTCATTTTGCGGAGAAGCGAGGCACCAGCTACACGTCTGTAAGGCATTATGTGAACTTTGTTGACGCGACGACTGATGACGAAGAAGAATTCTGGCTCAGCCCTTTGTAATGGGTTGGAAGCTTTAAACGGCCCACCTGTTATGTAATTTGCATTGGGTGACGCCCGGTCGATATTTCCTTCTCCCGTCATGCTGTATACCATACATTGACGTGGGAGAGAGATGGGGGGGGGGGGCGAGGAACTTCACTGAGACCCCGAGGAAATGGATCATGCACTTATGGGCTTCCTTGGCAACCAATACAAGTGCACTTGCGAGGAACCCACTACGCTATAAATCATTGTAATTTTACTGAGACCCCGAGGAAGTGGATCATGCGCTTATAGGCTTCCTTGGCAACCAATACAAGTGCACTTGCGAGGAACCCACTACGCTATAAATCATTGTAATTTTTGAGAAGTAGGGCAGCAGGCACTGTGCCATTGTTCGTCATTCTACGGAGAGCATTGGTACCTGCTAAACGCATGTAAGGCATTATGCGCACTTTGTTGATGCTGTGCCTGATGACGATGAAGAATTATGGCAGAGCCCTTTTTAATGGGTTGGAAGCATTCAACAACCCACTCGTTGCGCAATTCGCATTGTGTGACGCCTGGTTACAGAATTCGCGTTGTGCGACGCTTGGTGCTTATTTTACTATTCAACCACGCTATATTGCATATGCTAGTGTGGTTCCTTCCCGATATGAAGCCTGTATAGGATCTTTTTGCAAAGCAGTTTCGAGCACCGGCATGGCTCAGAGGTTGAATACTGGGCTCCCACGCCGAGGGCCCAGGTTCGAACCTCGTTCCATATTTCCTTTTTTTTTCTTATTTCGAGCGATACTGGTTACGGACACCGGCGGCGGCGGCGGCGGCGGACAACTACGGCGCCAAAAACGGCCGGTGAAATGATCTCATAACAGCTTTCGCTGTAAAAGAAACAACTATGACAAGAAACTATGAGCATAGCGAAGTGTGTCGATAAGGAATGTACAGGCGTTTATTCAGGATGTGGGCTTTCGGATAGGCCAACAGCATGATGGCTGCTTTCTCGTGGCCAACCCTTCTTTGGAAAATAGCATGTGCTTGGCACTCTCGATATTGATGTGGCCATAGTGAAGACACTCGAGTGAACGTTAGATCACATAATTTTTTTTCCTCGCGACATTTCTACCAATGCTGGTAATAACTTCTCATAGCCGCAAATGAGCAAACTGTCTTAAAAAAAATATTGTCTTAACCTGTGACGTTTTGCACTTTCTGCGCTATGAAACAGTGCGTGCTCCATGGTAGGTTAATTGTATATATGAACTCTCTGTTTGCTAGACTGCGAGGTACGCATGCTTACTAATGTTTAAAGCGTATCCTAGAATCCTGAGCGTGCAGGGTGTTGGTTTTTTGGTATGTTCACCCTTAATAAATTTCAGTTGTTGGACAGCGCTTGTCCCATATGCTTCTGTCTGTTCTCCGTCGTCATCGCGCTGCTTTTCCAAGTGTATACATCGATTCCAACGCGTCCACCTTTCTACCTTACTCCACGGCTGAATGTTTTTTTGTATGCAGGCTACTAATATAGTTACTTATACATTCGGCAGTCTACTATGTGAAAGACGCGCAGTCTTCTCTCCATTTTCGTGTATGCCTGTGTCCTTAGCTAATCTCCTGCTCATTTCCAGAATGCATTCAGCAATACACAGTCTCACGCGTATTGCTCTCCGTCAATAATCAGCAGCCAAAAAATATGACTTTCTCCTAATTCCAAGGTTATTCGCTAGATAATATTTTCTTAGCAATTGCACGCGCACACGAAATATGGATTCCAAGTTACCTGGAGGTGGTTTCCATTGAAACGCCTTCGAAGCGCTTATGTCGGCTATACAGAACCGAGTGAAGGGAAACCGCCTGTAGCAACGTATCGCATTCGATCAAACGCTGTCGTCGCAGTGTGCAATCGAGGGTTGCATACGCCAATAAGTCCCACAGGAGGGCGCACTTGATGGACCTCTACATCACATCGCCGGCGAAATTTAGCTCTATTTCCCTGCACTCGATTGCCTTGCCACGGCTAAAGTGCACAGGAACCACATAATAGTATCAACCGTGACCATCTTTTCAGCTAATTATGCCACTCTACCGACGGGCACATCTTAATAAATGATTCAATGGGCTGTCTTTTCAATGTTTTACTTTCGCCACATTTTCGTTCAAATGAAGTAGGGCATATTAATCTCCTCATTATTTCGTCCTATTTGCGCTGTCATCGCGGCTTGTTTACACGTCTGAAAGTTTATAGGCAACGGAGCGCTTCGCATGTAAGCCGCATCAGTTTCTTTTTCTTCTGCGGCCAACTCTCGAGTCGAAATGGGGTGAATGCAGTGGCCGTTAAAAGGCCGTAATTTCCATCTCACCGAAACAACGAGGCCGCCTCAAAGTGCAGAAATTTGCATTTGCGCACTCTTCCAGGCCGTTCTAAGTGATCGGTGCCCTGTGTGTAGAAAGCTCGCTTCATGTCAGAAGGAGGAAGGACTTTGGCGGTCGTCCGAGTGACGAGGCAATGTTCTAACCCCTTTGAAAAATCTTGGAACGGCGCTGTTAAGTTGGAGCGGGACTGAATGTGGAAATAATTTGGCTTTATTCGAGCTCAAGGAGAACGCAGCTCAGCAATATTCATGGAAAGGCGGCCCAAAAGCCGAATACTTCCCTTCTCATTCCTAGAGAGATAAACATATCGATGTGAAGGTCACCGTTAGGACAGATATGCAAGGGTTGGGGAGATACTACTGATCATTCGCAAAACAACTTGGTTACTGCTATGAGCTGCTGACCTCCAGGACGCAGTTTCATGTCGTCCGCAATGACTACGTTTCGAGGAAGCAGAAGAGCAGAAACACTTGTGTTCAGACATTTATGTTTTAAATAACCCCTATAGATAAAATTATCCAAAGTCCCCTTCGTCCAACTAACTAACTAACTAACTAACTAACTAACTAACTAACTAACTAACTAACTAACTAACTAACTAACTAACTAACTAACTACCTAACTAACTAACTAACTAACTAACGAACTAACTAACTAACTAACCATCTATCTATCTATCTATCTATCTATCTATCTATCTATCTATCTATCTATCTATCTATCTATCTATCTATCTATCTATCTATCTATCTATCTATCTATCTATCTATCTAACTGCAGTGGTTTTGCGTAAGTACGACCTATAAGATAGCAGCCAAAACCAGCATATTAACATCTACACAAACGTTAAATTAGCGTCAAATCATATAAAACGTTCGCAGGACTCTAAAGATTGTCATTGTTAAGGCGATTTCAATTTAGGCTAGTGAACCTAACCGGATGGCACCCCAGCCACCCCGTCGTTCCTGTTTCGCCTCGCATTCCTTGCCGTTTTTTTTTTTTTGCTGGTAGGTATAATTTCACACTGGCTCCTCAATAAGCATCCTCAATTTCGCTAGTGGCTGCGCCCTCCAAAAATACTGATGCTCCTGCTATGACTACCCGTAATCAACCACCTCTGTCAATGACCAGCTCTTCAAGTGTAGCCATGATAAGAAATAAACGAACGCTCTTCGACCTTATTTCTATTGCAAGCTGCGGGCGAACAATTCAAAGCATCTGCAGGCTCAACCCGTATTTCCTGTTCATTTGCATGTTTCCAGGAGTTCATGAATAACTATTGTGCACTGCGTGTTTGTTTGCTTATTCGTTTTGTATCGGAATAACTGAGCTATAATTTACAAGCCTAAGAAAGAAACAGTCACGGGCAGTGAGATGGCAGCAGCCCCTCACTGCAGAAGCGCAGCCACAAATATTTTTCGGGGGGTTCCACCATCCTTTTTGTATGTTCGTGCGTGCGTTTTGTATGTGTGCGTGTATATATGCACGTGCAAAATCGAGAAATTTCGGGGGGGGGGAGGTTTCAACCCCCAACCCCACCCCTGGCTACGCCCCTGCCTCACTGGCCTCCTGTAGATGCGGCTACCCAGAGACTTTGGCGTATCTCTACCGGGCCGGCACTGCTGTGGGCCAGGAATGCTCCAAGGCGACAGCACCTACAGACAACAGGGTCTCTCTGCCACAGCTTTCACATATTTGATATCAGCAATCATTACTTAACCCTGCTGGAGTTCTTGGAGACGACCGAGATCCCCAGTCATTCTTCAGCATCCTCCTTCGTAGTTTTCATTTCACACACTTTTGAAAAACCCTCCTCCATTCCTCTGATTTCTCCTTTCCTATTTGTCTTACGAATCCGCACTCTAAGAGGATGAGCCGTGAACCCTATGGGCTGCACAACTAAGCGGCATTTTCTCATCTCGGTCACTACTTGTGCTTTTACTGCAAATGGTGACCACAACTCCTACGCCGCTATCTAATACAGAAAGAGAACAGTAAGCTCTCTGTATGTTTAACAGTAAAAAGCAAAAAAAAAGTTTGCTCCTTGCTTTCCATAACTGAGCTCGGTTACGCACAACGAGAACGAAGAAAGGTTTCTTTCTTTTTATTATAATGTGGCTGCTACTAAATGGAGTTTCGCACTTCGGAAGTTCCATACACAGGCAACTCTCTGTGGCTCACTAGATCCATCATCAAGCTTGACTTTTTTATCTTTTTTTCTGCGTGTTCTTTTAGCGTATAAGTGATAAGACCTGAAGTTCGCGGAGGTATTCTCTCTTGTATTCACGTTAGTTGCCACACTATTCCCTTGCGGCTGCTGGGAGGAAGCACTCGGTGAGCATGCACTGCCACCGAGGATGGATGGTTAGAAACTCTGTATGACTTGTAAAATCTCAAGATAATGGCATTAACAAGAAAAGAAATGAAACGCTGCGGAGGGTTAAGTGAAACTCCTAGAATTTTAGGGCGAGTAAACATTCCATTCTGTCATCAGTCACTCTAGGGCAGCCATACATTTCTACTTTATAGGAGTTCACAAAAAAAAAAACGCTGGCATATGGCAAATAAACAATAGTGAAACATTCGGCAGACGAGTGTTAAGGGCGTGGTGGAAGCTGATTGGATTAGAGGAGACGAAACGGTAAGTTCTGCCTTCCTTCCCTTTGAGTATTAAGGATTGTGTGCGCAAGTTATAGCAGCAAGGCAAGAGTAAATTAAATTTTCCTCTCACAGAGAAAGCAGAAGGCGCACACTCGGCTCCTCGGCCATTATTCCAGCTAGGCATACGGGGTGCAGTTTACTCCTGCTCCGTTCTTCTATGAAGTTTATTCGTCGGGATCTTTTTTGCGCCGACTTTGTCGTAACGTCAGACGCAACGGGAACGTAATGCTCGGATGGACGCCCCTCCATCAGTGATCACGGCAAAAAGGGCTGCGAGCATTAGCGAAAGCCGCCTGGCTGCCGTCGGGTCGTTTGTCCACTCGTCTCGAGGTCCGACGAGATTTGAACGTGCGCACGTTCGCTTGGCGGATTGGATGGTGCAAGTGGGAACGATGGGGCTCGTCATGTCAGCAGGGCACGCCGTCATATTCACTTAGTATGGAATTTTCATTCTCATTACTTCAGCTTTTGCGTAACGTTGCGCATAGTCACATGCCCCATTTCCTAGAGCAACTTCTCAATGCCCCCAATCATGAGGACGAGTACTTTGCCTTAAATTTTTGTCTCATCGGTGTATTTAGGCGAGAGCCTTAAAAGTGTCATTGCTTCAAGGTCGTGGTACAGAAAATATGTTCCAAGAGAAGTGAGTACGCCAGCCGCATGTTGCGTTTCATCTACCTCGTCTTTCCGGCCTCGCGTGAGTAAGAAAAAAATTGGCAGATCCCATGTGCCATGGGAATCGATGCTCCGCTACCACTTAAGGTAATTTAGTGGGCAGACTTGGCCTCGCTCCCCTCTTATGTGAAAAAAGTAATGCGTCACGATCGACACTTACTAGCGCTTACTCCGAGATTGCGCGCAATATCGGAGGTCACGGTTAAAGCGTCTCCATACCAGCGAGAGACACTGGCCGCGCTGGCGTCGCCGACGCACCCTAGACGCGGTTATGTTCTTTGCCTTTCGCTTCGTGTGAGCGCGCGCTGGCTCATCAGAGTAGTGCAGCTTCCCCATGCACCAACTGGATTTCTCCGCCGCTGACTAGTTCGATTGCGAGGGCACCGACTAACAAAACTGCTGCAATACTGTTGCAGAAAAGACGCGATTTTGACGGGCGAATGTCGTGCCTTGGTGGAGCGAGGCAGAGGCCAGCGGGACGGACGCCTTTGCGGATCAAGCTAAGAACCTCAACAAACTAGGCGCCAACATGGGTGCGTTCCCGCCAATCGGTGCTATAGCTGCCAAGTACGAAGAGACGTTGTACAAGCTCTCATATATATGTTTATTTATTTATTTATTTATTTATTTATTTATTTATTTATTTATTTATTTACTTATTTATTTATTTATTCAAAATACCTTACAGGCCCAACGGGGCATTGTGTAAGGGGAACATCAAATTATTATCAACATGGCTACACGCGACTTCAATAATAATACAAAACGTCAATGGTTATATAATGTTGAACAGTTACAACGGTAAAGAAAATGCAATGGAGACTAAATACAGAATATGAAACATGCGAGTTAGTGAATATACAACAGCTATAAAAATAAATACACATTCGAAAAAGACATGGAGCTACACAAGACATAAAAACAAAAAGCATTGCCCAAGATTATACAATAAATATCAAGTGCATGTTAGTAATCAAACATAATGAAAATCACTAATAAAATGAAACAAGAAAGACCTGATACTTAAATACATAAATACCAAAGTAGATGTAAAAAAAGCGAAAAATTTAATTCTCGAAATGAGTGTTTAGGTGCTGACGAAATTTATCTTTGTTGCGCTCAGAACTATGTCATCTGGAATGTCGTTCCACATGCGGATGACGCGTGGTAGGGCAGATGAGTTGCAGATGTCTGTTTTGCCGTAGAGGCGCGTGAAAGAAAGATGATTATGTAGTCTTTTTGACGTCAATTCAGAGACTTGCAGCGGTATCGGTGATGACCTTGCTCCGTGCACGTATTTATGAAACAATGATAGGAGGGTTATGTCACGACGAGTGCTCAAAGGGGAAATAGATAACTTCTTCTTAATTTGGGTTATGCTTGTGCTATGATCGTAATTTTGCGATATAAATCTAGCGGCTCTATTCTGAACTGATTCAAGCATGTTAGTTAAAAAAGTATAATGAGGGGACCAAACTGAGGAAGTGAATTAAAGCTGAGGGCGAACAAATGTTAGGTAGGCTAAAGCGCGTATATTAGTGGGAGTCTTGCGCAAGTGCCGGCGTAAGTAGCCTAATGATCGTGAGGCGTTGCTGCATATGTTAGTGATATGATCAGTTCAGGAAAGGTTAGATGTTAAGGTGACACCTAAATATTTGAAAGAATTAACGTTAGATACACGTTTGCCATTATTATAGTATGAAAAATCTGAGTGGGAATCTTTGCGAGAGAAGGACATTGTCTTGCCCTTATTTGGATTTAGGGACATTAGCCAACAATCGCACCAATTGCTAATAAGGTCAAGGTCATTCTGAATGATTACGTGGTCATTAGTACTAGTAATTTCTCGGTAAATTATACAGTCGTCAGCAAAAATACGCACTTGTGAAGATATGTCATTCGGTAAATCGTTAATATAAATCAGAAAAAGCAGCGGACCGAGCACACTGCCCTGCGGCACCCAGAAGAAAGGTAAGAAAGTGGAGAGGGAAATTATTAACAATGGTGAACTGCTGCCGGTTAGTAAGAAAGTTGCGTATCCATGACAGCGTTAAGAAATCTAAACACAAGGAAGATAGTTTAGAGATTAGTCGACAGTGAGCTACCCGATCGAAGGCTTTCGAAGAATCCGGAAAAATGCAGTCAATTTGCAGGTTTTGATCTAAGTTATAACGTAGGTCAGTTATGAACTCAAACAATTGTGTTTCGCACGATAGTGCCTTCCTAAATCTCAGTTGGTTCGAAAAGAAAAAAGTTATTTTGCTCTAAATGATCGTAATTATGGGAGGCGATGATACGCTCAAGCATCTTACAGCAGATGGATGTTAGTGAAATGGGCCTGTAAGTTTGAGGTGAGTTTCTATTCCCACTTTTAAACACGGGAACGACCTTCGCGATTTTTCAGTCGTGTGCAAGCTCTCCTGTTGATAGTGATTGTCGAAAGATATGACAAAATATTGTACTCGAGGCTGAGACCGTATTTTTTAGTATCTTTGTATTAATCTCGTCAACGCCTGCAGACGTGGACAGTTTAAGATTGTTTATAATAGATGCGATGCCGCCGACAGTGATGTCAATGGGGTGCAAAAAAGGATAGTCAAGATCAGCTACTTCAGGTACGTTTATATGGTCTTCAATGGTGTAAACTGATGAAAAGAATGCATTGAAAGCGTTAGGACAGTCGTGGTCTGGAATGGGAATGTGATCGTCATTGCGCAAAGTGATGTTATCGTGGCCTTCCGGACACACTTGTTTCCAAAATTTTTTTTGCGTTAGTTGTGAGCAAAGACGGTAGATCGTACAGAATAAGCACTACTTCTGTGTAGACACGCTTCACTTTCGTGTTTTACCGATTCCTATGACGGAAGGATTAGCCATGTTTCTTTCTTGTCCGCCGCGGTGGTGTGGCGGTTACCTTGCTCGGCTGCTGACACGAAGGTCACGGGTTCGATCCCGGCCGCGACGGTTGCGGTTCGATGGAGTCGGAATGGTAAAGGGCTGTGTACTGTGCGGTGTCACTGCACTTTAAAGAACACTGGTTAACACTCGATAAACACTAGCTAAAGAACACTGGAACAATGGTGAAATTTCCGAAGCCCTCCACTACGGCGTCTCTCATAATGATATCCTAGTTTTAGGATGTAAAACTCCAACAATTTGTAATATTATCACTTTCCTCGCGTGTTCATGTGTATGTTCGCGGTCGCTGTGTTGATTGAGACTCTGTATAACCTCTGGCACATGTCCGCATAACACGAACTCTGGCATGCGGGTATGTGCCACACGTGACTGAGAGAAATGGTTTAATGACGTACGCGACAGGTATTTTGCGCTATTCATGTCATGACCAGTGAATCATATTCTTCATGCAATGATGCGAATTTTGGTATATTACAACCCATGGAGACGACCAGGAGAGCGTCCACACGTAGGCGGATAGATAGATAGATAGATAGATAGATAGATAGATAGATAGATAGATAGATAGATAGAAACAGCCAAAGTGCCTGAGGTTCGCAGAGAAATGCTTCCCATTTAAAACAAAAATGTACGTGAGCGCTCAAGCTGCCTGTTCACTTCGACTTTGCATCGATCGCGTGATCGGAACCCTACGCGACCAATTTATTCTTTATTCAGGACTGGCCATGAAACCACCTGTGTCATGGCCAGTCCCTCGTAATAGGTGTGAGCCAAGAAGAAAGGTTTCAAGCAAGGAACGCAGTATGCCTAAAAGTACCTGTTGTAGGATAGTTGGTTAGATGCATTTGAATGGGTCATAGCCGTAGGCGAAACGGACAAGTAAGACAAAGGACACGTTTGCCTTCTTTTTCATTGTCGTGTACCACTATGACCGCTTTAAGCGCGCAGTGTAGTCGTGAAGAGAGATTTGAGGCTTACTCCACAGCGGTTCTGCGGTGATTGGCTCTGTCGTGCCTACACGGGCTCAACATGGCGCAGACGTGCGAGTCGCATTCTCCTCTTGTCGGGGCCGGTCCCAATTCGGCTGCTTATGCTAGCTAGGCTGTGAGTTCTTGAGGTTGTTGCGTTTGCGCACCGCTCACTGCCTATCAGCCGGCGCCCAAGTCTGGCTCTTCTGTTCCGGACGATAATCTGCTATCGCGCATGTGCGTTGATGTGTTCTCCCTCGCCCTTCGATCACGGCGTTCCTTTATAAAGGACTGCGGATCACGCCGTGGGCGCTTCTTTTTGTACACCTTCTTTCGGCAAGCATGCCGCATTAAAAAGTACGGTCTTCCTTCTCGAGGCGTCTTATTCTCCCGGCTTGGAGCCCAACTCGGCCAAACGTAACAAGGTGCAATTGCGTTTATGGAACTCCATTGCGCGGTGTCTATAGGTGGTCGCTTTGGCTCAGAGCTTCATTGTACATCGCTATGCATCCACCTAGATATTTCCTTCGCATTCGTAAAAGGTATAAGCATCTGCCATAATAGTTTTTACTAGAAGCTGGGCTTCTTTTTATTTACTGGGCTCAGCTTTTATTGACTGACAATAATGAATGAAGGTACGATCCGCTAGCCACATTTCGTGGATTAGCACATCGATTAAGTGTGTGATTATTGCAGGTGGCACAGTTGTGGTCGCTGCCATGTGCAAGAAACGCCCGCACAAGCGTGCTTTATTTCCAGCGAGCAAAGACCGAGGTAGGAGGGAGGGGGGCAATCGATGGCAGGCCACACTCCAATCATTTGCTTTGTGTTCTTGGCCTAACTCCCATGGTATGGCCGCCATCGAAGAGCGCCCCAGGCTTGCCTTTTGAAGAGCCGCTGGATTTGACATGCACGTTTAGGAGGGCTTTACAGAAGTGGACATGCGTATACACCTCAGGATATTTCTGTTCTCTTCAATAGCCATTAGCTTTCTTTATTGCTGCTCTGCCTATAAATTCAAGTGCAGCAGGTTGGACCAATGCTATATATATATCGCACAAGCCAAAGTTGACTCAATATTCAACAACAACCATGGCCGAAAGAGCTTCTTGTTTGCAGCCGTACGAGACTGGCATGAAAGTTTCCATGTGCTACTTATCATAAAGGCCGTGAGTTCGATTAAAGCTATGGCTGTCACATTTTCAAAGAAAAGAGAATGAGTAAACTCTCGTATCTGTGCTGCGAATACACTTCAATGGTATCGGGGAGTTTAAAAAATCAGCGATGTTTACGAAACTGTCTAATACGAATTCTCAGCGCAGCCATTCGTGTTGCGGCAACTCCAACTGTGTTTAAAGTTTTGGCTTTCCGCAGTCGTAGCAGTGTGACATTCATTACACATTGCTACAGAAACTGCCAGTGCTCGAGTGCTATACACGTTCGCTGTAAAACGCCAGGCCTGCACAGAATGCGCAACATAGTCCCATCGAAAGATGGAAGAGCGCCTTTTCTGGAGCCCTTTCTAAAATCTAATACACGCAACTAATACAAGTACTCATGCGAGGCATCCATTACGCCAGTGGTTCTGAAGTGTGGTTCCGCGGTATCTAGGGGGATCTTCGGACCCCCATTTATATGAAAGCCATGTACTTCACGCTGCGTGCTGTGTTGTGACCCTTCTCCCGCCTTTTTTGCTCACTGAAAGGGGCCCTTATCTATTCCACCGGTCCACAAGGGTTCCCAAAATCCATGGCTGGGAACCACTACATTATGCCATAAATCAATTTTTATGAAGGAGCACAGCACACACAACGTAATTATTCGTCTTTATACGGATAAGCGTGGTACCCGCTACATAACTGTAACGTATTATGCACACTTTGTGGACTGTGCATGGGCCTGATGTCGGTGAACAATTATGGCTGGGCACTTTTCAGTGGTTGGGAAGCATTAAACCAGACACTCGTTGCGCAATTAGAATTGTGTGATGACCGGTTGTTATTTTACTCTTGCAGTTCGCTATGTTGCATATCTTAACGTGAATCCTAGTCCGACATGACGCCTGTGTAGGTTCTTTCGAGCACCAGCGTGGCCCTATGCAAACACCCTATGCAATTTATGCACATTGACCCTTGAACAGCGTATGACTTCCATTACGTACCAAAGCTTACGCACAAAAAACATTATTGTGGGGGTCCAACTGGAAAGGTGCAGTCGTACGAATTTGTTTAGACGGGTAAAGAGTGGAGGCCTTGGACTGGAAATCTGTTTATCAAACAGTTGGTAAACAGGCTTTTCTTTTTCCGTGAGGCAAGGGACCCCTTCCTGTTAACAATGTGCCAAATAAGACTTCGTGTTTGTTGTCAGCGGTCAAGTAATTCAGGTGCAGTGCACGGCAATATGAGGGGAGTTGTGGCAAGTGTCAATTTTTTGAGTATTCGCTTTTATACCGACTACCTGTTTTCTCTTGGGAAGAAAAAGATTTATAAGGACGTACGCCACATTGTGTTGACCATCCCAATGCACAGAGCTCTATATACTGCAGGCAGGGCTCAGAGTGCATTTAATTGAGTTAAAAAATGGAAGCAGCTCCAAATACAAAGTCTTTCTTTTTTAAATAACGCACAGGAACACTACCAGTAAGAACCTTTCCAGAGGAGCGATGTTTCTATATGCCATGGGGCTCCGACTGCTTACTCTGTAATCAACGTGAAACAATTGACCTCGTCTTTCTGCACTGTACGGATGGGGTGTACTTTTCCGACGTGTTGCAGACAACAATAAAAAATAATTACCGTTAGACCTTAGAATAACAGAGAGCTGAGTTAGTTGGTAAGTATTCATTTTAAAAAGACAGGGCGTGGAAACACGGACACAAGAAAGAAGTCAGGACACCACAAACGCCGACTAACAACTCTGAGTTGTTAGTCGGCGTTTGTGGTGTCCTGACTTCTTTCTTGTGTCCGTGTTTGCACGCCCTGCCTTTTTAGAATGAATACCGTTAGACCCTCATGGAATAAGGCACTAGCAATAGACAATGAATGAGGACGGATTACCTTTTGACAGTATGGCCAGTTCATCGAGGTAGAAAAAACAAAAAGAATGTGTTCTTTCACGGCTGGCTAAGGTAGTACCCCCATTTACTATGAAGGAATTTTAAATCAGAATGGGATTCACAATGTGTGTGGTGCTTTGTAAGATAATTCTGTTATCCCTGTTTGTGTGACCTACAACCGAAAATAAAGGAAACAAAAACAGCATGGTTATGTGGGAGAATACTCGACTATCGCGCAGAGGGCCCGGGTTTAAACCCGATTCGACTATGGGTATTGAATGCGAAGCATTTCTTAGCGAACCTTTGGCAATAAGAGCGATCTATCTATCTATCTATCTATCTATCTATCTATCTATCTATCTATCTATCTATCTATCTATCTATCTATCTATCTATCTATCTATCTATCTATCTATCTATCTATCTATCTATCTATCTATCTATCTATCTATCTATCTATCTATCTATCTATCTATCTAGCCGCCTACACCTGGGTGCTCTCATATTCGCCTCCTTAACTTGGTGTAGACGAAAATTGGCGTGGCAGGGTAAGAGGATTTGACGAATATGACTGTCGGGTCCTGTACGGGTATGCGCCACAGGCGATTGACAATTTATATCTACGCAGAAGCGTCGAGAACAGACATTGGTAACTTAAATGCGAGAATTTAAAAAAAAAACATGGCTGATCTCTCCGTCATAGGAATCGGTGTAACACGAAAGTGAAAAGTGTCTTCACAGAAGTAGTGCTTATTGTGTAGTGATATATGAGAGCTTGTACAATGTCTATCGTGTTTGGCAGCTATAGCACCGTTTGACGTGGATGCACCAATGTTGACAGCATGTCTCTATCGCGACGACTAACGCCCATGATCATGATTAAACCGTTGTGGTAGCTGACGGTGTGAACATATATTTGGACACAGCGAATCGTGAATACCGCGTAAGGATGATATCAACAAGCTCATAATCAACACTGTTACCCGGTACGCACTTTTTCAAAGCGTTGTTAATTAAGGAGACAAACGGCACGGTGTGCGCTTTCTAGTAATGGGTAGCCGACGCCTGTGCTCATGTATACACTAACACACACTGCGCTTCAGCAACACGGGAGGTAGAGGTTCGTAGCCTGAGCAGCAAACGCGTGCGCCCCGCTGGCCTCTGTCTCGCAGGCGCTGCTCTCGCTCCACCAAGGCACGACATTCGCCAGTCGAAATCGCGCCATTTCTCCAACGCACATCGCAGCAGTTTTGTTAGTCGGTGCTCTCGCAAATGAAGCAGTCGGCGGCGGAGAAATCCCGTTGGTGCACGTGGAAGCTGCACAACTCCAATCAGCCGACGCATGCTAACACGAAGCCAAAGGCAAAGGACGTAACTGCGTGAAGGGTGCCTCGGCGACGCCAGCGCGGCCATTCTACCTCTCCGGTATCGAGACGCTTTAACCATGACCTCCGATATCGCGTGCAATCTCGGAGTAAGCGCTAGTAAGTGTCGATCGTGAAGCATTACTTCTTTTCACCTCTCACAGACGGCGGCACCGCCCCGCTCCGGCCGCCGCGAAAGAGAATGTGTGAAAGATATAAGGTGCGTTCGCGCCGTGTCTGGCATCTCCCGAGTTTGCTTAGTCGGTTGGGCGTCGGGCGCTTGCCGTCGCGGGCGCAACGTCGTGGGTTCGATTCCCAGCGGGGTATCTTTTTCTTAGATTTTTTTCTTTCTCACCCGTTGGCGTCCATTTTATCAACGTCATATTCGTGACGGATGTACTTGGCGGACCCCGGCATAAAACACTTTCGTGTTAAAAAACGACATAGCCAGCATTGACCCAACGAAGTGAAAGCATACGACTGAGGATCCCAGCAGGAATCGAACCCAAGTATTCTGCGTGAAAATCAGGAATTCCGATAGAGTGTCAAGCCACGTCTAGAACATGGTTTGCAAAAACAGCCTATGCAGGTCTAATGTCGTTGCAACGTCGATTGTGGTTGTGGTTCTGGCTATCTAATTTTACAAGAAAGCAATAAACACTACATATGCACTCCTACGCGGTGTCATATCAGATGAACATCGGTGGTTGCAGTGTTGACTCCACCTTTACAGCAATCTAATAAACATTACATTTCTATTTTGTTGATTCAGCAAGTGATTTTGAAGCATTGCTCGACCCCTGAGGAATATATTAACAAATGTTACGTAGGATATTCCCATGATTGCGCCATCAAGTGCATTTAGTTTCGATAATACTGACGTGTGCGCTCTAACGTGAGGGCTGACGTTACGTCACACCATAAGTTAACCTTTAAACGCAATTGTTGTCGTTGTCGATGTGCCTTGTTAGCCCACGATGTGTACACAGCTACTGCACTAACAAAAATACGTCGATCCACCTCCTAACGTTTGGCTCAAAGCCAGAAAATATGGCATAGAAGCACTGGCTGACTGCTTCGAATGAAAGCGATTCCTACAAGGCATGGGATCTGCATAAGTTTTTTCTTCTCATTTTATTGTTTCATGTATATAGGTTATTTTTCATGTATATCGGTTACGCCACCGACGGCGACGCCGCTCAAAGCAGGAACGGGCGCCTAAGAGATGCGCTCTAATACAAAGTTATATCCCTACACAAACACATTCCCCGTAATCACCTATTATGATTCTGGCCCTTAGAACTGCTCGACATACTTGCAGTTTTAGTGATTATTCATGCAGTAGAAATAAAGTGTGTGTATAGGCTGGTCGCAATCTCAAGGCCTCCTGGACTAAAAAAAAAACGTTCGCTCTCTTTCGCTTGTTTGTGTGCCAAAAATTTCTACATATAGAGCCAAAACTCACAGCGTCCTTTATGCATTCACGTAAGACGATTCGAAGGCAGAATACGTCTTATTCTTCTTTTCACTCGATGTGTTGATCCTGCCCAGCCACCGTTGGAAAGCCTAACGTGCATCCTGGATCGAAGTTAACTCGGCTGGTTTTAAACTGCCTCCGTGATCCACCCACCTTTGACAAAGCAAGGACGCCATGTGATGGCGTCAGCATGTGACGTCACGCTGTGTGACTTCACAGTGACATCATGATCACGTAGCAAGTTTTGGTGATCCCTTACGTCATGTTGACGTCATATGTTTATGTCATCACGTGATGATGGTTTTTGGCATAACTCGTAATAACGCCGCCGGCGGGGACGCTGACGCGAAACGCCGGTTTTCGGCTTAATGTATTGCACACTAATCATATGAATGCTTACAACGCTGAAAATTTGGCACGGAAGAAACTCAAGCCAATATCGACGTACCTGGGTAGGAGGAAGATGTGCAAACGCGACACGACCAACAGGACAGTCTGAAGAACAGGAAACGAAGGCTTCGAGCAGAACGTAAAGTCCGGCTCCGTATCATTCTAAATTAAGGTTACTTCACACAAACTGGTCGTTTCCTGACCGCCTTAATCGCACTGGGATGAATATTTCAGCACAAATTTGTTATCGATTAAAATGTACGCTAACTCCTCGAGCGTGTCGCCATGTACGTCGTATTAATCAATAAAAAAGATTTTCTTCGCATCTTGCCGCTTTGAAATAGGAGAATGACAAAATATATTGCACTCTACGCAGTCTCAAAAAGCCGTCATGAATAACAACTCGGGCGTTCAGAAAGGAAAGAGCGGAAGCTTATGTCCTAAAAACAGAAATAGGAAGATCTAGCTAGGAGATTAGGGACCTCGCCAGAATGCGCACACCTTGGCGAAGCAGGCTGCCTGAACAATTAATCAGTCTTTGTTCTCTTAGGACTGGTACGAGCATCATCCCAGGATCTCGTGTTTCGTCACTCCATCAAAGTGCAGCCACCAGAACAGACCAGAGCAGATCATCATCATGACGCTTGCGGCAGGAAAAACGCCGTCTTGTGCAACGGCATTTATGGAAGCCGGTAAGAGTATCTTGTTTATGTCTGTTTATTTAGTGCATTAGCGGCGTTTGGGCTTTTCGGTGACGTGGCAGTGTTTCTTTTTCTAGCCAGGCTTTCGTTAGCAACCACAGTCATCTGTTACAGTCATGCACTCAATACAAGTGCCCCTTACACATACTGCGTCAGTGAGTAGGGTTGTTATATTTCTTTTTAAAAGGAGCTTTCAAGATTTTACAGAAAGAAAGATTGAAAGAAATATTAAAAGGCTAGTTTAAAAGAGGACATATGCATAATGCAGCTTAACGACGATGCATAAAGCTTTGTTACTTGATTCAGATTGAACTTTACGTTTTCCAAAACAATAGATTCATGCTTATTACCAGTCGAACATAAAAAAACAATAAAACTCTTCAACACTTTTTTGAAGATGCTAACGTACGCGATGAGTATTCACACGAACGTGTTACATCGTCTTTTTGTGTCAGACGTACATGTGTGCCCTTCGTTTATTGCTAAGACGAAGGCCTTACATGCACCACCAGTCAAGAGACGGCGATACTTGGCGAGACCTGACGATACTTCGTGAGACTTCAGGAAAGGTCGAAAAAAAAGCGCAGGGATCAGCTTTGGTAAAAGTCACGTGATACTCAAGTGAATATATATGTATCGTCGGGGTGCCAAAAGTCACAAGAGCTCAATGGCACAGAACGTCGCCAGTGGCACAAAGCTGTGACGTCGTCATTACGTGACCGTGACGTCATATAACATGACGTCATTACATGACGTCGCTTAGTCCAGAGTGGACTAGTCCGGAGGAAAAGGAACACTGCATATTGTGCGGAAACTTTAATGGTTGGACATCAACACAATCGCCCCAGAGGAAAACCAAGAAGTAGATGGCTTTCCCCTTCGGATTGCCTTAGGATCATATATAAAGAACCTTATGACTTCTAATTGCAGCAAAACACGTGTGGAGCAGTCAAAATATCCGTCAGCAGTGTCAGCAGTATACAAAACGCCCCAATGACGAGCCTTCTTTAAGTGTGAGTTGCGCAGGCGCTGCAAGCCTGTCTGAGTACGTCACGGAGTTGTCCGGTACAGGCTTCATATCTCACGGGTATTGAAACCTAAGCAATGCTTCAAAACATTCAGATAGGACGCACGCGTCACCCAAAAATACACCGGCGTTTCTTCTCGAACATCTTCTCGTAAGGAGATGTAGGGAGATGATGGAGCACAAATAAGTCGCCACTACTCCTTAGCTCTTACAGTTGTCGAACATAGACCATATATGGTGCAACATTCAAAGGATAAGAAATCTGCAGCGCGTACAATATACTACTTAGCATAACAATCAAACCAACATATTCAACAATCAACCGTATGTATATACACGGTGATGTTAAAGAAAAGTTGAAAAACAACCGTTACACAACCAAGTCTTCGGCCCTAAATGAGCTGTCCTTGCTCTACCCCTCAAATGGCGAGAAAGAAACAATTCCATGCCATAAAATGCACGCGATGCTCTTCCTGAAATGTGCCATCGGGAAGGTATTCCTAAGATCACTCAGCTTTGGAAAGGTCTACGTTGGCCAAACTGTATGGCCTATAAACGATTGAGCGAATGAACAGGAGAGCATAAAAGGGAGATGGAAAGTACTAATTTATAAGATGATTGTGCGCGTGCACCTGTGGTCCCCGGCTTGACGAGAATAGGTTTATGGTAGAAGTTTCAGTACGAGTGCTCGTCTAGTACTGGAAGCTTTAAATTATCAAAATAAGGCAAGTGCACTCTATGAGCCCCTATAATAAAGATAAGATATAGTTTTTGTCGAAAGGCCCTTGCAGTTACCGAATTCGGTCTTGCCTGCGAGCATGTGCTCTTTGTCTCCCTTTTTTTTGTAACCTGTTCAGTTGCCTCTGGCGATGAATAGACAGCGCGAGTACGTGCTTCTTCTACATGCCTTCTCTAGTGAAATACATCTTTCGATTTCTTCGCAACACCTGGGGCGCCAAGAAACGTGAGCAGAACTGAAATGTTCGCCCTTGCGCCTCCAAAAATTCCATATCGTCTGATGCAGAGCGTGAACTGTAAATAGCAATGGTAATATAGCAGTGGTACGCGATAGCAATGGTACGCGCCCTAACCATTGCTATCGGAGAGAAGTGGAAAGTCACTGTAGGAAATGTCTCAACGGGGACAGCGTGCCCTTATCCCATGTACGGGTCATAAGGCGTCATCCCGACGTATGCCGTATATGAAGTGTATTGAAGCAGCAGGAGTGCTCTACAGTGGTAGGCATGCATTAACAAGTGGCTGAAAATACTTTATGCTAGCGAGCGAAACGGCAAAATAAAAAGAAATGACACAAAGGAAGTTAAGACTACGAAACCTTCACTGTGCGAGTCTATCGGCCTCTTTATCGATCCAGTCTCTGCCGAGGCAAACACAGCGGATCTTCAGTGTTCGTGGAGCTATCTGTTTAGGATTGTGATCCCGCTCGTCTTGCGGTCATTTTAGGTGTCGTGTCCGCTGCCAGGGAGATCATCACATGGGGATGAAAAAGAAGCACCTGAAGAAATTTTTTTCCTGTCGATTCATGTGACGCGATTGCTGTATCTTGATTAGTTAAATGTGTAAACTTTCTCTTGCACTTCTTGCTACCCACTCCTGCTCACAGCCTCATCTAGCGGCCAGCAGTACTGTGTAAGAAAAGAGACATTACTGTTGTAAGCCGCCCCAGCAATTACTTCAAGGACAAGCCAATAAAGAACATTGATCTATAGGCCCCTAATTAGGCTGCCGACACTGAAGCATTATTGCAACGTGACGTTCGAAGATGATGCGCGTATCAGTGTAGTGAGACCTACCGAGAGTAACGTCTGGTGGAACCGACGATGTCGGCGCAACTTCTTTTCTTTCTACGGGTTTTAGCTTGGCCAGTGCTAGATATAACATACTGTGCAAATTTTCTCTCGTTTATCTTATTCAGATGTGATAATATTGACGTCATTTTGTCCTGGTGCAAATAACTGGTGCTTGCAGAGCATGCAAGAACTGGCGATGTTTATGGCGCTTATGTTTACTGGCATTTTCTCAACTTTCGCCAATCTGGAGGCTAATTCACAAAACTTCTTCCTCGTAAGTGAATTTAGCATGCCGGCTTCACTAATGACATGCCTCTCGTCATGATTGGCTTAAATATTTTCTCACGAAATTGTTTTTAGCGTAAGATGTTTTTGTCAATAAAGGCGCTGATGCAGATGATGTGAATATCAATAAGGGTGCTGGTATCAAAGGCATAATGCTTGATGCGTAACATATGTTTGCTGCAAAGATTATGCGGCGCATCCAATGAAGCAGTGTTTTGCGTAGCTGGCGTCTGTAGATGCGGGAATAGTCATATAGAGGAATGAAACAAATGCAAACTGGACAGCTTCTGCACCCCTGTTCCAGTTACGTGCCATCCGCCTGTCGACTCGACCACATCCCCTATAACCTCGCAATCTAACGTAGAACTCTGAATTATGCTGCCCCTTATTGCGTATTTACCTTGGAAACTAACATAAAAATGCTTACCTCACAGTGTTTTTTTTTTTCGTGTAAAAACTGTCAAGACAGGCAGCTACTAAAAGGGTTCTCAGTTTTGTTTTGCCATATTTTAATATTTTTTCTTTGCGTGTTTCCTGAGTCCCTTCTAGAAGTCCACAGTTCCAGTTAAAGTCTTTGGGCTACTTCCTCTCTTCTTAGATGATATTAGGAAATCTACTGGAAAACGGTTGAATTCCTGCAGCAGGAGTTTAGTACTAGATATCTTCTTTTTGCGGTGTTCTGAGTACGTCAGAGAACTTTTGAACATATCCATTAGGTCTTGCGCTGTGAAAAGGTCATTGTACTTTGCGGACTGTTTTCTAAGACGTAAGTCACATTCTTGTTTCAATTAAGGAAATAAATACACACAAATTATTTGTCGATAATCTTAGCTTCGAGACCGTACAAAATGACCGGATAAAGTCCCTATAGCATGCAGAAGGTATTATCCCACTTCCGTGTAAAGAACTTGGAAATAATATTTTTTGAGTAGCAAGAACATTATATTTTCCAACGCTTGTTTTCCGCTCGTTACTTTTTTTGTGTGGACGATTAAGTGACAAGGGACTCAATTTGCTCATACTTCACACAACCTTTGAGAGCTAGAACCCTCACTTCTACTTACAACTTTGAATTAAGCTTAGATTTTAATGCGGTTTACTTCCTTCTTAATTAACACCCTACATACCAGATCAAACAATACTTTCAATAGAAGACATCAATGTCAAATGAACTCATCTGAGCATGCCAAGAATGTTTGGCGAGTAGCAATGAGCGTCCAGACTTCTGGTGGCGAGATTCCTAGGATTTATTATTTATTTTGCTATGCGTGTGATGAGAACATTTCCCGTTAATTTCCCTCTCAGCAGTTCGGAATTTAAAGTTGTGATTTAGCAAAGTTGTATTCTTAACCTCTTCAAGTGTTCGCTGACCCTTGCTTATCTGCCTATGAGAGACAGCCGTCTTCTGTGCTTCTGTGCGGGACCCAACAAGTACTCAACTCTAATTAAGCTCACGCCAGGAAAAGGAGCTGCATAGAAGAGCTCCCTGCGGGGCCGCTAACGCGAGGTCTGCGTCTTCTACTTTCATAATTCTAACTTTCGTCCTCACTTCCTTCGGCTAAATCTGTGCAGCGCTTATCCTGGCTACAACAGCTCACTATTTTATAGAAAGCGCTCACGTGATAAACGAAATTGTCAAGAAAAGCGATGAATTACGTCTGCATGGTGCGGGAGAGCAATCCTTGTGATTGTGGCCTGGTCTTGCGAATAATCTGATAATTTATTAGTGCGAGGCATGTAGGATACAGGGCGTGAGTTTACGTATGCAGTATTACTACATTAGTTGACGTATATATGAAGACGTAGCGTTATAGATCTGCTATGAGAAAAAGAGGAAGATTATGAAAATTGTTGGGCTTACTTTCGGACAAACGAATGGCAATCAAATTTATATTGGTTAACTAGTGCATTTAACTTGTTGTTTTGTGAGGATATAGCGACAAAATATACTTATATCACACAAAAAGGACAATGTACAGTGATAAGTAGTCACTTTAACTATAATGATTTTCAACTAAATATATTTCTTCAATAATGCGTGATCTCCAGAAGCCTCGAAAGCAACACATAAACACAAGGAGCGTTAAGTCACAGCCTCCGCCCCACGCTTCATAGCTGCATATTGCCACTATGCAACAAACTGTACAGCATAATACTAGTGAACGTGCCGTGCAGGCTACACAGGACACCCGCTAGGCCGCATCTCAATGTTTTACAGCGAAAGCTGTTATGAGATCATTTCAACGGCCGTTTTTGGTGCCGTAGTTGTCCGCCGCCGCCACAGCCGCCGGTGTCCGTAACCACTATCGCACGAAAATAGAAAAAAAAGGAAATAAAAAAATATTTCCAGTATGGAACGAGGTTCGAACTTGGGCCCTCTGCGTGGGAGCCCAGTGTTCTACCTCAGGGCCATGCCGGTGCTTGAAACTGCGTTGCAAAAAGACCCTATACAGGCTTCATCTCGGGCAGGAACCACATTAACATATGTAATGTAGTGTGGTAGAAGAGTAAAATAACAACCAGGGGTCACACAAACGCGAATTCTTTAAGCGGGCGTCACACAATGCAAATTGCGCAACGAGTGGTTTGTTGAGTGCTTCAAACGCATTACAAAGGCCTCTAGGATAATTCTTCATCGTCATCAGCCACAGCATCAACAAAGTACACATAATGCCTAACAGGTGTTTAGCGAGTACCACGGTTCTCAGCAGAATGATGAAAAATTGCATAGTGGATGCTTCCCTACTTCACAAAAATTATGACCTTTAGCGTAGTGGGTTCCTGGCAAGTGCACTGCTATTGGTTGCCAAGGAAGCCCATTAGGTTTCCATGATCCATTTCCTCAGACTCTCAATAAAGTTAATTCCTTCTCTCTCTCTTTCTCTCCGTTTCTCCGGTTAACGCGTGTTATAAAGCGTGGTGAGACAGTTAAATAACGACCGGGCGTCACACAATATGAATTACGTAACTAGTCGGCCGTTTAAAGCTTCCAACCCACTACAAAGGGCTCAGCCATAATTCTTCATCGTCATCAACCACCGTATAACAAAGTACACATAATGCCTCACAGATGGTACCTCGCTTCTCCGCAGAATGACGAATAATGTCGTGGTGGGTGCTTCCCAACTTCCCAAAAATTATAATTTGTGGCGTAGTGGGTATACGTTGCTAATGTACTTGTATTAGTAGCCACCAGAGAGTTTATAACGGGCTCTAGAAATGCCGCTGTTCCAGCTTTCGCTGTGACTGTGCTGCGCTTTCCGTGCAGGCCTGCCGATTTTTACAGCACGGTGGGGCAACGGCTCTTTCTTCAGAAAAAGCTAACTTCCTGCTCTTGTCACTGTACACGTTTCGCTTCTTCCTGGATAGCAGTATCGGGAGGCACTTCTAAATGCAAAGCATTTCCTAGCGAACTTCTGCGACTTTGAGCGTATCTATCTATCTATCTATCTATCTAGCCGCCTACGACTTTGTCCTCTCCTGGCCGTTTCATTAATTGGATGTATACCAAAATTGGTGTGTCATAACATGGCCTTATTACGAACATTAATGGCACGTCATACTATGAAAAACATGACACGCATGTCATGAACAGCACGATTTACATTCCACGGCCTTTGGGCTCCCTGGCCGTTCCGTTAATCGGATGTATACCAAAATTCGTGTGTTATATGTCCTTATCACGAACATAAATGACAGGTCATATAATGTTAGCACAATATTAATGAGAACTAACAGACAATAACGCCAAGGAAAGTACAGGGGGTGTTATCTGTAGTATTTAGAATATAAATGTGAAGAAAGTAAAGTGGACGAAAAGATGACTTGCCGCCGGCAGGGACCGAACCTGCGACCTTCGAATAACGCGTCCGATGCTCTACCACTGAGCTACGGCGGCGGTCATCCTCCCGTCCACTTTCTGGGGTATATATGTTGGTTAAACCTAGGAGTGTTAGTCAGCGCCAATCGCAGCCATGGCGGCGAGTGTGGAACACTCTTTTCTTTGCCTGTTGGCGTCACGTAGCACGTGATCTTTTTTTTTTTTTATTTTTTTTTACGAGTTGGCAGCTGACCAATAATCCCTCGCATACTACCTGAAGGCATTAAGTCTGCCAGGACGAGACCCTCGCTATGAATGAAGGAAAGCAGATGATTTTTCAAGGGCTCGTTTATCTTTGTTAGCACAATATTAATGAGAACTAACAGACAATAACGCCAAGGAAAGTACAGGGGGTGTTATCTGTAGTATTTAGAATATAAATGTGAAGAAAGTAAAGTGGACGAAAAGATGACTTGCCGCCGGCAGGGACCGAACCTGCGACCTTCGAATAACGCGTCCGATGCTCTACCACTGAGCTACGGCGGCGGTCATCCTCCCGTCCACTTTCTGGGGTATATATGTTGGTTAAACCTAGGAGTGTTAGATCACGTGCTACGTGACGCCAACAGGCAAAGAAAAGAGTGTTCCACACTCGCCGCCATGGCTGCGATTGGCGCTGACTAACACTCCTAGGTTTAACCAACATATATACCCCAGAAAGTGGACGGGAGGATGACCGCCGCCGTAGCTCAGTGGTAGAGCATCGGACGCGTTATTCGAAGGTCGCAGGTTCGGTCCCTGCCGGCGGCAAGTCATCTTTTCGTCCACTTTACTTTCTTCACATTTATATTCTAAATACTACAGATAACACCCCCTGTACTTTCCTTGGCGTTATTGTCTGTTAGTTCTCATTAATATTGTGCTAACAAAGATAAACGAGCCCTTGAAAAATCATCTGCTTTCCTTCAGGTCATATAATGAAAATCATGAGACGCATGTCATGAACAGCGTGATTTACATTCCACGGCCTTTGGGCTCTTGCGGCCGTTCCGTTAATTTCATATATACCAAAATTGGTACAGCGTGACAAGAGCTCATGACGAACATAATGACAGGTCCTTACATGCAAATCATGACGCGCATGTCATGCGTAGCATGATTTACATGACATGGTCTCGGGGCGCTCGCGGCCGTTTAAATGAAGGGATACATACGAAAAGTGGTATGACGAGACATTTCTGTATGACGAACATAACTGACACGTGGTAACATGAAAATCATGATATGTATGTCATGTATGACATGATTTACATGCCACGCTCATGGCGCAGTCGCGGCCGTTTCGCTAGATTGATATACACCAAAATTGGTATTGTGCGATGTGACTTTAAGAAGAACATGAATAACAGGTGGTAGCACGAAAACCATGACATCCATGACATGTATGTCATGATTTACATGCCACCCTCATCGTGCATCCGCGTCCGTTTCGCTTGCGTGATATACACGAAAATTAGTGTTACGCGACACGACTGTATGACGAACGTAAGTGAGACGTGGTAACATGAAAATCATGACATGGAAGTCATGTACGACCTGATTTACATGCCACGCTCATGGCGCACTCGCAGCCGTTTCGCTAGATTGATATACACCAAAATCGGTATTGTGCGATGTGACTTTATGAAGAACATGAATAGCAGGTGGTAAGATTCAAATCATGACATGCATGTCATGTATGCCATGATTTACATGCCACGCTCATGGTGCATTCGCGCCCGTTTCGCTTGCGTGATATACACCAAAATTGGTGCTACGCGACACGACTGTTTGACGAACGTAAGTGCGACGTGGTAACATAAAAATCATGACATGCAAGTCATGTACGACCTGATTTACATGCCACGCTCATGATGCGCTAGCGGCCGTTTCAGTAGATTGATATACACCAAAATTTGTATTGCGCGATGTGACTGTATGAAGAACATGAATGACAGTTGGTAAGATGAAAACCATGACATGCATGTCATGTATGTCATGATATAATTGCCACGCTCATGATGCATTCGCGGCCGCTTCGCTAGCTCGATGTACACCAAAATTGCTATTGCGCGAAGCGACTGTACGACGACGGTAAATGAGACGTAATAACATGAAAATCATGACATGCATGACATGCACGACATGATTTACATGTCATGCTCATTACGCACTCGTGCCGTTTCGCTTGCGTGATATACACGAAAATTAGTGTTACGCGACACGACTGTATGACGAACGTAAGTGAGACGTGGTAACATGAAAATCATGACATGGAAGTCATGTACGACCTGATTTACATGCCACGCTCATGGCGCACTCGCAGCCGTTTCGCTAGATTGATATACACCAAAATCGGTATTGTGCGATGTGACTTTATGAAGAACATGAATAGCAGGTGGTAAGATTCAAATCATGACATGCATGTCATGTATGCCATGATTTACATGCCACGCTCATGGTGCATTCGCGCCCGTTTCGCTTGCGTGATATACACCAAAATTGGTGCTACGCGACACGACTGTTTGACGAACGTAAGTGCGACGTGGTAACATAAAAATCATGACATGCAAGTCATGTACGACCTGATTTACATGCCACGCTCATGATGCGCTAGCGGCCGTTTCAGTAGATTGATATACACCAAAATTTGTATTGCGCGATGTGACTGTATGAAGAACATGAATGACAGTTGGTAAGATGAAAACCATGACATGCATGTCATGTATGTCATGATATAATTGCCACGCTCATGATGCATTCGCGGCCGCTTCGCTAGCTCGATGTACACCAAAATTGCTATTGCGCGAAGCGACTGTACGACGACGGTAAATGAGACGTAATAACATGAAAATCATGACATGCATGACATGCACGACATGATTTACATGTCATGCTCATTACGCACTCGTGCCGTTTCGCTTGCTTGACACACCAAAATTGGTATTGCGCGACGCGACTGCATGACGAACGTAAATAACATGGAAATCATGATATGCAGGTTATGTATGTCATGATTTACATGCCGTGCTCATTGTGCATTCCCGGCCGTTTCGCTAGCTTGGTATACACCAAATTTGGTATTGCGCGACGCCACTGTATGACGAACGTAAATAAAAGGTGGTAACATGATAATCATCACATGCATGAAATGTACGTCATGATTTACTCGCCATGCTCATGGCGCACTCGTGGCCGTTTCGCTAGATTGATATGCACCAAAATTGGTATTGCGCGATGTGACTGTATGAAGAACATAAATAACAGGTGGTAACATGAAAACTATGATATGCATGCCATGTATGTCATGACTTACATGCCACGCTCATGGTGCATTCGCGGCCGTTTCGATAGCTTGATATACAACAAAACTGGTATTGGGCGATGTGACTGTATGATGAACATTAATGACAGGTGGTACCATGGAAAACCGTAATATTCATGTCATGTGTGGCATGATTTACATGCTCTACTCATGGTGCACTCGCGGGCACTTTGCTCCTTTGATATACACCAGAATTGGTATTGCGCGATGTGACTGTATGACGAACATAAATGAGAGGCCTTAACATGCGAATCATGTTATGCATGTCATGTACGGTATGATTTACATGCCACTCTCATGGTGCGCTTCCGGCCGTTTTGTTAACGTGATGTATACCAAAATTGGTATGGCATGACACGAGTGCGTGATGAACATAAACGACAGGTCATGCATTTATATACCAGACTATGCGTTTCATTGGCATGGTGTACACTAGATTGTGCATGCATGCATGCATAGCAAACATGCGGTATATGGTGGACTAGATGCCATGGCATGAATGATTTCATTTGGCTCAAAGACAAACAAGGCGATGTATGCAGCTCTTTGCTGGCTGCTTCGCATTACATCAATTCCCACAGTGCGTGGGATCTGCCGATTTTTTTCCAAAGGAACTCGGTGTGCGTTGCTGCTTCAGGAAACCAGATTTGCAGCAAGGCTTCTCTGGCAGAATAGCAGTCCGAGCGAGACACCGTGTATGCACGCAGAAACATCTAGTGGAAACGGATAGAACATTGAGGAATTAACGGCGTTTTGATGGCGATTAGAAATGGCTGAAATGTTTCTGTACGTACATGAACACCATACCATGGGGAGCTGGAATGTGTCTCATCTTACCACCTATATTCCCTGTTGTCGTGCTATAACAGCGTGGGATGTCCTGACTAGCGAAGTGCGAATGACAACATACGGACGTAACAATCCTTTATTCGATTAGCAGCAGCAGCAGCAGCAGCAGCAGCAGCAGCAGCAGCAGCAGCAGCAGCAGCAGCAGCAGCAGGCGAGCATACCGATGTTGTACTGGTCTGACTAGCGGAGCAATGATCCTCTTCCAAGCTTGGCAGCTTGGTTTTGTAGCCACCGCTGGTGACGTATATCTCGGATGACGCTGCAGTGGCACTGTGGCTTAACGGAACGCACTGCAGCGTGTAGCCGTGTCACCCCGGGCTCAATGATAACGAGGTGGAGGCTGCGCGGCATCATGCACAGTGTGTCACCACATCAGCCGCTCCCCGCTCCCCGCCTGTGGAGCAGATAGTCCTCAGATCTGGTAAAAATTTGTGGGGCGGACGCGACATACATATCGCGCAGTGACGGAAGCAGGCTCTGATATCGGGGGCTGTAGATTGGCACCAGCGGGCGCACTGCTACTTCGTAGTTCTTCGGAAGCAATGTGTGCTTGCTCTAGCCGGACAATAAAAATGCGGGCACCAGTCCCGTTCACGCGCAGGGTGACGTTTTTGACGTCGCGATGGACAACGAGGAAAGGCAACTTAGCGTGGCTGGAAAAGCCTGCGGACGGTGTTGTCCCGGAGGAAAGCGTGCGTGCACATTGTTAGCTCCTTGAAGGCGGAATGCATAGGCTTGCGGGGTGAGCTGCGGGTGACGGGCGTAGAGCGGCGATGGTGCGTCGGAGCCGGGCGACGAAATAAGTGGAATCGGACGCTGTGGTTCTCGATGGCAGTGCAGCAAAAGTTTGCCTGGGAGACGAAGTGATTACCGTGGGCGAACTCTGCGGTTGTGGCCTTAATGTCCGGCTTATGTGTGGCGAAGACATAGGCCGACGGCTTCGCCCTAGGTCAGCGCCCTGGCCTGGAGTCATGTTGAGTCCGGGTGGTACATGATGGCTGCTTTCAACTGTCGGTGGAAACGCTCGATCAGTTGGTTGGCGCAGGGGTGGTAACTGGTGGTCCGCAAGGGCCTCAAACGCGATGCGACCAAGAAGACTGAAAAGGTGCGATTTGAGATACGTCCTTGGTCGGTGGTCGTGCGGCGAGCGGCTCCGAAACGAGCAATCAAACCGGTGCTTAAGGACGAGGCGACGTCTTCCGTGGTGACTCCTTCGAGGCACCATGCCTCGGGGCGTGGAGTATGCGGATCGATTGCGGTGACGCAGTAGCGATAGGGTCCAGCTGGGGGGAAGGGTCCTACCATGTCGAGGTGAAAATGCATAAACCAACCACAGTGCTGTGGCAATGCTCCGAGCGGTGAAGTGACGTGCCTGGTGGCTTTAGCGCGTTCGCATTGAATGCAGGAGCACGTCCAGGTGAAGAAACCCGCTGTATGGAGGGCCAGACAGCTGTGAGCTACGAGGCGTGTAGTGGCGCATATGCTGGTATGGCTTAGGTTGCGCAGCTGGTTGAAAAGGCCAAGGTGATGGGACAGGGGCGCATAGAGCCTGCTTGGTCTTGTCGACATGTCGCAGTAGATTGTGGTTGTCGCCCCAGGTATTCGAGCTTGTTGCAGCTACAGTGAGGACTCGCCCTGAGAAGTTCGTGCAGTTGAGCGTCAAAGTCAAAGCCTGGGCGATGACGTCAGATGTTATCTGCGAAGTGCTGACAGCTGCCGCACGTGAAAATGCGCCAGCGACCACATTGTCTTTCCCGTTGACGTGGTCGATGTCTTTGGTAAATTGGGCAATGAATGAGAGCTGGTTCTACTGAACCGGCGGGATGTTGTCGCGGCGTCAAGAGCAGGCGTAGGCCAGAGGTTTGTGGTCGCAACTCCTATCGTTGCGGCGCGCAGTTAAAACGCTACTGTGAATGGGCGCCCGAAGGTTTTTGGAGCCGAAGGGCTCATGATGATGAAACACTGCATTACCATTGTCAGACGAGCCGTAAACACCCTAACATCTCGGCGAGAGAGCGCGAAGACAGCTTGCGTTTAAAAACAGCTTGCGTTTATTTCTGCATGACAATTTGTAGTCGCTCAGTAGCAGTCACGCACAGCGTTATGTGCTCGAGGACATTGACAAATTTTATGTCTTTCTTTTTTCTTTCAATTTTCAATAAAATCTTTTCTATTAGACATTCGATTACATATTCAATGTGAGTGAAATGTCACTATATGCACAAACCTAGTTAATATATATGGCGCTATAAACAGGTACTCACACATCGTTTCTTTTATGGATGAGCACGTGAAACACACTAAGTTGAGCGCCATTATATACTGCTAAGAAGCACGGAGCGGAATAAAAAAAGAGTGTGTTCGCTTGTTACTTTGGAGATGAGGTGCTGTCAGTCTTCTAATTCAAGCATGTCGGCTTAAGTATTATAGAATATACACCTTTCGTAACGACTTCGTGAATTTAGTTTGCAGTAAAGCGCCTACTCTAAAGAGCGCTTTTATATTTATATATCTGTCTTCATATACAGCTATGTATATCTCTATTTATATGAATGAATGAATGAAATTAACAGTTCTAGAAATACCATAATCCTGGCTGTCTTCATGCAAGAGAATCAAACTTTAACTTTATGACTTTTACTTGCTAGGTGTCTGTTTGACTGCATACAGATTTGAAGAGGTTTGCTATGACTTGTTTCATGTTGTGTTTTTCGTTCCGCGGAACCTTTTTATTTGACGAAATGCGACGTTTTGAGCCCAAGTTTTTTAATGCTATCGTTGCGTGCTTCGCCGATATGTGAACGTACCAAATTATAGCATAAATCACACGTTTTGCAAACATATAACAGTACGTATTATACGTAATTGTTCTTTAGGAATCTGTTGTAACATTTACGGCGCAGTCTTGCTGTTTGAAAGGAAAAAAAAAAAACGTGCGGGAAGTTTGCACTAAGTTGCGCAAAGCTTGGCAGACCGAAGGTGGTTTGATACTCAGCTCGTCGTGCTGCAGCACAGGAACCACAACGCCGGCTGCGATTTGATCCAGCGTGCTTGGCCGAACAAGTGGCAGCCACGAGACGGCGACGGGCGGATCCGGAATATGCGCAAAGCTTGCCACTCTGAATGTGTTGTAGTCGCTGTCCCTGAGCCAGGGTGTACCAGTAAGAAACTGTGGTGGTTGCTATGGCGACGGCACGGCGGTGGTTTGACTATTTTTAGCAACAGCGCAGCAGTGGTGTTTTGTTAACGGACGTCTTACTGCGAGCTATGCCAGCTTCGTTTTAAAGAAAGTTGGAGTTGATAAGAGTTGACCTTTTGCTAGGCGGCTTCAACGGCTATGCTTTCGCATGTGGCTTACGTGATGTATGTAATAAATGTAAGACATTTCATGAAACGACGTTTTAGATGTCTATGATAACTATTCCACAGTTTGATTATCTGTGCTATGAATTATCACGCTCATAAAACATGTATACACCTACACTATGCATGTTTTAAAGATTGCCTGACTAAAAGACCAGATGTATAGAAGCACATATGAAAAACCAAAGACCGACATGTTCTTTAGTTGTTTTTTTTCACACGTCCACCACGATGACAACAACAGGTTCTTTGCAAGTTTTAAAAGTTAAATCAGGGTTCCCGAGTTCACTCTTGAGCGCTCAAACGTTTCCTTCTCTAAATACTTGGACGCGCAAGCCTATACGGGTATTCCTTAATGCCCACGGCTGGAAAATTTCGCCAGAAAAAAAAAACGAATTATCGAAGTCAAGCCAAGCAACATAATTAGATCGTTTGTATGCGTGCCGGGTGGACTTGCAAATGCGCGTGCAGGCGGGCCGAACGATGCCTCAGCTGCTGTGACGGACGGTCAACTGCTGCATAGACACACGCCGGCCGTTCCTCTAATCGACGTTAAGAGGGAGACGGAGACGTTCTGCGCTTGCGGTGCGCCTGTTTTCTGCCTAGCATTTTGAGCATTCCGCGAAATATGTGGTATAATGGCAGACATATTACTTGATGCCTTCGCACTGTGCACTGCTTGCAGAGACAGTAGGCAAAAGAATCGCATTTGGTTAATGACCCTACTTATTTTGAAACGTTTTCAGGGAAGACAACTGAGAAGCCAGAGAGCTATTGTTAATAATTATAGGTAATGGAAGAACAAGTCAAAGAAAACAATTCAAGCAGCTGGCAGTGCATTTCATTCAAATTGGCCTGCTTTTTAATTATGTTAGATATATTGCCAGATTGTGACTGTGGTGACTGGAGTTTCTAGTTCTTACACTTTCGTTGTGAACGCGCTGGACACTCGGTTTCTATATCTCCTAAATTAACTTCTGCACAATAAGAGTACCTGGCGTTTCGCTTTTTAAGAAAACAGAATTGAATTTGAAGAATAGAAATGAATGAAAAACGGGCTGTGTGCATCAGTGCAACTAAGATAATTGTTTTCCTATATTCACTTATTTTGCTTAACAAGTTCACGTAAAATTCCTTCTCTTTCATTTTCTCGTCGGAAGTGCTCGTTAATTTCCCAACACGGAACATGGCACAGCTTGGCTGCTGCCAATTTTTCACGAAATGCAAATGAGGTGTTTTCTGCCGGATAAACTTTGCTTTAAATCATTATCTAGTGCAAAGAAGCTTGTTATCTATGGGCATAGGTTTTCTACGTCGGAAGCCTTGTTCACAACGTGAATAAGGCTCTCGTCTTGGAAGACGTAACGTATTTTCCTGATTTCCCGTAGCCGCTGTATCTGTTTTAGTTTCTATAACGTTATATCCCGAGGAGATGGGCTTCCGTGAAGACGTCGGCTTCAAGTGACTTTTTTGTAAGAACTAGCCCATAGCGTCACAGTTATCTCACGCAATTGTCACCACCATACATAAGCCATAAAAGTACACTAAATCATAACGTGGAAACTAAAAGTTACTTACAGCCCACCAGACGATAGGCAAATCTGTAACGTAGAAACAAATACGCGCCAATCAGTCATTGCGAATGAAGCGAAGTCAAAATTTACTTTTATACAAAACGTGCAATACACAAGGACTATGGATAATGTTGCTTGTGTTCTTAAGGAATCTTAACACTTGCCCAATTTACGTCGACGTAAGCTTTCTGTAGAAGTATCATGGAGTGGCAGTCGCTACCCCATCGTGCTCCTGCCACGTAGCGGAGTACATGTGAGATCGGTATTTTGTGCTACAACCCGCCAGTACTACAGAGAATATCGTTGACCAGCAAAAAGAAACTTGACGCCGCACGTAACAACTTTCTACGAATATGGCTTGGCCTAAAAAGAGGATCATCGTGCGTCGGAACGGAAGCGGAAGCAAGATGCTTACCTCTTGACGTTATTGCGTTAATTGCGTTAGGATGAAAACGAGCACTCTAAAACTACAGAGAGGATGCCGAATGAATCAGAGCTGCATGGCAGATTGGAAAATTCAAAGGTATGCCACAAACTCGCACCACGAAATGCGAACGTAACAGCCGTTTACTCAACGCTATGGGTCGAAATTTTCTCCGTCGTGGGCGCAATAAATACGGCGATGCCGTATACAGTTCACTCAGTATCGAGGTCACATATTTTTTAGTACGCAGACATAGATTAGAGAAACATTCAAGTTCAAAGTAAAACAACCCTAAGCGTAAAGTTACATGTAGCGACCTAAATGAGCAGCACCCTGCATTTTTCCTGATTCAGAATTTGGAACGTACGTGACATAGTGATGGCTATGCCAGGGCTTCTTTTTCTTGTTGCCTTCAATTTTTCTTGTTACCTTAAGATTTCGAACCACATATTAACCAGAGAAGATGTTTTGAGCTGCGGGTTTGCAACATGCCGCACGTTTCGTGATGTGATAGAGTCCATACTGCGTTTTCAAATACAGTTGGAAGTCACTAAGCGCGCTAGGATCGCAATTAACTACCCGTGAACGAAACGATCGAACACAACGGCTCCGGAAGAGAGGAAAGATAACTTGAAACGGGCACTCGCAAGCTTTGTTTGCTCAAGCTCAAGTACGCTCAAATGGATGCTAAAAAAAAATTGGCCGCGTATCTGCGTGCTTCGCTGCAAATGTCGTGCAAAGACGATAGAAGAGGCGCTGTGTGAGATATGGACGCCATCTGGCAATACGTCGGGAAACATGAGTGCTGTGTTGCGTGCTGGTAGTCCCGGCGCAGCAACAGGCAAAGACCGGCGGGGACGCCAGCCAGCCCGAAAACGCGGTTTGGCGCGAAGCGCTGAAGCAGAGAAACGTCCGCAATCAACGAGTACTCTCCACACACACTTTTATTTAGACGTCGCCTGGGTAAAACAGGAACGCCAGAGCGGCGCCCACAACCGGCAGCCTGAAGGCCGCCCACAACGCTGCTTTTTCATTTTTTAAATATTTTTTTTCACCTTCTTGGCCTTCTCAAAACTAACGTTTTTCAACACCAACCCATGGCATTCGTACAGTGCAATACAGAACCGAAACCGAAACACAACAATGAGCTCGTGCGAAGGGCACGGAGGAAGGCAAATTTCAGCGCAGTCGCATTTTCAGCTTTGTTGAAACAGCGCTCACTAGACGACGACGAAGTAAAAGAAGGCACAGGACAGGCGCTGCCTGTCCTGTGCCTTCTTTTACTTCGCCGTCATCTAGTGAGCGCTGTTTCAACAAAGATGAACGCATATCAACTCGCTCAAGCTTCCATTCTTATGCATTTTCAGCGCAGCTTAAGAAACTAGGGTCCTTAAAATTACGTATGTATGCATTTTCTATTAAAAGAACTCGCCACCTAATACTTACCTAGTGATGTTGCACCTCAGATATACATGATATTTACTTTTTAATCGACAACGTTCACAAGTATGAACAGCCGTACCAGTTCAAGACGGCTGGCCCTTGGGAAAGTGGTTCAACTTTGGCCGAGTGGCTGAATCGAGGGACGTGCCGACAAACAGAAAGACAGACAGAAAGACAGACCAAAATTTCTGCGTTTAAGTTCCCCAAGAAAGACTATCGTCTTTAATAAGGGCAGTGGCGTCCAACTTCTTCGTAGAGTGCACACCATCCCGCATGAATTTAGCGTGCGGTACAGCCATATCGTACGGTAATAACAGAATAACCATTGCGAACGTCTTTAATAAAGTATACTTATTGATGAACGCCGTGCAAAATATTTTGTTTGCTCTCATGATTTATCAGAAGTGGGAATTGGTGCCATGCTTCTTCGTAGCTGCCACTTCACCTATTAGGTCATGTTTCTACACTTTCTTGACATAAATTGCCACATGTTGTCTGACATCCACTGAAGACGCATGCCGCGTCACACGTTCGTAAAAGCCGCTACACAACTGGCAAGCAAAGCACACCTTGCAACACCGGCCTGCGCGTGCCACCACGCTACGCCACGCGAGCGGCACGACACTGCAGGTGTGGTGAAGAAGAGATCGACGAAGTTCGGAGGAACTCGCAGGACATATTTTAAAGACGATACTCTTTCTTGGGGAACTTAAACGCAGAAATTTTGGTCTGTCTTTCTGTTTGTCGGCACGTCACTCGATTCAGCCACCCGGCCAAACTTGAACCACTTGCCCAAGAGCCAGCCATCTTGAACGGCTTACTAGGTTCATATTTGTGTACATTGTCGACCAAAAAGCAAACATTACGCATATATGAGGCACAACATCGCTAGGTAAGTATTAGGTGGTGTGTTCGGTTATTAGAAAATACATAGACACGTAATTCTTGAGACCCTCGTTTCTGAAGCTGCGCTGAAAATGCGACTGCGCTGAAACTTGGCTTCCTTCGTGCCCTCTGCACGAGCTCATTGTTGTGTTTCGGTTTCGGTTCAGTATTGCACTGTACGAATGCCATGGGGCGCCGCTCTGGCCTTCCTGTTTTACCCAGGCGACGTGTAAATAAAAGAGTGTGTGGAGAGTACTCGTTGAGTGCGGACGTTTCTTCTGCTTCGGCGCTTTGCGCCAAACCGCGTGTTCGGGCTGGCTGGCGTCCCCGCCGGTCGCGTTGGTCACCGCCGGTCTTCGCCTGCTGCTGCGCCGGGACTATCAGCCCACAACACAGCAGCCATGTTTCCCGACGTATTGCCAGATGGCGTCCATATCTCACGCAGCGCCTCTTCTATGGTCTTTAGACGACATTTGCAGCGAAGCACGAAGATACGCGGCCAATTTTTTTACCTAGGAAATTGTCATTCTTGAGTGGACGGGCACATGTTCGCCTTAAATATACAAAGTTATAGCAATAGGTGCTGTATTTGTTGGTTACAATATAAAAAAGAGGCCTCGTGATGTGGCCGTAGAATATTTGCGTGACAGTGCAGCGAGCTTCACATTTCTTGGATTTATGGGGTTCGACGTTAGTGAGTACCGGCGGGGCTGTGAGCTACATCACACAAGAAGAATGTTTTATTTGTTTTACACTTCTCACAAGTTCATGTGTGCATGATGAATACAAGCTCCGATATCGACTACGCCCGAGTACGCGGAGTTTGCCACGTCTCCTTCATGACACTTGCAGGGAATGCAAATGAACACCGAGCAACGTCAAGAGCGACACCCTGATACTGTACAAAACAGGCTAGTTTAGCTGTGAAAAACATCAGATTTTGCCGGTAGGAGTACATAAGAAGAAGAACAAGAAAACTTTTATTCATTTCCGGCAGACTGCTAGGCTGGACTCCCACCTAGGAGCTAACGGAGACACCGTGTCTCCTGGCAGCATCCTCGGCCTGCTGGATCGCCCAGAGTTGCTTGTCCAGGTCCGAAGTGAGCAGCGTAGTCCGCCAACGCTCCCGAAGGCCTTCATTGGAGGTCGCGACCCCGGTATTGCTGATTAATGCTGGACATGCCCATAGGATGTGATCAAGCGTGGCTCTGATGTTACAATACTGGCGTAGATTAGTTGGGTATAATTCAGGATATATGTGGTGCATGATGACGGGGTTCGTGTATGTTCGTGTTTGTAGCTGCCGCCATTGAACGGACTGGGCCCGATTTAGCTTGGGGTGTGGCGGAGGGTACTCCCGCCTTTGCATTTGGTAATGTTGAGTGATGTCACATAATTTAGTGAGCCGATCGTCCCATTCCCATACAGCCGTGTAAGAGTCCGTTCGGGTGGCTGTTTCTTCTAACGCGGCCCGGAACGTGAGACCTCGAGCCACGTTGTGCGCCACTTCATTTAGATTGACCTCCTGGTGACATAGGGGCGTGTGGGCAGGAAACCAGAGTATTTGTACGCATTTGTCGGCCTCATGAATTTTGCCTGTATTTAGGATCCGCAATGCCTCAGGCGAGATTCTGCCGCTTGCGTAGTTTCGCGTCGCCGTTTGCAAGTCGCTGATAATATAGTAGGCGTTCGTGTGGGCTATGGCCATCGCGATAGCGGCTTCCTCCGCCGTTTCTACGTGTCTTGTGGTAATTGATGCGCTTGTTTTGCATTGTTGTGTGGGGTCTACAACCGCAGCCACGAAGCGGTGACGTTCCCGATAGCATGCTGCATCGACAAAGACCGCTTCGTGGCTGCGCCCAAAGATCTTGGTCATGGCTCTGGCTCTACTGATGCGTCTGCCCGCATTGTGTTCGGGGTGCATGGTCCTGGGTATAGGTGGAACTGTGAGTTTAACGCTCGGATATTACTGCATACCAAAACATAGATGCACAAGAAAGAAAAAAATCAAGGAACAGTGCGTGCGTTGAACGTCCCGTCTTGTGTTCTTGTTTTCTTTTTAATGTTACACAGCGCGTTTTCATTTGAGGCGAAACTTCGCGAAATATAGCAACACTCTAAAGTTCGTTGGTTTGTCACGTCGAGTACACTATGGGCCTAGAAAACTCAATAGAGAATTTTGATTGAGAATTATTCATAGATGCTGCGCATTCAGTTACCATTGGAAACGTAAAGTGCGTTAAACGTACTTGGATAAAGCAATAGAACGCGTGGCAATATTACTGAGCTGTGTGTTTAACGGCTCTAATCTGTACCGTCCACATATGTTAATTGCATTTTCAAGCTTTTCCTAATAAAGATGGTGTCCGCCAAAACACATCTGCTTCGGAACGCTTCGCCACCATTATTTTGGTGTAAAAGTACGCTTAGAGCATAGCGGCTCCCTAAGTGACATGCTGCTTCGAGGTCATGCGAAAACAAAAGGCACTAGGACAGTTTAAACATTTGTAAAATGTTACACGGGGCGCAGGTAGTCTACTACACGATACCTTTTTCAAACGAATAAAAATGTTTGGGTCAACCTAAGCACTTTAAATGCGCGAATGATGCAAGAAATATCAACTAAGAAGTAAAAAAAGTAGCACCTTAGGATACCTCGTCTTCAGTTAGCGGTGTTCAATTGGCAGCACGATCTATTATGTTTTCCATTTCACTGGGAACACGGACACTACTGATCGCGGTTGTAGATTCCTTCGAACACGCCCCAGCAATGTCCTTCCATATTCTTCTTTTGAACAATTCAAACGAAAGTAATGGTCTGGATTACAATGTGTTATGGGAGCATAAAGGCATACTCTCGAAAATTAACCATTCAGTGGTTGCTATGAGATACCTACTGCACCTTTAAATGTTGGTGCTCCCCTCAGCTCAAGGGGAGCCATTTTGGGATCGCAAATCTGCGTCAACGGTCGACTGCAACCGCGCTAAATGCGCAATGCCTTTGCAACCGTGATGGTGGCAACGTTTCATCCAGCATGCATACCTTGCTGCCAGGCATTTTTACATCCTATGAACCTCCGAATATTAAGCTTGCATAATGATGGCTGCTTTTTTTTTCTTGGGTTTTTTTCCACCGTGCATTTCTTCCTCTTCTTTATATTTATCCCTTATCGTCCCGAATGTTACGAGTGAACAAGGCTGTATGCGCTAATGCTGATGAGACGAGGCTCTTTGGAGTAGACAGCAATGAGGCGACCTGTACTTCTCAGAATGAAGCGGACGATGGCGGCGCAATTCGGCGATCCCGTTATGAGCTCTAAGATGGAAATGGAAAGTGACCGAGTTTGCGGTGGAGACAAAGTGCGCATCAGCGTAAAGGGCTGAACGCGATGAGAAGCAAAAAAAAAAAGGAGCTTGAAACGCGGGTCAATACCACGCAGCAAAACCATCGCAGTACGTGAAACAGCATAACAGCGGTCGACAAGCCGTGGCAGAGCGGAACGCTATCAAAACGGGAAGAGCGGCTCGACAAATGGGCCTACCTCGTATGCCAGCGCCATAAATCTGATGAAGGCTCCCACAAACTCCAGCAACGTAATCGATAGATTGAGCTCGGCATGTGAAAGGCAGGCCGGGCTGCTCAAGGAGCGGCTACAGTGCAGGGGGGGGGGGTGTAGGGTTCAGGATAGGAGGTTGCGCAAGGTTAAGCACACACTGCAGCAGTAGGTGTAAGGAGGAGAGATTAGTGTAGGCGCGCAAATAAATATAAATGAAGGCTAGAATCAGAGAGTCACAGACCTGGAAGCATAGCAAATAGCGAGCTGGTTATACCCATATCTGGTATCGCTAACTGAAGTGGCGTGGAATGAGTTGCAGTTCGAACTATGATGCAGCAATACAATGCAGCAACAGTAGAGATGATCTTGTGTACATAAGGTGGCGTGCTCTATAGTTGATTGAAGGGTATATAATGAATGAAGCTTTTTTTCCGAAAATGAGGAGAAGCAACTACATTGAGTTAGACACACGGCCAAATTATCCACGTAGTGAATGACGTCATGGCTTTGAAAACATTTTGGATGACGTTGATGACAATGACAGTGAAGAACAAAGCATTTGCAGTATATATTTCGCACTGTGCTATAGACGTAAACGCGTGGTGCTTATGGAGCGTAAGCAGAAATATAATGACTACTCGTCAGCTCTCATAGGGGAGGCTAAGGATCTGGAACGTTATGCGCGACACATGATGTTAATATGCGCACAGTCATTCGCGCGCGGGTACGGCTTCCCGCATACGCCCGTTAGGGACACATGGTATGAACGAGTTAGTGGCGCGCAGGCTTCTCGGAGATCCGCTGATGCCCAGCCGTGTGTACTGTGAAATCTTTTGCACTCAAGATGCAGTTAATGATTCTAAGCAGCACTTTTTTGTGCCATATGACGTTGTCAGTTTGAGCGGGCCTAGAGGGCAGGCAACCTCCCGCAACCGCGCACTGAGTGTCGTTCCCGCTGACTGCACCGGATCGATAAAAGCCAGTATATAAGATGACAGCTCATTGGTCATTGAATACATGGCCGATGCAGCTCGGAATAAAGCGCGTATATTCGTCCACGCAACCATTTTGTGCAAATTCATGTGACCTTTATATGAAATAACAATCAGTTTTCAGGACACCGCTCGATATGAATGGGCAACCATGTCAATGCGGCGAGAAAGTTCGCAGAGACGACAGCTGCGGTGGTCGCGCTGACCGCCTCTGACACTTTCGAAACGAAATGGCGTGATTTATTTACAACTGCCTGCCGCGTTTCCTGACATGCAGATATTTAGTCACTTCCTTCTATCAATTATATCGTGGAAGGAATTGCTGCTCACTTTGTGCTGCTGTCAAGAGCGAAAGAAGCGAGCGAGGCGACCGCGGTGTTGATATATCGGCAAAGAACTAGGTCATACGACCCGCCCTGCCCAGTCTACGTAATGATGATGTCATTACTACGTATAGTCGCACTCAAAAATAGGCATCTCTTGTTTGTAAATCATGACCGAACAGGTCAGCAATGACTGGATGCTATTGTTGTCCTTCGTGCGATTCCGCGTTTTGATGGCATTTTTCTATATTATGCAATATAGATCATCGAGCAAAATATATATCTGCATCAGGCTTCCCGCCTCGATCACTCCCCTCATTGATGAGTACGTAGGAAGAAAGGCATAGTAGACGCAGATGAGCTAGAACTTCCGCACCCCTGACCACGTAACATATAAATGCTGTCGGGGCTTCATTTCATATGCGGTTCTTGGGTTCGTTATTAGCCGTAAACCATTTCATGTAGCCTTCCATTCCAATATACCAGTAGTTCCTGGCAAGTATCAATGGGTTTTGCAGCACATAGCTAACCGTCGTGGAAATATCGATGAAAAAAAGATAGAAGGAAGTAGTCCCCTGGAGATGGATGCGTGATTTCGTAATGAGAGGTACTGATGAAACGTTGATAACGGGGCCACAATTTATTCAAACATTTCTTCTATCAAGGCCAGTTCAATGCAGATAATGACAAAGTACTAGCCTTCATCAACGTCAAAACTTCCTGCTCAGCTTCAAAGCTGCTGCCAAACTTCCCTTATCTTCTGATGTCTACGCCAAACTGCCCGAAATAAATGAGCTCCTACGAAACCAAAATAGAGGCACAGCGCTAAATATCTCTATATTTTAATATAAATCTTCGGTTTGTTCTGTCTCAAATTGGGTTCACGATGACTATAAATATTTTGCTTCAGGATACGTAACTGTATCAGGCATATTAAATGAATATGTTAGACAGCGGAAAAGAAACAGGCATCACACACTTATCTCTGGCGTTTTTGTTTGGCTTCTTGTGGTTTTATATCGATATTTCTATCGAAAGTTACGTGTCTTTAGATATCTTCGACGAAGCAGAGTACAGCGTGCGTTATTTTAAATGAAATGAGAGCACTGGGAGTAATGACTACGCAATGGCGAATACCTGAAACACTGGGGGGTCGCAATGATATCGCGCTTATCAAAAATACTGTCTAATAATTTGAGTATCCTATGAAGAAAGGTGCAAAACTAAAGATTAAAGGTAATATTCCAACGACAGACGTGATCAGCAATAGACTGGCGAAGGAAGTGACTTTTATTATTCTTTTACATAAATTTCGTCGCATCATCGTAGAGTGCATCGGCATATATTAAGCTCCGGCTAGAGTTAGCTGGGGCCCTCTTTACAGGCTATGGCTTTGGGAAAGCTGCGAGTGGATTCATTTTTGCCGTTCTACCAACTATATTCGACTTTTTTCTACTTCTGTGTTTCCAACTAGAGTTTCTAGTTTTCTTGCAATTGGTTACATTCCGCCTTCGCTCTGTGACTTGTAAAATACGTCACAATCTTGTCTCGTTACAAAGTCCCTGTTTTTCGATGCACGTAGAATATCCGCTCGCAATTTGGGCTGCGTGCCCGACGACTCGAGGACATCTTTGGCAAAGGATTCGGGGGTTAGGTACTTATGCTGGTCAGAGTGCCGCTGTCGGTACATTAGTCCTGATTCGGCGAAAAGGCTTGCGACGCGGTCCAGCCGTTCAACGTCACATTGCTGTGGTCTCCTGATTTTGTTAGCATTCTGTTTATCCGAAGAAACGGAGAAAGAAATGGACACGCGTTTTGAGGAGTAATATTTATGGAGCAAATGGAGCAAGCCAAAACATTCCGGCTGCAATCACGAAGCCGTACTGTTATTATATAGGCTCCCATTCTGAGAATGAAAGGATGTTTAACTAAAAGCTTACAGAATTCCGTTTAGGTTTGCCGCACGTTTACAGGTTCGCTACTGCTACCGTGGCTTGCTGTGCCTTGCTGTCAGCTGTCGGTTTGTATACGATACAGTCTACATTTAGAAACTACTGCGACATTTTGTACACTGCTTGCGTACCGTACATCTAATGAAAAGTTATTTCTCTTTCTTTCTCTCTCTCCTCGTCACTAAAATAACAGTTTAAATTGTGAAATATGTATAAAAGCAGTTGCATAGGGAAACAAAGAGACAAGTGGGGTCTGGTGAGAAATAATCACATTGACTTTGAAAATGGCATGCAGGAACTAAAGCGGCGTATTTTCTTCTTGGCACTGAGAACACCACAAATAGAAAATGACAAGTATCAGTACTACCCTTGTCCTCTTTCTGTTGAAAGTATTGTGAATTTGACATAGCCACGCTCTGTAATAGCGTGCTTGTTTAGAAAATTTTGCCAACTATCATAATCTGCAAGATTTCAAGCCATCGTCAAAATACGAACGGGAGGCTGCGATGCCGTCAAGCCTGATTCACGCAGCCGTTTTTAGCCCGCCTGAAGTGAAGAAAAATGAGCAGAGGCTTTCATCCCTAAAACATCTTTTAAAATCTGAAGATCTCCAATCGAACCCCTATCTCAGAGCTCATTTCATCTATGCTACGACTCCTCGCGTTTTCAAGCAAAGCTTGCATTGGTTGAACTGTAAAGCTGGTGATAGCGCTGTGCCAAAAACTCCTCCTCGCACACAGCTGGCGCGCACCAAGGAAATATTAAGTAAAACTGCATAACGTTTCTTTCCAGGGCTGGGGTTTGAACACGGGTCCCCCCTGCCCGAAAGCGAGTGCCTCGATCAGTAGGCCACGAGCCCATGTTTGCACAATGCGAACTGAACAGAAGCATACGAATGCGTTCTAGCAACGATAGGAAACACAAGTGGGACGCCTAGAAACACAACTGGCCACCTCTAGACGTGGCCAGCCGGGGTTGCATCGCGGCAGGCCACGTTTATTTTCTGTTTTAGAATAGAACCGACTGCGGCCTTTGAACAGTACCTAGCTTCGGCTGGCTAGTTAGCAATACTGAGCCACTGTAGAGGAGGGAAAAATTTAAGAAACATAAAAAAAAGAAACTGGACAAACTGACACTGCGGGCGTTACGATGTCTGGTACTGCGAGCTTTTTTTATTTTTTTAACTCTGCAATTTTTGCACCTCGAAGTATTAGGTATTTACTTTGAAAACCAGTGTGTCCGTTTACCTCGCTTTTAAATTTTCTCGGCAAAAGAGAAATACCACCACATTCGACGTTAATAAAAAGAAATGACATGATTTGTCACATAAGCGCATTGGAGGCAGCTATCGTTTCATTGGCGACATTCTTGGGTTATAGGATAACGTAATATTTTTATTGTCATTGATCTTCATTTCTGCCTCCTAAATTTAAGCAGCTGTAGAGTTGCATTTGTGCTATTATCATTCGATTTCCTTGCTTAATAATTTCTTGCTGACGTAGAAGGAAAAGCTGCTCTTGCTAGATACGGTTCACTTACACGAAGCAACAAAGTTTAAGTTCGCTTTGCGAACGCACTTAAACCTTTTCTGCCAAGTCATTTGCACTTTCTTTGTTCCGCTTGGCTGCCTTACTTAATTAACCTGCCAGATTGTACTTATTTTGCGCTCTCTTAAACCTCACCCGAGAGCAGCGGAAATGCCGCGCGGAATGTTTCTTGCCCATTAATTTTCAAGGCGTTCTTGCTACCTAAAGTGTTTGCAGCCCACTTGACGCCTGCCGGAGCACCAAACAGCGCATGCTCAACAGTCTGATTGCGTCGTGCCAGAGAAGTGTACTTTGGTGCTTCAGAATAGCCCCCCCAAGTTAATTGCTCATCAAAAATTTCACTATCTCCCACTAAAGGGAACAATGTGGGGATGCGAAGGAGCGTATGGGTCGACTTAAAGTTCCGTTCATCACGGGCGCTTTGCCCGATGTTAACGCGTTCTTGCATGTGGAGCACAACATGAATTCACTGTAGTTGCTGCTGCTGTTACTCGTCCCGAACTCTTGTTGGAGCACGCCACGCGGGTTGATCGCGCGTCTACAGAATCTCGTTCCGCGACGCCATCACGTGATTGCTGAGAGAGTGTAAGGGGGAGAGGCCACAGCGTCTTACCCAGCCCCTTACACAGGCCCGAACGCGCTAGCGTGTGCCAGCGCGTTCTCACTAGGATACAACGCGTTAGTCCATCGCGCTTCTGCAGAATCTCGTTCGCCGACGCCATCACATGGTTGCTGAGAGAGTGTAATAGGGAGAGGCCACAGCGTCTTACACAGCCCCTTACACAGGCCCGAACGCGTCAGCGCGTGCCAGCACACGTGGTTTTGTCTGCGTTACGTTAAGCTAGGACAGCATACGGAATTCCGGGCCCCTAAAGTGCTCTGCACGTATCATCATCAAGGCGGTCGAAGAACAAGGCGAACAAGTCTTCTCCTTGGCGCGAGCGCGCGCTCAATATGTTACAGATGGCTATGGTTGGTTTTAGAAAGCGGACGGTCGCCAATAGAACTACGGACAAAGCCCAGCGCAAAAGCTGCTTCGCATCTAACAAATGGTTCAAACGGTTCTCAAGGATGTCGGCAACTGCGACGCTGTGTTGCATCGCTTTTTCATTGCAGCTTGTAACTGTGGCGATAGTTAATAAGCAAAGGATTGGCATCCATTGAAATAATTGTTATCTGGGCTCTCCTTGATGTAGGTTGGACGGAAGGAAGGAACAAACAAGCGGAGTCCCCATAGTGGCTGTCAGCTTTCAATGGTGCCAAGCAAATTGCATTAACCACAACATGCGTACAGTACATAGGTGCATGTTAAGGAATCTTACATGACTGAAAATAGCCCCCCTTTACTTCTCAACGGCGTCTGCTAGACTCAGGGTGTTTCTTTCGCAGTTTTGCCTCACAAATTGTTTTCAGGTGCAAATGAGAGCGACTCGGAAAGTCCTGCTTTAAATGTATTGTCAGTGCGTCAAAAATATCCTGCAATTTCCTGAGACAACTGCAGTGTTTCCACGTATTGGCCAAGGAGATATCAAACAGTGTCGCAACCAGTGTTGCGGAGTTGCCACTCCGAAATTGGAATGACTCCGGAATCATTCCCATTTTCGTGACCCCGGAATGGAATGGGAATGAAATGGGGACAACGCTTGGAGGAATTGAATGGGATTGGAATTAAGCGCCTTTTGCACGGAATGGAATGGGAATGGAATTACTTCTTTTTCCGAAAACAGAGCACGGTTTCTTCTACAACGCGCTATTTTTCAAACTTCAAACATTAGTAAGTCAGAGCCTCGAATTTAACAATGAAGCAGTATTTTTACAATGACTTACCTGATTGCAAGCATGGTGAATTTATAAGCAACGCGCCTGCTACGAACCGAGGCATAAGTTGGTGTACAAACAAATGCGTTATCCCTGCAGATACTGAGGGGAGAAACAAATCAACCCTGCGCGTTGGCTGCCATTGCTACCCCCACACGAAAGTGCCGAATACTCTATGCACAGCATGATCTTTATCTCACGAGCAATTTAGTACCTGACACACGTAAATAACCTTTACGACAAGGAAAACATTGCATACCTGCGCACAGACGAACACAAAAAGCTTTCCTTCCCCATCCATGCTTGCGAGGCGCACTTGACAAGCGTGAGTGCTGCCGAGCGGTGCGGCCCAGTGTTTCGTATTCGATGCAAGTGCACAAGGTGGCCGAGTGGTGCAGTGTTCCAACCAATACCAACAGATCTAGAGGGGTTTGTTCCCTAATAACCAAATCTTAGTTTTCTCCATATTCGCGACCGCTCCAGAAATGTCACCAAGCTACTTTCCATCGACCATGGTAACGTGTTTTGCGTACCCTTGCAGTTCTTAATGCATCTGATGACATCAGCTTTATGGACATTCATTCTTAACTCGATAAAACTATCAAGATTCTTTTCCTAGGTTGAGGAAATAAAGGGACACTAAAGGCAAATATTAAGTCGACGATGATTGTTGAAATTGTGATCCAGAAACCTCGTAGTGCTACTTTTGTGCCAATGAAGTGCTTATTTTGAAATAAATACACGTTTCAGTGGTCCCCGTCGCGTTAGCGCACTTCAAATCAGCCACCTGAAAGCGGTTTTTCTGACGTCATTGTTGCCGTGCCCAACATTGCCCGCCTTACTGCGCGGCGGCGTGCAATGGCAGCGTGCACCATTCGGGCATCCGGCAACATCACATACATGCGGCATTTTGTCGAACTTTCTGTCAGAGCGACTTTCACGATCGTGCAAAACACACGCTGCAGTACGCGATACCGAAACTACTACTGAGACCCGACCACGTGAGCGAAGCCGGGCGCCCGGCGAAGCGCAGTTCGGCGAAAACGGAACCTTTGAACCACGCGCGCCGTTCCCCATGGCAACGCCAAAGACGTTTTTTTTTTTTTTTTTTCATGAATCAAACAGAAACGAACAAGCATCATTTTATTACGTCTCTTGATGCAGGGAAGGCTCTTTTTTTTTATGGCAGATAGTTTTATTGCTAGTAGTAAATAATTGTAGTCGGACACTCTCGCGTCATCAGGATCATTTCCAATGTGTCCCACCAGTGGCGCACGTCGTAGGATACATTTAGCCTAATTTCTCGGTAAGTAGGGCACTGCTGTTGATAATATTACCGTTTTAGATGTCGTACATTGAGCTTTCGCTCTGATATAAATTGTTATTTGCCTTTAGTGTCAATATATTAATAATAATAATACATGGGGTTTAACGTCTCGAAACAACGATATGATTGTGAGAGACGCCGCAATGGGGGACTCCGAAAATTTCGATCTCCTGGGGTTCTTTAACGTGCACCTAAATCTAAGTACACGGGCCTCAAACATTTCCGCCTCCATCGAAAATGCAGCCGCCGCTGCCGGGATTCGATCCCGCGACCTTCGGGTCAGCAGTCGAGCGCCATAACCACAAGACCACCGTGGCGGGGTTACGTTGATGAATTACAGGAATTGAACTGCCCGGCCATTCCCGCAGTAGCAATTGGCTATATTTTTCCTTTCCAAGGAATTGAAGTGCATGGAATTGCGGCAAGTTCTAGTTCCCCGGAATGAAATTGGTATGGAATGGAGGTGCCCATTCCGCAACACTGGTCGCAACTGACACATTCCGTGTTTCAATCTAATCATTTCAAATAGTTTAGTAAGATTCTTACGGAAAGACATACAAGTTATATCGACTTTATTTGCATTCCACAAGGAAACAAACTGAAATATAGGAACGATATACCGAACGTTTCAGTAGAGCTTTATATTTATAAAATGTGTATGCATACGCTCTTAATCATGCCTTGACTCTAACCTAGTAACAAATGGTTGTATATATCGGCAGGCATGAACAAGCGCGAATACACTGATCGAATACAACTGCCTCGGCTAGTACTTCTGAGATTGCTTGTCTGTAGAAACACTCAACCGGGTCGGGCAATGAAGAATCGCAACACATGATGCATTTATTTATATTAGTGAAGCTCGTTGGGTGCTCACACTGCTTTGAGACAACGCATAATACGAGGATGTATTATTGGTGGATGGCTGTGTATCGCAAGATAAGTGGTCATCATTGTTCATTTGAAACGCGAAGCGTTTCTTTGCGAACGCAAGGCACTTTGAGCGTTTCTATCTACGTATCTATCTGTCTATCTATCTAGCCGCCAAGATCAGGGTGCTGTCGTGATCGCTTCTTCGGCTTTGTGTAGACCGAAATTGGCATGAGAGGGTAAGAGGATTTGGCGAATGTGACTGTCTGGTCATGACGAATAACATGAAAATCCTATCGCGTACGTTATCAAACGCTTTCCTCGAAACACGTGTGGCACATACCCGTTTACCACGAGACGCGGTGTAGGGTATTCGCCACAAATGATTCACAGTTTATATCTTCCCAGTAACTGAGAGAACAGACATTGGTAATTTAAATGCGAGCGAGTTAAGAAAAACTGACATCGGCAGCGTTCACCCGACCAATGCAAAGAATAAAAATTGGGATCCCAACAGGAATCGAACCCAAGCAATCTGCGTCGCATTCAGGTATCCTACCACAAAGCCACGCCAGTTGCATAAACTGCCTTGGAAAGACACCCTATGTAGGCGTAATGTCATGCAACATCAATTGTGGTTGTTGTGCTGGCAGTCCAATTTTATAACAAAGCAGTAAACACTACATATGTACTCCTACGCTACAGGCGTTATGCCAGGTTGTTTTTGTTGCTTGTTGGCTCCGCTACTATAGCAGTCTCATAAACAGTACATTTGTATTCCTATGATTCAGTAAGCTATATTCAAGGGTTCTTCGATCTCGGAGGAATACGCTAACAAAATGTACGTATGATATTAACATCATCGCACCGTAAAGTGCACTTCGTTTTAATCTTACAGACGTCTGTGCTCTAAAGTGAGTGCCACGGTACGTGAGACCATAACTGACCCTCTTCAGTGCTGTGGACGTGTCTGGGAAGCCCACGATGTGCACACTACTTCTACACTTACAAAAACGCGTCGATCCACCTCCCAGCGCTTGGCTCAAAGCCAGAAAATGCAGCACAGAACTACTAGCTGCCTGCTCCGCACGAAACATATTCCCGCAAGACGTGGGATCTGCCGAATTTTTTTTCTGGCAGCTTGTTTGTGATGAGTCATTTAAAAGGCAAAATAATGTTGTTGTTTATAATGAGAACGACGGACGTGACTGTGTGGTCTGTGAAAGCAAGTGATTTGAATGGTTTATATACACATAGGCAAGTCAGTGCGTTTCATTATCAAGCGAAGAATACGAACACACGAAAATAAGACAACAAAATGCACCTGCATAGCCATGGCACCTCCAATTTCATTGGCAGCATCACACTGCTAGTTTGTATACTGGCGTTGTCATAATTTTGTGCTGCGGATTTGACGTATCTTACTCCTAGCTTGCCCGAAAGACAAATGATTTCAGAAAATTGAGAAGATCAGTACTGTTAGCTAAAAAATGTCCGACCGAAATTTTTGTGAACACGGAGGCATAGTTATAAGCTGGTTTATCCACAGTATCCGGGTCGATATTAGCCCCGTACATTTAACTTCGTTGGAAATTGGTAAACAACGAACGGATTTCTTGCTTTTCTCTCATCTTCCTGGTGCACGCGTAGAAGTGCTGAAACGCTGCTGCATTAATTTGTTTTTGCAGCCCTCGACGAATTATCGACGCACTAGTCGAGGTAGTCCTGTAGGAATTTTTTTTTCGCACGTACTTTAATTGCATAATGTGCTCCGTGGCACAGCTGTGGTGTGGCGTTAGGTTCGTCAATATCAGCAATAATATTTTACTGCATATTAACTGTGAAGTATTTGTTTGCTGGTCCAGCGGTATGTTTTTTCTAAAATTTTTATCATCAGACTTTTTTATTTGCATGTTATGGATTGGTAGCAGCGTCGCGACATGTATACTTATGCTAAGGCACCTCTAACGCCCCTGTGCCCCTTTTTCTTTCTTACTGATAAAAATAGGGGATCAGTAAGTGTAGTGATACACACGCAATAGCACGAAATGTACAGGTTGAAAAAGTTTGATAATACTATAACAGCACCAATATAACTGAAAGGAAGAAAATATACGTAGACTCCGCATGGAACTTAGCTATATTTTCTATTTGTTGTAGCTTTACGCGCTTAAAAATACACAGAATGGGGAAAATGGATACCTGTTCCTACTATAAGTGTTCCGTGATCATTCTTCCTGACAAGAATTTTGGGCATAAGAAGCGGTGGCTTTATCTGTGCTAGTTATATCACAAACGCTTCCAAAGTACATATACTAAAATTGGATTGCTGTTTGTTGCGAAGCATACAGTTTTACACTATTATACCAAGAGGAGAATCTGGCGCTATTCTCTATGCGGGCTCCTTGAGCGGCGCTTCAACCACCATGGGAATGACGGGAAGTACACGCTTTCGGATCTGCTTCGGTTGGATTAGGTTCTTGAGATTAGCGACGCCTCTTTTCCGAGTGTACAACAAAGTGACATGATGTTCTACTGATTAAATCTTGCTTGATTCTTTTGTGAGTAAACCTTATTGCAAAAAGTTTGCGTCCCCGTGAGATAGAAGTGAAAGCTGGACAAATTCAACCACAAGGCTATGCATTGCTCTGCATTTGTGTTCCAGATCTGGCATCACGATCTAATGAAATATATTTTTACAACACCTAAAACAAACACGCTTGTTTTTTCCTCGAATGTATGTATTATCTATTTATGCAAGTAATAGTACTCCATTGAGCCAGAAACACATAACGTAATCACTTTCTGCGATGCCAGTTGCGTCTGTCCAAGTGGTCTGCCCCCTACGCATCTCTCGTTTTGTTGTGAAGTCGAGTCAGAGGAGCGTTACGGTGCGTGTACTTAGCTTCGCCGTCGTTTTTCAGTCGATTTGAACGTGTTTTGGCAAGACGCGCCTATAAAAAAAAACCTCAACTCTATGCAATTTCCTGCACTGGCATAGAACGCTACATCTACGCCCAGCGGCGAGTGCGCAACACTTTGCTAAAACTGTCAAATACAACCTGTTAAGCTGCAATGTCGCATCAAACCAAGATATCTAGCGTTCTTCGGCCTCTTGAAACAACAAATGCACTGCTTGAGTGCTTTGAAACGCCAGGTTATTGAATGAAACTCTATGGTTGTGCAGCGTCTGCAATTTCGTGCACACATTCCTTTGGGAAATACAATAAACGTGAAAGCCTTCTAGCGCCTGCAAAAGGTCCTGCGTCCACAACACCCTACTTTTGTTTCATGTAGAGCTTCTGAGAACCGAAAAGTAACTCCACATAAGAGTCAGCCTAACGAGATTGCAACAAGGTGACATGCGCGTTGTTGCGAGTATTGCAAAAATGCGCATGCGCATGTCAATAATGCGAGATTGCAAGAGCTCACCTGACAGCAATCGATTATTATCGGCGTGGAATCAGTTTGATTGCCAACATTTGTAGTTTTTTTTGGAGTGCGCTGGGTATCCTGCGAGATCGAACAGCAGCGTTAATCAACACAAAAGTAAATTTATGCCGTGGGAGCGAATCCACGACACGTATCGTCTTTTCCATTCGGCATATGCACAAAGGGAAGGCAAAGAACAGCAGGCACCGAAAAAACACCAAGGCATTTCAAAAGCTCGCCCCCTATAGTGCTGCGCTATTAAGAGCCTGTCAGAACTGATATCCCAAACATTAGAAGTGTTGCAAACAATACAAGGTCTAGACAGCATTGAAGACCGCGTTCATCGCATCTACAGTCTGCCTTAGCAGCACTGAAAATATTAGTGTAGTATATCTTCTTTTTTCTTCTAACCCTTTGCCGGCTTTATAGAGGCGCGTGTATTGCTGCTCAGTCACGCTACTGTTTGCGTTTTCTTTGCCGCAAAAGAGATAACGTATTCATCTACCGCCTGCTTGTACCTAATTTTTTTCCAGACAGGTTTAGACCCCTGCATATGTTCTTCATTTGCTTCTTGATGGCTCCTAATATCGCTAGTGGTTCGTTAATTAGCGAGCGCGACGAAAGCGAGATGATTTAACTTTTCAATATCTAGGTCGACAGCTCAGACAACAGCTGCCGTCCCTATAAGCTCCACATAACAACTTGCGCAATCTTGGGAGGTTGTCACCGATTCTTTTAAGCAGAGCGTGATTGCGTGTTCTTCCGCTGAGATATCCAAGCAGGACTGAAGTTCAGGGGAAGATTGATGCTTGAAGACATGAAAAAGGAAATCATCCAACAAGGTATATCGCTGGTGCCAACGTTTCGGTAAGTGGGCTTATCGTCGCATTCCTTACTTTGTCAAGTGGAAAGTGGAGATTCCTTCCCAAAGACAAGTTCACTTGTCGAAACCTTGCCTCCAGTGACATCGCCTGTTCAAGGATGTTTTCGTCTATTCATGGAGATATATAGCTTATGAAGCTTCTTCAGATCTACGCTGTTCCTTCTATTTTTAGGATAAAGTGAACCAAAAAAACAGGTGCTGCGAGTTCGTACTGCTCGTTTGCACCCGTTTCCCCGCATGCTCGCAATTCAGCAACAATCAGCCTGGTTTGGTCTAAGCAGTCGCGGCGCATACGAGATGTTGTGGCAATTTTCTTTTTGTAGGATGAGTTGATAAGGTCTTCTTTATAGCCATCTAGGGAAACAAATGTATGTGAAAAAATGTGCGTAAACTAAAGAGGTGTTAGTCTCGGTACTTCCCCCAGCTCTTCCTCTATATCTTTTTGTGTACTCACACGAGCTCCTCCATAGTGTCTCCAGTTCTCAAGCAAGTATTTTTGTATTTAAGCTTGTAAAAAAGCAACTTTGAAAAAAAAAGCTGCCACAGTACTAGTTTTTGTGTTGCTTGCAGTGTTGTTTGCTCCTCCCGTTAGACATACATACATACATACATACATACATACATACATACATACATACATACATACATACATACATACATACATACATACAAACATACATACATACATACATTGAGAAATCTGTCTTCCTTTTGCTAATATTTGGTCGTAAATAATCAGTTTAGCGTGCAATATCATATCAGTCACGTTGTGGGATCCAATGCGTGAACGTTCTTCCACCAACACACACACACATGTTATCTGTGGTCCTTCTCAGTACTGCTCTCTACAATACTTTACACTGAAAAGAGTGGCTTTTGGTATAATCATTTCCGTTACGGTCATTTTTCCGAAGAGTGGGAATAGTACGTATACGCAAGTTTTTGACGCAATACGCTTGCGAAAAGCAGTAACAGCAGCGAAAGCGCCTCCGAATCGTTAGCTTGGGACACAGCCATTTTCATAAGTCATTTTCCACTTGAGAAATAGCAAGAACTTCATAATAACTTATCTCTGCTTTTATTCTTATTTTTGTCTCTGTGAAGATGGTCAAACCAGCACTTATTCTTCTCATGTAGTAATCGAATCTGCTTCCCTGCGTTATTTACGACACAGAGTGCGAATAGCTTGAGTTTCGGTGCGTGGTTATATTGCTTAGTTCGCGTGTTGGTTTTCCCTTTCACGCTTTGAATTAGAGACGTGGAAGTTGATGTTCCTTCAAGAATAATCATGATATGCCCGAACACCAGCAGCGAATCCAAAGGCCCAATTCCGGAGTGTAATTTACTGCGAAAAAAAGGATATTGAAGAACATAGCCGCCAAGAAAATGGCGCTAAGAACTTGTGGAAGCGGTTTGATGTAGCGACGCCGACAAGCTTCGGAATAGCGCCATGGATAAAGCTTTTTCTTCGCAGCTTTGGTATCAGTTGGCTGAAAGCAAACGACACGACATAAGTGCGAATGCTACCAAAGCAATGAACTGAGGCAACTGCCCTTTTCATGGGTTGTGATGACGATGATGATGAAACAACTCCGTTTATGAAGTCCCCGGCGGGCATCAGCCCCGGCTTTATTCAGTCAATGTTTCAGTGCAAGTTTTTATGGTGCCACCACTTCCAAACTTGTACATGTGTATGTGCGACCCCAAGAATCACACTTCAACTTACTTTTTGATTGTTTTAATAGTGTTTTATAAGCATAGGGTTCATCTGCCTTGCATTCAATCGTAGTTTCTTTAGCCTCAATCGCGTCAATGTATGCAGCCAGTTCCGCAGCTAAAAAAATTAAGCGTGTCCTGTCGGAACAAAGAACACAAGGTACTGTAAGAAAATCACTGCCTTCTACGCTTGCTTAAATGTGAGACACTAATGAGACTGCTTGCTCGACTGCTGCTTCAGCTACCTCTCGTTAATACTTCTCTTTGTAGAGCTTCTTTTATGCCTGTTGCTAGCGTTTCTTACTATGCTGATGCACTGCTAATACGATGCAACGTCTCAACCGTCCTTGTGCCGAATCCATTGTCAGTAAAGAAATGTGAAGCGACTAACATTGTGATTGCACCTACGTACCTATGGGTAGGCGGATTTGTTCCCTATTGCAAGTCGCCCTTACACTGTTATGGAAGATGTGTGGTAGACAGCGGTGGGCGTTTGTTCAAGTTGTTTTGTGTTACTGTAGGCGAATCATTACACCAAACGTGAGACACAGTCCTTCTCTCACTTTTGGAATGATCTATATTGTCCTCCGGACCACCTGACATGCATAGGTTGAATATGGTTGATTACGGATGCCATTTCGAGTTCCCTTTCGAGTCACTCCGCCATTGCATGTGGCGGTACAGCATAGCCTACGAGTCCCGCACGCAGTGTTTTAGCGGTGTCGATGCGAGAGCATTCGTGTACTGACGGCGCGCAAAAGCTGGCTCTTTAGCACCTACGCTTAATAAGGTGTCTCCACGTGTCGAGTATCTAATATGCAATTGTCTCACAGTCATTCGCCATAATCTATTAAATTTTGTCCCTCATTTTATTTCCACTGTATTACGAAAGCCACTATTGACACTTAATCAATCTCGTAAAAGTTTTCATGCCAAGCTAGGTATATATTAAAAATAATTGTTTGAGTTTAACGTACCAAACCACGATACTACTATGAAAGAAGCCATAGTGGAGCACTCCGAAATTTCGACCACCTGGGGTTCTTTAACGTGCACCAAAATCGAAGTAGACGGGCCTCAAGTATTTTCGCTTCTATCGAAAACACGGTCAGGATTCTATGCCGCGACCTTCGGATCATCAGTCGAGCACCATAACCACTAGACTACCGCAGCAGGTATGTCTAGCCAGGTAGAAATAACTCATATTGTAAGTTATTATTTTACCATAGCTCTAAGCTGCAGTGAAAAAACAACCACAACAATATACAACGAAAACCAAGGTAGCGGTTCAGAGCGCTGGAATCTAGCTTAGCCGTCTGCATGCAGTTACATTGAGCTCCCTCAAAGGCATATCTAAGTGATTCCCATAAGTTGGCCAGGCGTGCGGTATATTTATGGCACCGCTTTATAGATTCACACTCAGAGTCATCCACCCGATGACGCAATGCGATTAGCAAGGTCCGTCAGCGACAGCTTGTTTCAGTTGAACAAATGCGTCATTAGACACTCTCTCGCGACATTGATTCTCACCGGACCGATTCAGCCGTGGCGTGCTGTTTGTTGTTAAGGTTGGCGTTATTTCACAAGGCATCGTTGGTGGGATGCTTTGTGCACACGTTGCTTCACTGTGCATATTTTTCATTGGCATATATTGACATTGCTCTTCGCACAGCGCCAGCCGCTAGAGCTAACGTGCTGTTTTCGCTGCTCGACACCTATCATTGCGTCAAGTACTTTCCATCTTGAGCTTACACTGAAATTGATGTGCTGGCATTGCCTTGCCACTCCGCACAGGCATTTTCATTCAAGAACAGCTAAACGAATTCGAATGCACAAGCAGCGACACCTAACGACTCTTCGTACTTAAAAAAACAGCATAATTATATTCGAGAATGATTCCCGCAAGAGATCTGTTTTTAACTACGCCACGTAAATATGCATCTTGGTGCATACGCCCTCGGCTTTGTTAGCAGAGTTTTCCAGGCTTCATATTGATCAGAAGAAAGGATACCCATAAAGCTTGCGCTATCTCCCCCATCAGTGATATTTGTGCTGGGGCTGGGCATTGAACGCGAGTTTATTGTCAAAGTGTTTAAATGAAAAAAATTGTATTCCTGCACGTTGCAGAGGAAATCACTTGCAAAAGCAAAATGTATGTGCACAGCTGCGGTGATTTCTCCTAAACCGTCACCGTCACTTACACGGAGCATTTTAGAATTTATCTTGCTTTAGAGATTCCTGTTACGACGAATAATGCTTGGCTCAGGCATGGAGGAAAGAGGAAAATATTTATTATTTTGCCACACCACCATCACTCAAGAACCAGAATAATTGTGTGCATTACTTCGCTAATATACAAATGAATGAGCTTAACAATAATGAATCACCATAGATTTGCGGGAAGCTATATTTTCGTTTATTGAGAGATAGAAATACCAACGTTCTCAAACTGAACTTTCAAACAACGACGGAAACGACAGGGCCCAAAGAAATGCAATAGGTTTAAGTTTATGTACCCCACATACAAACAAAATGTTAGCATTCAGCGGTGCGTTTTTCTGTTTACTCCTTTCGAATAAAATGCCGGTTTGCTAAAATGTGATCTGCTTGTTTTATGCTAGCAAGACAGACATTTCTCCACTGGCCTGTAACTTGTGCAATTTCATGCGCGCCAGCTTTCACACAGCTAGCTTCATATAAGAGGTTTGAAGCACTGGCAAATGCCGTAGGCGACAAAACAACCCAAAACAGCCCCCCCCCCCCCCCCACTCCCATGTAGTGACACACATACGCGCGAGGTTCCCCCACAAAGAACGCCCATCAGTCTATTCAGAATAGCTATCACCAATCAAGTCGCCTTGCTTTATTTCCCCACCGCCAAGACCATCCAATCAAGGTTGGCGAGATTGTGCACAGGCGGACAGAGGTGGCGGGTTCGGGAAGTAATGGACGCTATGTGTATCCATCGTGGCCCGACTCCGAAAGAGTACCTGTATCCGTGTGAGCTCCTTAATAGCTCCAGCCACAAGGAAGCACTGTTTTCCCTAACCCAGCCGCTCCCCGGACACACAAACCAAGCCAGACTCTATTTCATGCTAGATGAAAGTTTTATGAGGAAATAGGTGATAAGTAAACGCAAAGAAAAGGGAGACTAGTCCTTGCTTTTAAAGTGTTTTCCGAAAATGCATTCTATTTTCTGTCACTCTTGAACCCTTGGCTGAAGCGCCTCCATGCTTGTGCATTAAACACGCCCATAGTAGCGCTGACCGATCACAGCTGACTGCTCCTAGACCACGCCATTTTCTCTCCTTCTACTGTTTTTTTCCACCGGAAGAAAGCCATCTTCTAAGCCAATATAGTGCATGTTTCCTCAGCCGAGCTTTCTCGCTGCCGTGTTTCGAATGATGTGCCGAAGTATACCGGTGCATGAGTGCATACATCGTCTGTGCACCTTTACATTCTTCCTGCGAGCGATCCGAGAAGTATATTGCATTGTATGTGTTTTATTCTTTTTTCTTTGCATGTCTGCCTTCGTATTCCATCTTCATATGATGAGCTCCTTGCTTATGTCTATTTAGACAAACACGGAGTTCAGAAAATGTCTGTTATGCATATCAGCCAGCGTCGTAGAGTGGCTGTCCCGGTTGAGCTAAGCGCAAGTGCGCTGTACCTATGCTATTTGTCTTGTGAGGAATAGTGCATCTCGAATGTCCACGTAATTGCTTTCGCAAGAATATGCACGCTTCCTTTATGTATCACTTTTGCATTTCATTCTCCAGCACTTTCATTTGCTATTTCAAGGAGCAGAAGTTTCTTTGTTGCCGCAGTAGGAACCCCTGAACAGCACTGTCCACGTACGCATGTATTGTTAGGAATGAGTTGGACTACAGGGCTTGCCGCCGACGCTGTACTGTGTTTAGAGGTGCATTAAGGTGCGATCTGAATTGCCGTCTGTCTGGTCATGATTCCAATGTTAATATCAGGTCAAACTACAGACAAAATAAACTTGTGAGAAGCCCAGTGCGCCAAATCTTAGTTTTTCCTTATGAGTGCTGCACAAAAGTCGTATATACGCGTTTTACATGTGATAAGCACAATACGTATATAGATATGCTATCTTCTCAGGCAACAAATCCACAGTGAATTCATGCACCAAACTAACCAAACTTTCACTCATATAGACATGTAAAAAGCATGCATTTTGCTTCGTTATTACTATATAAAGATAAACAGAGCAGTTAAGAAGCAGCATATCCACAAGAAGAAACTGAAGGAGGCCATAAAGAAGAGAGATTCAAACTGTGAAATGTAATCATTGCCTGCCGGCATTATACTTCAAAGTCTATTTACAACATGTCGAGTGCCAGATATCATTAACGTACCTGTTACTTGTCCTTTTGTGAAAATTTTGACAGCGAAGATGTGTAGTGCCAGAATCAAGGTGTAATTGTGGGAAAAACTCCGACAGAACCACCACACTCTTTTAGAGCACGCAGACGCGCGCTATGGCAGACACTGGGAACATAATTTTTGTTGTATTTCTGCAGTTTCGCCAGCGTATCTATTGTCATGTTTACACATATTCTTAAGAAGAACCGGCCACCACGACAACGACTTCGGCCAGGTGGACGCTCACATGGAAAAAGGGTGTAACCACCCTGCTGCCGGGAGAGCATGCACCGACCTCGAAGCACCCTCATTCATACTAAAGTCACTGTAACGGGAAAAGTACCGCGTTCCTTTTCTCTTCGCCGCCGCGCCCTTTCGGCGGCTTCGCCACACAAATGGTCCAGCTCGCTCTCCTCGCTAGTGTCTCCCGGCCGCAGACGCACGGCGCTTTGGAGGGCGATTGTTTTTATAGGCTCAGGAAAGCGTACAGGAACATTATGACGTCCCGTATCATTTTGAGACTTCATCGAAAGCCTATCGAGGCATCGAAGAATGCCCAGGTGAGGCCCTCTTTGCCATTCCCAGCGGGAAAAAGGATGCCAAACCACGGGCTGTGTGGCTGCACAGAATTAGGCGGGAAAGATTTGTTACCACGACTGATACCCGCATTGTGAGGTAAGCGCTTCATTGAGAATTCGCGAATGTTTCGGGGAATTATGGCGCCTACCCTGCACTAGTGCAGCTTGTTTCACGTGGTTGTCGCAGGAGGTTCATGCACAATAACAGTTTATTATGTTCGGCGTAAAATTGACGCATTTGGGCTCACATATAATGATCAGCGCGCCATGAAAACTGACTGCTACAGATTGGTACTGCCTGACGTGACTGTATGACGAACACAAATAACAGATGGTAGCATGAAAATAATGGCTGATGCTGTCGCGGTCGGTTCGTTTGTTTGATATGCACCAAAATCGGTATTTCGTGACGTGACTGTATGACCAACATATATACCGTGCGGTAACATGATAATAATGGTACGCATGTCATGTAAAGCATGATTTACATGCCATGCTCATGATGCTCTCGCGGCCGGTTCGCTTGTTTGATATGCACCAAAATCGGTATTGCGTGACGTGACTGTATGACCAACATAAATACCGTGCGGTAACATGAAAATAATGGTATGCATGTCATGTTAGGCAGGATCTACATGCCATGTTCATGATGCTCTCGCGGCCGGTTCGCTTGCTTGATACGCACCAAAATCGGTATTGCATGACGTGATTGTAATGCGAACGTTAATAACAGGTGGTAACATGAAAATAATGGCACGCATGTCATGTATGGCATGATTTACATGCCATGCCCATGATGCTCTCGCGGCCGGTTCGCTTGTTTGATATGCACCAAAATCGCTATTGCGTGACGCGACTGTATGACCAACATAAATACCGTCATGATTTTCACGTTACCACTTGTCATTCGTGTTCGTCATACAGTCACCTCACGCAATACCAATTTGGGTGCGTTTCAAGCTAGCGAACCACCCGCCATCGCAGTATGAGCGTGGCAAGTAAGTCATGCCGTACATGACATGGAAGTCATGATTTTCATGTTACCACCTATCACTAACGTTAGTCATACAGAAATAGCTCGTCATAAAAATTTTGGTATATATGCATTTCATTAAACGACCGCGAGCGCCCCGAAACCATGTCATGTAAATCATGTTTTACATGGCATGTCTGTCATGATTTGCACGTTATAACCAGTCACTTATGTTCGTCATACACTTTTGTCACGCCATACTAATTTTGTTGTGTGTCAAGCTATCGAAGCGGTCGCGAGCGCACCAGGAGCGTGGCATGTAAATCATGCCGTACATGGCATACATGTCATTATTTTCATGTTATCACCTTAATTTAAATTTGTCATACAGTCATGCTATGTCATACCAAATTTGATGTACTTCCCATTAACGAAGCGGCCAGGACAGCACAAAGTCTGGAGCGGATAGATAGATAGATAGATAGATAGATAGATAGATAGATAGATAGATAGATAGATAGATAGATAGATAGATAGATAGATAGATAGATAGATAGATAGATAGATAGATAGATAGATAGATAGATAGATACGTACATAGTCACAGAAATTCGCTAAGAAATGCTTCGCATTTAATAAATGCAGACAGCCGAGCGCGTAAATGCCGCGCAGTTCGCATTTCTTTATCGCGTTAGTACGCGTGCGTGCGCATGTAGGCAAGTGAAAATTGCCGCTATTTCCTTCCTAATCAGTCAGAGAACAACGGTATGCTTCATTCGGGGCTGCAAAAGCGCACGCAATGCGTAAAACATGCGTTACTCCACGTGAAATCAACACCGCACCGCCGCAGCTTCGGCGGCGCTGGACCAAATATGGCGGCGCGCACGACGGTCGCGGTACTTTTCCCGTTCCAGTGACTTTAATTCATACAGACACGTCACGCCATCTCGCAACGTTCTATGGAACGCCGGGTTGGCGGCATTTTCAAACAGAGGATTGTAAAAAGCGTACCTTGTACGGCGCTTTTCGCAAGACCTTAGGTTTCCATTCTTCATTGCATGACCTAGCACAGTGGCAGCCACGTGTGCGCGTCTGCTATAGTACGTGCGCTGCGATTGATGTAACCATATTCAATAATACTTCATAGTCTTTCTCAGTTACTTCCAGCCTACTAATTGTGCTTGTCCGTTGTATCGTGACGAATAGATCGCGCTACCAGCGTGTTCACCTGTTCTTTGGATCCGCCATGAGTCGGAAGCGTGTCGCATGTTTCAAAGAGGGGCACTGCCAGTACGAGGAAGCGCGGGTTGCGCGTCACCGTGGAGCCAACGCCGCCGGCGACGATCAGGCAAGGGGAGTCAAATGCAGGCGCGACTCCTCGCCGTCGGAACACTTCCCCAGTTCCATCACTGCCGTTTACGTGCGGTACACCGAGTGAGTTACATGGTTGCTACTTGGAAACTGTTAGTACACAGTACACAATACGTATACGGCCCGGAAACTCAAGTTCCAGCGATCGCCGCAGCGGACAAAAAAATCGACTGCGGCGAGATCCAGCTTCAAACACCGGGAGTAGATCTACTGGGCTCTGCGTTAGGATCGCGTAGCGGCCACTATGGGGGCCGCCATTCGCGCTATTGCACTTTCATGTAAGCTCCATATCAACATATTTTTTAATTAACCCAATATGCCTTGTTTTTATAATGCGTACGCTTCAATAAATTAAATCGCAAATGGTCTTGCCTTGCCAGATACCGCGTCAGCAATCTTTCGCAGTCTTTTTTATTCGAGCTGACTGGTAGTTATCAGCAGCCTATTGACAAAACATTTTCATTTCAAAATACACGGCTGCAGAGGTGACACAACGGAAGGTAACGACTCGCGGTGCATTAGGGTGCATCTAGCGATGTTTTGTTTCGCTGTAAATATTTCGAGCCATGGCAGGTCGACACACTAGGTTTCGTTATGTTTGTTTTGACTCGATAAAATGCTTTCGCGAAGCGCATTCAGCAAACTTGGGTGAACGAAGGGACCGCTGAAGCATTCACCGGATGAACACTCGTTTAACCCCTTAAGGGCTCATTTAACAAAAAAAATATGTTATAAAATTGTCAATTTTTTATGATGCGAAATGCTTCAGTAATGTGTTCAAAACAAAAGAATATCTGCGAAAACTTTTTTCGGCAGATAATGTTGTTTTATTTGTCATTCTTAGCTCCATCATGTATTACTCTATAATACATGGGGAATTTGAGGTGTATTCTGCAAAAAATTCTGCAATTATAGAAAGTAATGGTTGGAATTGAATTGTGGCGCACAAAATACACTATTCTTTATTAGTTCACCTAATGTAATAGCGTGCGAAGCACGGCACTGCGCAGATAGCCTTCTCGCACCACCTGCACCAGATCCTGGTTTCCTTGCGGATGCTTTTGCCATTTCCGTCTCGCTTCAAGTAGCAGATTACGCAGCGACGTGTTGGTTCTTGCTTCTTCTCTGTTGCTGCTATATAAGACGGAAAGTGGTGCTCATGAAACCGTTTGATGCTCAGGAGACATCCCGACCGCCCTTCTTGGTTCTGCTCTTACGGGAGTACTTGGTCATGATCGCCTCAATAAGTTTGAGCTGGTAATCCAGATGAGATGTTCTTCCTCGTTGTTTCAGATATAGGACGAATGAATTGTAAGTCGCTTCATTCAATAAGTGTTGGAAGATCTTCTTGTATGAGATATTCTTTCGCTTCCGTGGCACTCAGTAGCTGGACAGCATCTGATCTACCCTGCCGGCTCCTCCCGTTGAATGGTTTGGCAAGATCGATAGCGCTCTGGTTTTATCGACATTAAAAATCGAATTATTGTCGAACGACTTGCGTCATTTCCAATGTTTATGTACGCAATAATATGTGTTGCATTCGCGCTGAGAAAGGAGTATCCTAAGAAGAAACTGCGTTTTCTAGACCTTATACTGACGTAAGAGACGACCTCGTTTGCTTGGCATATGCTTCTCCGTCCTACACCAACTCATACTCTAATGCCAATTGACACCACGTGCGCAAGGCAGATACGCCTTACTTCATCAATACCAAAATACCATCGCTTATCGCTGTGGTGTCCATAGTCTCAGGGCCAATTTGATTCTACATTGCAAAACGTACTATACTGAGGACAACAGTATTTGATGGGTTCATGTCTGACCAGAGTATTAGCAAATGTGACGTGGTAAATTCCATAGTTATTATCGCAAAAACAGTGTTTGATGCAGCGCCATCTGACCACAGTAGCACTAGTGGGATCCGCGTAGCAGTGTATTTACGACTGACCGTGTGCTAGCGGTATTCAATATTTATTATGGTTAGATGCTCGACGTTTATTCACACTGAACGATACTCATTTTGCTGAACGGAAGCCTTCATTTCTATTAATTGGCCAAAACTAACTCCATAATACATGAAATAGTGCTTAATCTTTTCCCGGCATTCGTGGATTAGATATTGCTAGACTATATTGATCAACAAATTATACACTTGACGCAATTAGTCAAAGTTTCGCAAAATCTTATTTCAAAAGCCATACTCCAATATCCTGATTGAAAAAATGAAAGCAACAAAGTGTTACTGTCAAAGTTTTAAAGCAGTGCTCAGTCTGCCATGAGAGGCTTCACTTCTTCAAACTAGATAATAAGGGCAAGTTGATTACATATAGTATATAAATAATTGTTTGGTTGAATGACCTAGAAGAGAGAGCCAGAACATTCATTGACTGTCTGCGTTTTTTCGTTGTGTGCGCCTACACTTCATGCCGTAAAAACAATATTTGGTTTTGGTTTCATCTACCGGCGACGTTGCAAATGTGACAAGAAGTATACAACCTAACAATAACCTTGGTGCTAATGCCTGACATAACTGATGTGTATGGATTCATTAAGTCAGGTGGTATTATTCCGTCTATTTATCATCAAGAGATGTTTCTAATACGCGGCAGGCAGACCTTTCACAAGCGGTCCACCCCGCAGATAACTGCCTTCGTGCTATATCTCTTCTTTTATTAACAAGTGACATCTCTGGTCGAGGATGAGTGGTAAGCATTGCGATCGACCTTCAGGATTGTCTTCGCACAAGAAGTAAACGCGGACATTTCTTCTCTCGTCGCAGCTAGACTTTACCAGGCATCAAGGCAGCATATACAGAACTTTAGCTGTTATTTTATGCTTCACTGGGAAGAACGTTGTGTGATTTTGCTAAGTGGTATTCTCACTCCTGATGCGCTTAATAACGGTTTGTTCGGGTAAGGTGCACAGACGTGACTGGTCTGAACTATTTTTTTCGTGAAGCACCCCATGCAGCCACCATGTATTGAAACATAACTGTGAAGTAAAAAGCTCTTTAATTCGTAATCGGCATCCACATTTTAGTCATTCTGATGATCGGTATCTTCGTTTTTCTCGAAACCTGAGGACAAATATCCTTCACAAATGACTCATACAGCAGATATGGGAACATGCCTTCTTTTAAATGGCAACGTTAGCTGACATTCCTCGCCCCCGCTCCGACCTTTTGCACTGTCCCGGCGCTTGCGGGGCTAAATTTTGTGATGGCGGCCCCTTAGCTCAGGTGAACTTGAGACCCCTGTTGTAGCGGGATTCGCATTCTGGTATACACAATGGATTTTGTGTATAGCGTGGCCGTGAACTACGCTTGCGCGTGCCTTTCCGTATTTAAACAAAAGCCGCAGTATTGCCTTTTGTATCATATACGCTTTTCCGTTTCTGCTATGGTGCTGTTCTATAATCCATCAGGTCGTCTTCGCGTGCTGCATTGGACGCAACTTCCAAGTGGATGACTGTGCTTCCTTTGGACTTCAGCCCTGAAGCTTGGAAATGGATGGATGGATGCAAAATTGCATTGAATGTCCTGAGGTACACAACTCCGCGCGCAGCCGGCCGCTCCCGCGTTGGGAAAGTCAGGGCAAGCCCGACCGCCACATCAAGCGCCTTCTGGACAGCCCATAGTTCCCCAGCCTCGAGGCTTTTCATTGCAGATAGCCGATTGTCTTCGTTGATTTGGTCCGTGCTTCGTAACGACGGGCAACGCCAGAGCATGTGGTCTAGGCTAGCGAAATCGATTGCAGTGCCTGCACGGGCTATTGGGATAAGTCTCCGGACAAATTTTATATAATGAAGCTGGACTGAGATACGAACCTCTCTGCAATAATATGAGAGTCAATGCCTCGGCTATATATATCTTCTTATGAGGGAGGAGAAAATCTCACCTGCCGAGATAAACATTCTGAGAAATTTTGTTATATGTGGTCCGTTGATCTCTCTTGTCCACAACTGCGGGCTACCGGGAGAATTATCGGTGGTCACGGAAAGGGAGAGCTCGCGCTTTGGAGTGGGCTAGCTCGTTCAGGTGTGTGGAGACTCCCATGTTGGATCCCATGTGAGCGGGGAACCACGTGAGAGTGTGGGTGGCGACGCTTTTGCCGTCGAAAATGCGACACGCTTCTTTGCACACGGCGCCAACGAGCACATTCATTATAACAATGGGGCTCCCTTCCAAGAACAACATTCGTATGTAAGCTTACCGAGAGTCTCTGGATTGACTGAACGTGGAGCTCGATTCTGAGACGATTCCAATAAATAAAAGGCTCTTTAAATGAAACTGCCTGGCATTGAATCCCACGTGTGCGATGGCTGTTGCGACTGTTTCGCTGCTTTTTCTCAGCCAGGCAGTCCACACACTGAAAGCGATAACATGGTGATATCTCCAGCTCACAGAAAATGGCCCATGGCCTCTAAGGTGCTGTGATAGAGCGTGCTGCAGGTAGCGGAAGACGCCATAATTTTATAGTACGTACATTACCAGCATGCTTTGTTTGTCACTTATCTAACATGATAAAGCGTGTAATCAATGAAGCCGCAGGTCAGTATAGTTAAAGTAAATTTCGCGTAGCACTGTGTACGAAGTTCTAGATTGCAGCAGTACTCGCGAGGTTATTTTTTCAACTTTGTCCACACGCATACGCAGCAGATAATATCTATGCAGATATTGCTTGCGTATGCTGAACACTTTTGCAAGCCTTCCTCGAGCACTGCGATTATGCTCTCTATTAATTCAATGAGCCGTTGCGTACTGCGTAATACCGAACATCCTAGAAAAAAATCTCACAGGGTTCCTTATACAATTATTGCAGGCGAGTGAAAGGCGAATGCCATCTCATTGCCATTTCACTCTTCTGCCAGGCAGTATTACATATGTTAATCGGACTGCTTGCCGACATGACGCCTGTATAGATCTGATGCAAAATTGCTGCCATCTGTCGGAGGTTTCAGGAAACTACCGAATAGCACCAGGTTGGACGCTTGTGTCCAAATCGTATTGCTGTCGCTGCTATAACTTCTTGCTTGTATCTGCTTTGGCAGTGGGCAACGGAGGCATAAAAACATCAGAAGAGTGCGTAACGGCATTACATGTTACCGGTAATTCCTACTTATTACGTTGACAGTTATTACATGTAAAGAACTGCGTCACAACAAGAAGAAGGTACAGGTTTATCACCGAGTCGCATGTATCGGCATGCCGTCGTTGAGAATTAAGCATTACTCTAAGTTATAAATTTTGTCTGTCTCCTTTCAGTGTAAGGAATAACGCGTCCTTAGCTATCTGAATACCATACGTGTAGTGTAGGATGGTTGGGAGGAGGCTTTGGCGCTCGGCACGGCTGGAGGCATAACTGTAAGAAAGTGCCGTTGACCCATTTTAATGCGGATATGTGCTGTAAATAACACGATATGCCAAGAATATTCGCGTGCACATCGTCACTTTCGGGGCCTACTGGCGCCTTACAATTTCAACCCGTTTCCACAAGGCAGTTTTCCATCGCCGACCGAACGCTTGCGAACTCACCTCAGCGCGTAACCGACTTTAGCGCACCCACGATCGAGTGTAACGCATTTGCCGGAACAGCATTTTTCTTTCAATTTCATGCGAAAAGTGCCACACACAAGCATCTGTTAACATATCATAGCACACAGGGGTGGATACCAGATTTTTTTCGAAGGAGGTTAGCTTCTGGGAGAGCCTAATATATGTCCTCCTTCTTGGGGTAGGTATAAACTAAAACAAGAAAGCACGGGAGGGCGGTCAGAACATCCGGGCCACCCCTCAGAATTCGGTAGTGATAGCACATAAAATGCTTTAAAAATACGCAATGTGAAGCAATACGCGCGCAAAGCATCCCACCAAATGTTACCTTGTTAAATTCCACAATCTAAAACTAACTACAAACAACACGCTCCAGCACAATCGGTCCGTTCGCTGAGAATCGATAACGTATTCGACCAACCTGTCAACATGTAATTGTTAGCGAAGTGTAATAAACAAAGTAATGTCAACAGCAGCGTAACCACGTTCCAGTAGCCGCGATACAGCTTTGAAGCTTGTACACGTAGCTGCGGTTTGTCTGTTCCTGCAAACGCACGGCGGGAAAACACTCTGCTTCCGGCATGACACGGAAAAGTGTTCTCTGACAAGTGCCGTTGCTGTCACATCGAACGTAAACACGGCGTTATTCGTGAGCAGTAGCCGGAGCAGCGGAACGATCTGCCATTTCTCGTCGGTCTCGAGGAAATCTAATAACATGAGGTTAGTTCCCTGTGAACCTTTTTTCAGCACCCCAATTTCCTCCATCTGAGCAACACGGCACACAAAAGTATGTCGGCATTGCCGTCCCTATCAACCGTCACACGTCGATACGTACGCTCCCTGTGTGCACATGTGGGGCGCGCTTAACCTTCAACATCGCGGAAATGCGCACGGCGGCCGCTAGATGACAGCTGATTTTGCATAAGGTCTATAGGGTCTTGCAAAGGCGTTTCAAGCACCAGCGCGGCTTTTTGGTAGACTCTCACGCAGAGGGCCACGGTTGAAATCCCAGCCAATCCTGGATAGTTATTGTAACCTCATTTGTTTTTTTTTCTTATTTCGCACGATCGCGGTTGCGGACACCAGCGGCGGTGTTGGCGGAACACGACAATGTTGTGATCTCGCAGTGGCGTAGCCGGGGGGGGGGGGGGGGACACCAGGCCCGTTCCGAGCCCCCCACCTAGGAAATTTTTTTTCCCATGAGGTACAGAGCACTCAATGACACTCGACCTCACTTATCTGCCCAGACCCAATGTCGGATCAGGGAGTTGTCTCCCCCCTCCGAAATAAATGTATGCATACACCACAGCTGTCTCATTAAAGTTTTCGCTGTAAAGGAGATAATAAGCATAACCATGTATAGTATATTCACCCAGGGGGTGAGAGGTAAGAGGTTGAGAGGAGGGGAGAGGGTGAAGTTCAGCGCAGTCTTGTATACTGTAGTAGGGGGTAGGCAAGGGAAGCGCCACTAACGCCACCAGACACGCCGCTTCCTCGGTTTTAGCACCACTAGTGGGTAGCTGCCTCACTTTCTTGCGAAAGAGTTTGAAGCACTGTCGTGGCTTTGTGGTAGAATACTCGAGTGCCATGCACAATTCCAGGGTTCAATTCCGGCTTGAGCGATTATGTTTATTTCTTGCTGCCTTCGGGCTATTTCACTCACAGACGAGGCTGACGACGCAATATATGCGACAAGCGCTGTTTCATGCTGTCGCGGCAAAATTCTAGTCTGGGTTGATACATACTCAGAAGAACCTGTGATGCACACCCGGATATGACGGGCTGCAGTATACAAGTATCAGCGCCACGTGTCTGGTGAAGACAAACGCGACAGGGAAGTCACGTTAGTGATGTCACAGCCTGCGAGTCGTCTTCGTGGTACACTCACGCCCAACGTTACTAGAACAAACTCAGTTTCAAAGCTCCGTATCTCCGCCAGCGGAGGAGGGTGGTCCGAACGGCGGTCGCGAGAACTAGCGGCGCTGCAGTTCCGTCTTGCGCCACTATCGGCGCGTCGTCTGCTGCCACGGCATAACGCTGCGGTCCGCCGCGCAGTTCCTCGCGGTAACTGCGCGGCAACTTTCTTATTGTACTAGTTGGGTGGATACTTAGGTGAATATGCATAAGGTCGTCTGTATGCATTGGCCCGCGTGCGTTGTTCATTGATTGGCTAAGAATCAATGTTCGGTCTATTTTGCCACGCCCACTTCTTGTTTTATTTTGATGTATTCGGGTTTGACCAGCAAGGACGGTTATCAACGCTCGACGCTGTCCGCGAAGCAGTGTTCGAGAAGCTTCGCGATTGTAGTAGATCGTTTTGTTAAGATTGCGCGCCGCACGCGAATGTCCTAGCTTTGTCGAGAGATAACGCCGCCACCAGCGATATCGCTGGAAAGTTCGATAGCGCCTGTATAAAAGCCGACGCGCTTGACCGCTTGTCAGTTGATCGACGGTCGACGCTCTGTTCGCCGCTATCAGTGTATTGCTGTAGTTTGACTTTCAGTTTCCCGGCCACAAGTTCGGCCAAATAAAGAGTTTCATCTCGGACCTGCTGACTGCTGCCTTCGTCGACGTCACGACCCTGTGACAATATTTGAGCTGTCTACATTGCGCTTAACTTCCAAGCATAGGAGTTTCTAATCAAATGAGGGTTTTCAGCGTAATTTTTATAACTACCACCACAATTTTAGCCGCTGCCGTCTTATCTAGACCAAGAAGAACCCAACACGTTTGTGAAAGCATTTATAGTGTACAAAGAAGCGTGCTTAGTCGAGATACAAAAACGTTTCAGAAAAACAGTACTCATGTTTCTACAATTTATTGAAAAAACTTTCTCGAAAAACATCACCAATGTTTTGCAATGTTTACAAGACACGTTTTCGCGACGGTTAAAGGGATACTGACCCAAAATCGGAAAATTTTACGAGAACTCGGTCAATGAAATCTCAGTGTGTGATTACATTGAATAGATGTCGTCTCTGAGCAATATTTTTTCAGCGGATAGTTGTATTTTCGGTGTCTCATCTTTCTACGTCGCATTCTTCTACGGTACCTTAAACAATTCGAACAGATCGGCCGTGATGTGAGCACCGAGCAGTTATTCGCGCGTACTCTGTCGCTAGAAGAGTCATCAGTATTCAACTTCAGTTTTTCAACTTCACCGAGCAGATTTTCCATGCCCGCAGCACTTCTTACACTGTACGACAGCCGTTTGCGTTTCGTGCTGTAGCCGTTCACTACGCAGTTAAACTGCTCGTCAACTACAACTATCTTTTGCACAAGTAAGTCTCCGTTCCCGAAGCAAAGTGTGGGATTGGGCTAGTTGGTGTTCCATTATTAAACTGCTCAGCGCAAAAAATTTGACACGGTACACATAGAAAAGACGAGGACCAGCGCTGGTCCTCGTCTTTTCTATGTGTACCGTGTCAAATTTTTGCGCTGAGCAGCCCGTTCCCGAGCCGGCGAGTGTAAAATATTCCGCACATCTTGTTCGATACCTCGTCGTAAAATCTCTCGAAAATCCACAGCTTTGAAGGCATAGCGACAGCTGACAACTGGCGGCTCCTCCAAACTGGGCACTGGGCTTTCGCGGGACGCCGTGCGTTTTGGGGGGGATTTGCGCCTAAACCCCGAACATTTTGGCTTTTAAATGTGGGGTGGAAGTGCTGGGAACAAGCGCGACACGGCACCGGGCGCGAGTTCCCACTTTCCACGTGGGATCAAAGCTTCTTGTCCCGCAACGACACGACGATAGTGCTTTACAATGTCGTCACTCTCAAAATGAACGTCACAGACCTTGCATTTCGCAGTAAGCTTTCTATCTTTGCGATGCGAAGCTTGAATGGCGTAGGATCTTTTGGAGGTCCGAAGAAGTGTCGTGAAGCGGAGTCGTCGTTGCGATAGCCGCTCTTGCAGCCCGGCGCAAAGCAAGTCGGCATACCGCACTGTGAATCTGTTTGCCCTCGTTACGCTTCGTACATCATGCACGTGTCTTCGTACAAGACGCTAAGCCTGGTCAAGAACAGTCGCAAAAATGACGAGCTAATAAAGCGCAGACGACGCTGTAACCCACGTGCGCTCGTACATCGGCGGCGCAGATCACAAGAAGCGCCAGCCGCGGGAGCTAGACGTGACTGCAGCGCCACTAGTTCTCACGACCGCCACGCGGACCGCCTCTCCGGCGGAGCTTTTAAACTGAGTTTGTTCTAGTAACGTTGCTCACGCCCGCCTATGCCGATTATGAAATATACCAATTTAAGTAGACGACCACTAGAGCGCCGAAACACAGGCGGATAGATAGATAGATAGATAGATAGATAGATAGATAGATAGATAGATAGATAGATAGATAGATAGATAGATAGATAGATAGATAGATAGATAGATAGATAGATAGATAGATAGATAGATAGATAGATAGATAGATAGATAGATAGATAGAAATGCTTCGCATTTATTACGTGTTTGTTAATAACAAATAAGTAACAACACAAGCAGTTATTACCTACCGATTCGTGCCATTCAAACACAAAAAGATAGAAGAGGTCACAGAACTATGGAACAGTTTTCAAAACCATAAAATGTTGAAAGGGCGCCATCCTCCCTCAAAAAAAAGAAAGAGCAGCAATGTTTGGCGTTGCAGATATGGCTATAAAAGCTCACGATGCAGCAACCAAAAATTTAAGTTGCGGTTACGGGCTTTCAAGAGAGTCTTTAGTTTTCATTTCGCCAGGAGATACGATATACCTAGTAATACATTGGGTTTAGAACTTACGCGGGACTTTTTTGTCGCTCTTCGGCGCTCTCCGTGGAACCTACCTAATCGGTAAAAACAACTTTCTTCCTGTGTATGCTAAAACAAGTACCTGTATTCAAACTGAATCCTTCGTTCAGGCGTTTATGCGTTGCTATTAGACAATTTTATTTTGAGGTTTTTGCGAGCCAAGTTGGCTCGCTAAGCTATAGCGGAGTGGTGGACGATTTCTTTGATTTAGTGATACGTTTTCCGCTGCCGAGCGGATCTTTCGCAGTTGCTGCGCCCTCTGGCCAAGTTGAGCCTCGTAAAGTAAAATGAAAAAGAGCTAATAGTCACTTTTACGATGTAAAACAAATATCTGTAACTCACTTGTTCACGCAGAATTCACACGTGCGCATGCGTTACCGGTCCATTTCGTGAAAAAAGAATAAAGCGTCGACTTCAAGACAGCCACGCGATAGTCAGCGCTGTAGCATTCCAGATCCACTCCAATCCGTTTGGATGCCAACACGGCAGCGATGTTTTCGTCAGCTGTGCCGTCTTGTCTACTTCGCGTCACTTTCCTTAATTCGGCGACTCGAAGTAAGCACAAATGTTCGTCTATTCTGAAGCGCTTTCGCGGCTTGCGCTGCGCAGACGAACGTGAAGCCAACGTGCACGTGGTAAGCACATTGAGCACTGGAGGCAGCCATCTTGGAATACACGGGAAGTCGGTGCACGCGTCAGGGAGGGCACGCGCATCGTCACCCCTCGCTAGCGGGAACGCCAGCGACGGTCCGCGCTCCGCTTAGGCTCCCTGTAAGCGGAGCATGGGCCACGCTCCGCTAGCCCGCTTACGGCTAAGCGGAAGACGCATGCGTACTCGCGGCCCCGCTCCGCTTAGCTGCTGAGCGGAGCGAAAACACGTCAAACTAAAATACTCTATTATGAAGGATTAGTAGCGCTGCAAGAATTATCATCCAACAGCTGTAAACGACAACAAAGGGTGATGCGTAACTACACTGAGGTACAGGTGACTGAGGCCCTTCTTGCACGCGTGTCACATTTGCTTTTAGATGTGAAGCTTCTTATAGCGGAGTTCAATCCGGTGGTGGTGGTGGTGGTGTGCGGCGTGACCACCCTTACTGTGCATGCGCTAACGCTCTCCACTTCCCCTCTCCGCTCCCCTTTCCTCTCTCCCCTCCTCTTTCCCCTCCCCTCTCCACTTCCTCTCTCCCCTCCCCCTCTCCCCTGAGTAGGCTCCTCAGTAAAGGCTGTACCTTTGTCGGTGATGATGAGTTTGTGCTAGAGCTAATGCGGCAACTAGCATTATAGCTCGAAAGTTCAATGCCGCACGTATTAGTGTTGATGTGCCTTAACAAAGGTTATATTACTCGAGGGCCAACGACTGCACTGTCAGTGCAGAGTATCGCCCGTATTTTGAGTTTTCATCTTCCAGGCACAAGGCCGCCCAAATAAAGAGTTCCGTATTGCACAGTGCTGCTGCAGTCTTCCTCACCGTCACAACCGCGTGTCAATATCAGTAGCCCGGTGAGAAGAACAATGTAAGATAATCACTGGTGAATAAACCGCAGAACCTTGCTGTTCTACCAGTAGTAGACGACACACGAAAGAAACGATTTATATCTGGAGACCCTCATATGTTCGAGAAGTTCGACTCGCAGATGACTTTAATGAAAACATTAAGGTACGCGCTAACAACAGGAAATGAACAGCGCACCACATGAATTCGCTTGCGTTGGACTGAAGAATCACTTGCGGATATTTTCGCTAAAACACAATGATGCGTGAGCCTTGGTCCCTTTCCGTGTTCCTATCTGTGTGCGAAATTACTTTTTCCGGCAAAGCTGCATATTGCTGGCGCAAGTCCGTCGTGCGGCCGCAACAACGAATGTACCACAGAAATTGTGTAAACCGTACAGCTGACGACTAGTCCACAAAAATGAAGAAAGGAACACACGGAGAGAAACAGAATTGTATGGAGTATTGTATGCGATACCGATAAAAAGTAACAAAACACGCTGCTCGTTACGCTAAGGAAAAAGATGTATGCACTTGTACTCAGCGTGAAAGCTGTAGCAAGCGCGTGGCAGCGATTCGCCTGCCCTTCGGCAACGCTGGCGTTCACAGGCAAGCAAGCGCTGGCGTTCAAAACGTGCAGCACGACCGGCGTCCTTGGCCGGAAAGGAAAGCGTCCTTTCTGATACAGTGGGGCACTCTCTCCTTTTGCTTTCCCTCTCCTAGTATTCTGCTCCTTGCCCTGCGTTCATCCCTCCCTCCCCTCACTTCCTTTTTCCACCCGTTGTTATACTCTACTGTACATTGCTTCGCTATGCATTACCCTCGCCCTCCTCCTGGCCCTCCACCTCTCCTTAACATCAATCCTCCTCATCATAAATGGTTTACAGTGCTAAAGTTATGTATGCTGTTACATGGGTATGCTATGTCTTACCATTTCCCCTCCTTTCTCTCCTTCACAGCCCCCTCTCTGCCCAGGGCCCTACAGTGCTTCGCACTAGAAATAGACCAACAAGTTTTAAGAGTTGCCTGAAACAGTACCGCATAAACGTATGTTTGTTGTTGACGTAAATAATGGCAGATTTGAAGGGATCAACCTATGGGAGTTCTTGGAAAGACGGATGTTATTTGAAAAAGACAGTGCAAATAAAGCTTTGATTATGCTAGACACTCCCTGTTCCAAGTTCACCTCTCTCTGTTCGATGCCAAAATCGAACTTCTGCTTCACTCTTTAACGCTGTATCTCTATTATTGCGACAGTCTCACCATTTCACCACATTGTTGAGGTACTCAATAACAGCTCTTCTTCAATAGTTGTAAGGGCCTGAATCTTATCTTGGAAATGAAACTTATCTGCAAAGGTGACTTTATATGAAGTTTGTAACACTTGGTATTCGGGCTGCTTTTTTCTTTCATTTATCTTAATGCAAAAGGACACGAACCGTGTGGTCAGCTCTCGGCAGACTGCCGTCTGACGCAAATGCTTTTGGAAGCATGCATACATTCGCGCGTGACCTGTTTTCACTTGCATGTCTGCATTTGAAGACACGAAGAGCTTCCTTGCCCAGTACCTTTCTATAAAGCGTGCTACTGGCCCAGGTAAGTTGCAACAGTCACGGTAAAATGGACTCTTACACTTAGAGATGAAAATCGGGGAGTGAACATCGTAGCCTGACTTCATATTCAGCGTTTCATGGCAGAATATAGGAATTCATAAGATTGATGACAGCCCCGACACAGAGAGATCAGAAATTAAGTCCGTCTCATAGCGCAAAGGTGCGACGCACAATGTTGACGCCTTAAGAGACTATGTGCACTTTTCGATGCGCAATATGCACATTATTCAGCATGATGTTTTGGGTTCTTTAAAAGGGCAATAATATGCTAACACATAAGAGAGATAGGTCAAATTTACCAGTGGGCGGTGCTTATGCGCTTATCATATAGCGTTAATTATTTATTCAAATCCTTACTACAACCTATACGTAGGATAATCTGGTTCATTCTAAAGTGGCGTGTGGGAAGAGGGAATATTTGAAATAGTCAGTGCTGAAATGTATTCTCCAAATGATAGCAGATATATGTGACGTGATTATGTGTTTTCAGGCCGGAACATAGACCTAAATCTGTGAAATTTAAGTTCTTTATGAGTATGTTGGAAGAGTATTTTGAACATGCGAATTTGGCGTAATAACGTGACGTAATAGTCCAGATCTTGCAACTAATTCTGGGGGTGAATCGAATAAATTATGTGTGTCGTAGACAAACCTAATAGTTATTCTTTGTACACCTCAAAGCACCAGACAAGCTTAGCGTATTCCGTTACACGTCAAAACAATGTCAACTGAGGAAGAATGTTTGTTCGAAGGCGAACGATGTAGCGTAATAAACTTCTTCCTCCCATCTAAGGTCGCGAGAAATGAATAATCCGAAATACTTTTGCTGCTAGAGAGAAGTTTGTTGCACGGCAACAGTGTTTTATAAAATATTATATATGCTTTGTTTACGTGTATTCTTAGATCTCGCGATATGCTTTTTATTGCGATAGCAATTTATGGACACTCTCGACGTGTTTTTGCCGTCGCCGTCACCGTCATGTCCCGTATAAAGTCCATATTGATAACATCCCCTGCACATCATATGTTCTACCGCGGATAAAAGCGCGCGAGCGGGGGCGAGGAACGGGGCTGAAGCGGACATCAAGCGAGCCGGCCCATATCCGTCGCTTGGAAGGCGCTTTCGATAACGTCACCCTGCTCGGAAGGCCTGCCGTCAAAGCAAAGAGGAAACGCCCCGCCCATCTACAGCGAGTATGAAAAGCCGTGAGGAGGTGGGGGCGGGGGGAGGGGAAGGGTGTCATTTCAGCAGCAACATTCTAAGGGCGCGATTGCGATCGCTGGCGCGCACGTTATCTGGGCAGCGGTCAGTGGGCGGCTGGTAAACCCTTCTGAGTACTGCTGTCTCAACACGAAGAGACTGTGCGGAATAACCATCTCTCACTGGAGCGACCGCATTCTCTTGCACAAGCGTTTTGTAGAGTTACGTGAGATCAGATCCAAAAGAGTTAGCTGCCAGCCTCGCTTCGTATAACATTACAATTTGTTGCTATCGCATTCATTGCTTCGTCCTTGCGTTTAAGCTGTGACCTTTTTGTGTTTAATATCATCTTCCACTTCCCTCACTAACCTGCTACTGCATTTAGGGCATTGTTGATCAGAATATGCTCGTCAGATGAGGTAACTTCTTTTTAAAAGATACAATCATCGGCGACAAGCTTTATGTTAATTCCGATGGGTTGGGGTAGATCGTAACTAAAGTTAGGGAATAAGCTAGACTCCAAGCCGCTGCAATGCGTTGCGTCTGAAGTAACTGCAGTTACTTTTGATGTTTCCTGACTGATTTTTACAAACTACATCCGCATTTTACACTTGCGCTAATCAAGGTTGTGACTGAGTCTTTTAACCCGCAATGTTTGTCTAGTGGTTATGGTGCTGTCCGCAGACCGGCAGGTCACGGGATCGAATCCCGGCCGCGGCGCCCTAATTTTGAATGCGGCGAAAATGCTTGAGGCTCACTTAGGTTTAGGAGCGCGTAAAAGAACACCAATTGGTCAAGATTTCCGGAGCCCTCCACTGCGGCGTCTTTCATAATGAAATCATGGTTTTGGGACGTTAAACCCCACGAATTGGGTGACTGATCCTGTTGTCATCCTTCACCTGCTGCAAAATTTAATAGTTTGATCAGCATTTGTCGTGATAACTGGTCAAATGCAATTGAAAAGTTAAGCAAGAAAAAATCGTTCAGCTTTTGATGGCCGACGGCCGAAGGTATGTACATGTATTAAATCGTTTAACTGTGTAGCTATGGGAAGGTCTTTACGAAACTTGTCTGACATTGCGGCGGACTGCGTTCTTTTCGAAGCTAAGTAGTGATAGTGCAAAATATAGATGTAGGAAAGTTTTATCGCAATAAAGATAGTTGTGAGTTAGCGCTTCTCCTGTGTGTGTGTTCTATGTACCGTAACGAATTTGCGCTCTCAACTTTAGCATTATGAATCAACTGGCCCACCAACAAATATTTTTAAGCAGTGGTACATTTAGGTATAATATCATCGAGTTGTCAGGATAACCGTGCTTGTTTCAGACATGTGGCGGTAGTTGGCGACATCAGCTTAATGCCTAATTTGTGAATTTCAAGAAGTAGTGGTGGGGAATTAGCGCTTTGTTAAGGATATATTCAAGAACATACACAAATATTTGGTTGTTCATTCAGAGTAGCCAGTGAGAAACTCTTTCGGTATATCGTTAAACGCTGGTTGATTCCTAATTTTGATTTTCAGGAAAAGATGAAATATTGCCACGCCCACTTCTTGTTTTATTTTGATGTATTCGGGTTTGACCAGCAAAGACGGTTATCAACGATCGACACTGTCCGCGAAGCAGTGTTGGAGGAGTTTCGCGATTGTAGTAGATGGTTTTGTTAAGATTGCGCGCTGCACGAGAATGTTCCAGCTTTGTCTACAGATAACGCCGTCATCAGCAATATCGCTGGAAAGTTCGATAGCGCCTGTATAAAAGCCGACGCGCTTGACCGCTTGTCAGTTGATCGACGGTCGACGCTCTGTCCGCCGCTATCAGTGTATTGCTTTCAGTTTTTCTGCCACAAGTTCGGCCAAATAAAGCGTTTCATCTCGGACGTGTTCCCTGCTGCCTTCATCGACGTCACGACCACGTGACAATATACTTGCTTCGTCTATGCAAAGCCGTTCTAAGTTGTGGGCACTATTTACCTCATCATGAGGTCGGATGGAGTTTTCAATATTGCAAACTGCGTGAAAGAAATAATTTCACAAGATGCCTCTCTATCCACTCTATTCTGGAGGTTTGCTGTACTGTCTTCTAATTTTCAGGGGTTTCAGTATTTCGAAAATTTGAGATATATGTCATTCAGAAAATTAGTAAAATATCGCTTCCTTCATTTGAGACCTCATGGGACTTACATAAACTTCGTACTGGTTCGACGCTGGTCGAGAAGATTTTTTGAGGCGGATTATTTAATGCTTCATGAATAATGTCGTGATTTATCCATGCATTCAGTCTCTGTGGTTTCGTTGTTGTAGTTCATATGTATTAAGAAATGAAATCGGATACAAGAAATGAACTAAATTCATGTTAGGTGGTCAAGTATGCTGTATCAGCGTTTTTGGAATCACAAACAGACAAAACTGAATTTGAAGGTTTGATAAGTTTATACGTTCTCGCACTTGAATTGAACATAATGCTACCATGTGATTCGACACCAGAAACATAATGTTATCGAGCGTTTTACGTGCCAACCTACGATGCTATTACGAAGCAATCCGTACTGAAGAGCTCACGAAATTTCGACCAACTGGTGTTCTCTCACAGGTATCTAAGTCTAAGCACACGGGCCTATATCCTTTCGCCTTCTGCGAATTGCGACAGCTGCGACTAAAATCGATGCCGCGAATTTCGGGTCAGCAGCCGAGCATTGTAACCACTGTAGCACCGAGGCGCACCACATATTACGAGGTGCCACCTATTAGCTCAACGATGCCCTAAACTGTGGGAATATTGTTCCAAACAAAAACCATGTGAAGTGTACTACGAGAATACCTCTGTTCAAGAGTGAGCTGCTCAACAATTTGAGAGAGGTTAAACGTTAGGAGAGTATCAATATTTACGTCGGTAGACGGCAAATGGTGGTCCATTGCGAGCAAGTCTACATGCTGGCGGTTAAAGTCGCCAACCAATTTAATCCTACTTCTAAAAACATGGAGGTGCATATATTAATACAAAGAAAGCAGTGCATGTATGTGTGACCAAGGACACCGATAAACGCCACTAACTACGACTGGACAGGAATTAAAGTGCCTTTTGCAAAAAAGAAAGGAAAAATCCTTCCATCACTCACTCAACATAGAGATGTGCTGTGAAAGTAATATATTTTCTTATAAAGATAATCACTGCATTTGCACGTGTTGTTATGTCTTGATGCAAGACTGCGTAGTCAGGTGACGTTACCTTGAAGTATCTGATGTAACCTTAAAGGTACGTTTGGGTGAGTGCAACAATGTTTGATTCTGCGCAGGGTGAAAGTGATTCTTGGAAGGTTTTTTTTTTTTCGTGAATGCTGCGACGGGTTAGCTTTTGCGAATGGTACTTGGTGTGTGTGAACGTGCTGCGTGGAAGCAGCGCGCCCAAATGTGATTCTTCATTTTTTTTCTCAGTACCAAGTTTACTAGGCCAAGCGCAGTTTCCATCCTTATACTATCTGTTTATTATTCATTATCACTTCTCCGACAACGGAGCTACGTTTTCTGCGGCTTCATTCTTTCCTCAGCTGTTTGTCATAGTTTCACTCCGCTGTTGCCTGTAGTGTGTTTACGATGGTCACAGAAGAAAAACCTTGTGGTCAACGGCTGTCTTTTTTTCACTTGTACTTCTATGGAAGTGAGTCAGACATCACCAGCAATTTCTTGCATGTTTGTACAGGCATTTTAGGCCTGATCCAGATCCACGGCTAGCGCCAATGTTCTCGCCATGTTACAGCGATTTCACGGCGTGAGACGACATTAAAGACGTCATAAAGCGTATAAGTCCTGTGCATGGCAGGATATAGGAGCGAATCCATTTGCCGTAGTGATTGCTAACCTAGACGACAAAAACGAGCGGGATTGCTGGCATGCTGACAAAGCTGACGTGTCCTATGGCCTTTGGGGGGAAGAAATCTGGCTTTATAGTCGAGCGAAATGTCTGTAGTGCCGCCGTCGTCTCGCCGTCGAAGCCTGCCACAGAACGAACTGCTGTCTAGGAAAGGCATAATTCTGGTATAATTTATCTTTACGCCTACCTGCAGAGCTGACACGTTAACAGGCAGGAGTCCAGCAGGCTCGACGTCGTTGACAGCAGCTTGCTAGTACGGTACACCGCACTTTGCCGATAGCAGCAGAAAGGTAGCGACGAGTTGGGTGAAAGTAATGTTGACCGCCATACCGCCCTGCGAAAGTGAATATCCAGCGAAGCTGTATCAAACACGACACAATGATGGGAGGGGGAGGCTATGTTTTATAATTATTTTGAGTAATTGATAATCCCTTTGTCGTGGCTGTGGTAGACCGTGATTGGTCCCGCGACCACCTTCTGCAAGACAAATTTGTTCTTTTCTTCCAGCATTCTCTTGGCGCTGTCCTTCTGGTGTCTTCATTTTCCGCGGTCTACTAATGGCAGTCTTAAAATTGACTGATTGAGTTGCTAGACGAGTCTGCCTCTATATATATAAAAGCAAGGAATACATGCGGGGACAAGGAAGGGCCGTTTGTCGTCATTCCATGCTCTCGTGTGAAGTGCGAACAAGCTGTAACCCAATCTTTACCGGGTACGCATGGGAAGGTATGTCCATTGTTCAGAGGCGCCTTATCATCCATCACGTGGTTTCGATGCTTGTTTTGTGGTTTTCTTTATTGAAAGCAATACTGAGTTCTTTGCAGTATGCCTGACTGCAAAACAGTGTGTGCCATTTGCCTTCAATTGTCAAAAGACCCTGAGTCACCCTGATGTAAAAATTCAGTTCTGGCGTTGCAGTTTTGCCCGTTTCTACAGCAAACGCACTCGTCGGCTCCTCTGTCCACGTCTCTGAATGGGCTTCCTCAGCGTCCGAGTGGAAAACACAATGAGCGCGCGCATATGCTAGCAGAGGAGCACACGAGCGCGAGCGTCTGTTGGTCGTTTAGGGGACGGGTGTTCGGTGTTTATGGCACAAAATTTTCCGACCAACCAGAGGTATACGGCTACGCGGGAAAATACACACTTTAGACGTCAAGCCATGCCTTCTCGCTCCTCGATCGCTGCGATGTGGCTTTACACTTCAGCGGTACGATGGTAGCGCCGCCGTATCACTGGCGAAGCACACCACCATTAGGCGCCGATATGTGATGTCACACATGGTTCAGCTTCCTTGGCACCTGGCTTGCCAAGGTCCCCGCAACTGTTTAGCGCGACCATCTCAATTTCTGATATGTTCAGCCTGGCCACTTATTCTCTTTCCGAAGGCGTGACTTCTGTGCTACAAAGCTGTATTATTTGAGTGGGGAACACCAGGATAAGGCACAATATTTAGAGGTACGTTTCACCGCGTGAACGCGTGTGATGTGCAATCGAATGGGTGCTGTCCGCTTGCACCTCAACGGTACATTGCCTCTTTAGTTAAACCAGGATGCCGTGTTGTCCTCAGTGTTCTGAGGGCAGTGCACGGAGCATAGCTCCAGGAAGTACCAACCGCTCTATAACTGATTAAGTTGGTTCTGCAGAAAGCGAGCAAGTTGCAAGTTGAGAAAGACGCGGCCTGACATTTCCGAAGCAAACATTGGCAGAAGTTCTACTTTGCTTGTGCCTGATGGCAATGAATTTTTATCGCAGAAGTAGCACGACGATGATAAAAAAAACAACACCGCTGTTCGCAGTCTTCGCGACATTTGCACCACCCGGGCCTCCAAAGCAGGGTGTCGGAACGAAACGAAAACCGAAAAGAAAAAACGAAAAAAACGATATTTTTGACCGGAACGAAAACGTAACCGAAACTTTATCTATTATTTCGTTCCGGAGTGAAACCAAAATTTTTTCAATCGTTTTTCGGTTCACGAGAAAACTTCGCAGTCCGGAACAATTGAGCTCATGCAATGTGAGCATATCTCAGGGTACAGTATTAACGCGTACCTCAGGCAGCAATTCCAAAGCAAAGATATGTTGAAATTGTGCGAAAAACGAAAACAGTGGCAACCAGAGATGTTGATATTAGCGCAAGTGGACTTTTGCGGGCCTGTCACGCAGGCCAAAGTGGAGAGGGCATTATCGGCGCTGAAGTTTGTTACAGCGAAGGCTCTTATGAGATCAGAACAGCTGATTTTGGCACCATAGTTGCCCGCCGCCGCCCGTGTCCGTGACCACTATCGCGTGAAGTAAGAAAAAATAAAATGAGAAACAAATTTCTAGGATCGCATGGGATTTTAACCCGCGTCCCCTGCGTGGCATTCGAGTCTTCCACCACAGTGCCACGCTGGTGCTTATAACTGCTTCGCAAAAATACTTTATACAGGCGTCATGTCGGGCAAGGAATCGTGTTAACATAGGTAATACAGCGTGGCAGAAGAGTAAAACGACAACCAGCCATCACACAATGCTAATTCCTCAAAGAGTGTACGGTTTAATGCTTCCCGCCCACTGCAAAGTGCTCAGCCATAGTTCATCGTCATCAATAATAATAATAATAATATCTGGGGTTTAACGTCCCAAAACCACGATATGATAATGAGAGACGCCGTAGTGGAGGGCTCCGGAAATTTTGACCACCTGGGGTTCTTTAACGCGCATTTAAATCTAAGTACACGGGCCTCAAACATTTTCGCCTCCATCGAAAATGCAGCCGCCGCGGCCGGGATTCGATCCCGCGACCTGCGGGTCAGCAGTCGAGCGCCATAACCACTAGACCACCGTGGCGGGGCAGTTCATCGTCATCAGCCACAGCACAAAGCGCACATAATGCCTTACAGATGTGTAGCGGCTACCACGATTCTCCGAAGAATCACGAAAAATGACATAGTGGGAACTTCGGTACTTCAGAAAAATTACGATGATTTATGGCGTAGTGGGTACCCTGCATGTGTACTTGTATCAGCTGCCCCAAGAGACTGTACAACGGGCTCTACAAAGTCAGCTCTTTCAACTTTCGCTGTGACTGTGCTGCACACAAAACAGCGGTCTCGCACAACACAGAGTGCACTCAGTGACGTGCTGCTTCTGAGATCGTGCTCACTCCCTTGACACAAAGCACTGAGCCCACTAAAATTGTGATTGAATTTGGAAAAAATAAATACTATGACTTTGAAGGGTATACTAGTTTGTGCTAGTTGGTAGGAATTCATATGTACAGTTACTTCCGCTCCTCTGAAGAACGTGTTTTACCCTTGTCCCGCTTTCTTAGGATGAAGACAAGTAACTGCATCACAAATCAAATGTTTTTTTTTATGATTACTTTAGCTTCAAATTTTTCCATAAAAAAAACGTTACGAACCGTTACGGAACAATATTTTTTCGTTCCGGAACAGAAACAGAACGGAACTTTTTGCGGTGGAACGAAACTAAAACCGAAACGAAAAACATTTTGTTCCGACACCCTGCTCCAAAGTTTGCCGCGTTGGCCGATGGCTGTTGAAAGCAGTAAAAATGGCACTTTTTCGCGAAACTCTCCTCCGAGATGGCCGTCGACATCGCATTGACGGAAACGGTGCCGCAGATGCCACAGACGATCGCACACAGAGCAGTGAGCCTCTGTCAGTTTAACACGTACTAGTATGCAGATTAGTGGTTGGTCAGCTTGGCTACTACTGGACATGAGGTTGAGAAGTTCGGGCTGGTGCAGGCACTCTGTGGACATCTCAAGGCAGGTGTGGAACACGTTCGCTCACCGTCGCCGATTTCTGGGATTGAAACTGTACTTTTAAAATAGCGGAACTGCTTAGATTCCCAGCTTCTCGCCGTCAGTACGTCTTTCGCAATGTCTGTTGCATCACCCCGCTGAAAATCAAGTTGCAAAAACTGGCCTCCGCCAAGGCTAACGTTGCTCAAAACCTGGAAACTAAGGATGAGTGTTGTGAGGTTGAGGTGGAGGGCAACTTAGCGGGAAAGAGAGGTAAGGTCGAGAAGGAGTGACTTGAAGGTGAGGAGGAAAGAAAAGGGCATGGCACAGGGTAAAGCATAGCGTACCTATGTGTTGTATTGCATGTCGAGGCGGTGGGAAAAAGAAGTGAGGTTCAGGAGTGATGTTAGGGTGAGCATGAGGCAGAAGTGGAGAGGAGCGAGTAAAGCATAACCTTCTATGGTATAGCATAGCAAGGGGACGGGAAAGAAAATTGAGGGCGACGAGGAGAGGATAGGATAAAACACTTCATACCCATGTTGTAGTATGGCACAGTGGGGGGGTGGGGGTAAAAAAGAGAAGTGAGGGTGGCACGTGGCTTGAGCGTGAGCAAGATAGAAAGGAGGAGGGGAGAGAATAAAGCATAGCATATATATACCCATCTATTGAATAGTATAGCGAGTGGGTGGGAAATTTTATTGAGGTTGAGGAGTTATGTAAGGGTTGGGAGGAGCGAAAGAAGAAAACACGAGGGTGAATACCACAGCAACGCATAGCATAGTACAACGAGAGGCTGGAAAGGAAAGTGACGCTGAATGTGAGTGATCTGAGGCCGAGGAGGCGGAAAGAAGGTGGGGAGGGGGTGTAGCGATATATTGTGTATAGAAAGGGGTAGGAAAGGGAAGTTAGAGTGACGGGGAGAAAAAGGACGAGGTGAAGTCCAGCAGCACCGCTGTTTCCCCAGTCCTGGCGCCACTAGCATATAGGTGCCCCAATTTTTCTGCTACCGAGTCGCAAAGGGGGCTGAACTGCTACATTTTGAACTCCAGGATTGCGAAAGTCAATCATAGTGTTTATCGCTAATTTAATTTCCACGCCAAGTAGTTCTCTGCCAACACGCGCTCATGTAGTAGGCTCACACGCACCCCTTCCGCGACGCTTCGTCACTTCTTCCTTCTGCTTCTCCGCTTTACCTCAAATAGCATTTGTTTTGGATGCACCTACTCAGCGACGCCGATTCCAGTGATGCGGCATCTTCTTTTGCGCGTAAAAAGCAAATTGTGCAAGTTGTCGCACTTGATATATGTATCCTCTCCTAATATGTGCACAACGTCGCCTAAATATGACGATATCGCCCTTCGATGTCGGCAGTCTATCGGTGCCTATGAGAATTATGACGTCAGAGCGAGGCGGAATAGTGACTTGATCATCGAGCACATTTAAGTTACAGTGACCGAAATTCCTACCCCATGGTATACCTTTTTCACCGAAGGCGTTATACCCAGGCGGCACACAACGTAGGGCCGATATCGGTTTTACAGCGGCTATGCGAGGCCCGATCTAGGCCCAATGTTGGCGGCAGTGAGTCATTATTGGCTGAGCCACTGAATTTGGCCGGCAAATGTGGGCCTGTTTTGCCGCCCTTCATCGCATATTGGGTTTTCATCGGCAATATAGGGCCTGGTTTGCCGCCGTCCCGCCGAGATCGGCTAAGCCAATGGCTTTCATCGGCAAATGTAGGGCCAGTTTGCAGTTATTCAGCCCATGTTGGCTTAGCCATTGGCTTTCACCGGCTAATATTGGACCACTTTTGCCGTTATTCAGCCGACGTTTGCTGAGCCGTTCGCTTTCAGCGGCTAATATTGGGCCCATCTTGCCGTTCTTCAGACAGTGTAGAGCTCAGTGACAGTCTTTTGCCGGTAACAGTAGACCCTTTTTTGCCGCCCGTTTGCGCTCGACCTGATAATTAAGATCCGATCGATATAAGCATTACCGAAATTCCATTCACTTATTTTATGTATCAGATGGCGAGCGTTAATTTTACGTACGCGTTTCATTGCCGGAACATCACGCGTGCGTGCTTCTGAGTAAATTTGTTCATGTGCTTTTTTTTCTTAAACACGGGGTACACTTGCAATGCAATAGATCATTAGGTGTTTGAATGTTTGTCGCCTGAGGTGCAGAAAGCCGCTACACGGGTTGGTGTACTAGCACAAATAATAAAGTGCATGTATCGTATCGTGCTAATGCCGCACGTACAATTCGGGGCGCAAAGTATCGCCGGCCTTATAGCTTGCATTCTTTTGTTACTCTCTGCTATGACAATGACTCATACCTAATGACTTCACTAATATATCCAGCATAAGGATTCAACCAACCATTTCCGCACGAATGGTTTTTTTCAATTTATAGCGCTATATCATCTACATCCTTTCAGCCGCTTACTGTGAGGCGCGAGTGCTCATAAACTACACGGACAGTTTCCTATCTGTGTGTGTACACGTATTTGCGCTCGCGAGTGTTGTGTTCAATCGTAACCAAGCGCGTTTTGTTTAGTCTTACTGTTGAATGAAGACGCCGACATGCGAAAACCGTTTATTGCAGCTCATGACACGACACAGCTTGGTCGCCGCGCTTTTAATACGATAGCAGCGCCAACAAAGGATGCGCGCGCAGGCTCTACGCACTGAACGGCAGAGGGCAGATAATCATCACAGCCACGTTTGACGCGATTGCAACACTCCCCCCCCCCCCCCCCCCCCCCACAAAATCGCGTTCAGTGGTACATCAGTCGATCTGGTGGACGTGTCACCCGTGTGCTACGTCTAAGTACAGGAGGGGTGGGCGACGGTTGCGGTGACGATACTGGTGGTTGTGCTGAGCAATTTTCCCCTTCCAAAATATCACTGGCATGCGGGAGACATTTCATCACCACAGTCTTCCACGTACTCTTCATGTTTCAAAGAATTGCAACGTAGGTGATCGGCATGCACAAAGCGCGCTTGTTTATCAACATGCACCAGGTACGTTACCGGAGATTTCACGCTCACAATGTTTCCAGGTCGCCACTTTACAAGTTCACCACGAACAGTACGCGCGATACCGCGATCGCCCAGAGAGAATGCTCTAGGCTTTCCCCTACGTTCATTTGCACGGTGCACTTCCCTCTCGGACTTAGAATTGATCGTAGCTGGTTTGAGCAGAGAAAGTCTTGTGCGCAGCTTTCTCTTTAAAAACAACTCTGCTGGTGTTTTACCAGTGAATGTGTGCGGCGTAATTCTGTACGTGAAAAGGAAGTTGTCAACTCTGTGTTGCAAGGATCTGGAACTGTGGCTCCGTTCATCCTCTAGCAGTTGCTTTAGCAATGAGTGCTTAACAGTCTGCACTGCTCGTTCTGCTGAGCCATTAGATTGAGGATGATAAGGCGGAATCAAAGTATGCTTGACCCCGTTTGCCTGCAAGAAATCATCAAACTCTTTCGCTCAAAACTGTGGCCCATTGTCCGTAACTATCTCGTGAGGCAACCCATAACTTGCAAACAATGGCCTTACTCTTTCAATGGTCTTTTGCGCCGTAGTTGAATTCATTGTTTTGACATCTATTCATTTGGAGTGTGAATCGACAGCGACCAGAAACATCTTGTTTTCTTTTTCTGGAAAGTCGAGGTGCACTCGCTCCCAACTGTTAGTACACCACCTCCATGGGGTCAGTGGCGCTGGCTGGCCCACTGGCCTTACACTCTGACAGATGTGACATTGTTTTACAGTTTATTCGAGGCTGCTATCAATTCCCGGCCACCATACCATTGATCTCGTCAGGGCCTTCATTTTACTTATTCCCATGTGTTCTTCATGTAACAGCAGCAGTACTTCCTGTTGAAGAGCGCGGGGTATAACCGCTCGGTTCTCCCAAATTAAGCAGGCATCAGCTACCGAAAGTTCAAACCGTCTTACAAAGAACGGTTGATACGGCGCATCTACAGACCGCGGCCAGCCATGCCATGTCATTTCACGCACAGCACTCAAGACAGAGTCCTAAGATGTTTCATGTGCGATGCCCTTTGCAGTTAGGGGAATTCTCTGGCAGGAGAAAAGTAAAAAATCTTATCTACATCATCAGTGTTTTCAGACAGTGATAGACGCGACAAGCCGTCAGCATTGCTAATCTTTGCCCCTGGTTTGCGCACAATGCGGAAACGGTAGTTTGACGGGAAAATGGCCCAGCGGTGGACTCGCGCCGCTGCCACAGCACTGCTGTGATGTCTAGCTTCAAAAATTATCGTGAGTGGTTGATGGTCAGTGGTAACGAAGCTGCGGCCGTAAAGATATGAAATTTCTTTACGCCGAGAATGATGGCGAGCGCTTCTTTCTCAATGTCGGCATAGTTTCTTTCCGCCTGTCACATTGATCTGGAAGCGAATGCGACCGGACGCTCAACGCCATTCACTACGTGCGATAACACCGCGCCCAGCCCATAAGCAGAAGCATCACATGTCAGCTGGATTTCCTTTTTTACGTCATACAGCTCCAAGACTGTTTCTTTAGTTAGCAACTGCTTACATCGCCTGAAACTCATCGCACTGACGCTACCACTGCCATATGCTTCCCTTGCGTAGCAGTTGGTGAAGCGGTTCTAACTGTCCGGTCAAATTGGGCAAATATTTTGCATAGAAGTTCACTAGGCCCAAAAATGCCCTCATCTGGGTCACATTGCGCGGTTTCGGTACTTCAAGGATTGCTTTTACTTTATTCGCCGTGGGATGCAGGCCGCGTTGGTCTATTTCGTGCCCTAGGTATTGTACTGTTTCTTGAAAGAAAAAGCATTTCGCCACATTTACTCTGATACCGTGCTTACTCAGAGCATTCAGCACTTCCTTCGTTCGTTTGTGGCACTCTGGTAGGTCCTTCCCAGCAAACAGCACATCGTCTAAGTAACAGGCTGTGCCAGGTATGCCCTGCAAAATCTGAAACATAGCAGGCGCACTCGCAACGCCGTACGGCAACCGCCGGTATCCAAACAGACCCACGTACGTGTTAACCGTTAGAAGCTCTTCGGCATGACCGTCTAACTCCACCTGTAAATAAGCTTTTGCCAATTCTAACACAGTGAACACGGTTCCTCCCGCGAGGGACGCAACGATATATATAGGAAGTGGAAAGATATAGTGATCTACCTCGATGAACTTGTGTACACTGACTCTATAGTCCCCACATATCCTTATTTCTGGTCCATTTTTCTTGGGCACAATTGCCCAGGTGTTGTGCCGCACCCGGGAAATTACTTCAGCCTTCTCTAGTTCTGTCAATTCTTTTTTCCACTTGTTGTCGCAGGGCATACGATGCAGGCCTCGCCTTACAAAAAATTGGAACTGCATTCTCTTTCGTGCGAATGCTACCCTTGTATCCTTTTATAGCACCATAGCCTGCTTGAAAAACATCAGCGTGCTGTTGTTTCAATGATTCTACAGCTTCTCGAGTTTTCAGAGGCGCGACTGCTTGTACTTAAAGCGCAACCTCATGCAGATTCTGCAAAGCATCAGGCAAGTTCACTTTTATCTTTGCGAGCCAGTCACGACCGCGAAGCACCGGCATGCGCACCCTTTGTTTATACTTGGCAATGACAAATGGTAGGCGGTGGCTTTGCTTCCCGCACTTCACATCAACTTGGGCAACGCCCCTTACATTGATTGCGGTGCCGTTGTACACTCCAAGTTTTACGTCCTCACACTTGTACGATAGGTCAGCGAAGTTATCTGCAAAGTCTTTTTCAGACATGATTGTAACAGCAGCCCCCGTGTCCAATTCCATCGGTACTTCGGGACCGTTTACGATTACTTTTACTACTATGGGAGGCGGACTGGCTGCTCTGTCTGTTTGACATATAGTCAGCAAATCCTGCAAATACTGCTCTGTTGCCGGTACTTCTACAGCATGAACAACTCGCGTTTTGCACATTTTTGCGACATGACCAAGTTTAGAACACTTAAATTAAGCACTTTTTAAAAATGGACATCTTGTAGGAGCGGGCTGACCACCGCACCTATGACACTCCACTGCAGTTTTTCGCGTATAGTTTTAACGCGAGAGCGTTAAAGAGCTCGTATCGCACAAATTCTGCCGTCGGCGTCGGCGCCGTTGGTTGTGAGCGAAAAATCATCTTGTCCGTGACAAAAAAAAACCGAAAAAGCTGCAAATAAAATAAATAATAAAAATTTTGGGTCCGAGTGAGAATCTGACCCAGGCCGTCTGCGTGGCAAGCAGGTGTTCTACCACACAGCCACGCCTCTTTTTTTCCTTTCATGGTATTTATTCAACATAGGATAGCACTTGAAAGCAATTGAATACAGACAAAGAACTAATATGTTAATTATGCTCTTATCGCAACACAAAGACGAACAGAAGGCACTACAGAATTCGCAATCACCTCTATAGCGGATACATCGCATAACTGATTTTCCAATTGTGTGCTAGAACAGCGGTAAGGATAAGCACCTCACCAATGCCGTATACCATTCTGGTTGATATTCCATTTGCTCGTAGACATCTCTTAGCTGAGTGACCAACCTAATGAAGTGGGCTGTTGAGGAAACTATCGGCTCTGCGTTTCTCTGCAACATGCGCGTCTTCCACAGGCTATGCATTCCAATGAGAAGAAACATGTCGAATGGTATGTCATTACAACTCGCTGGCAACAGATATCGCACGGAATGGGAATTTAGCACAAAGTCTTTTTGAAGAGTTCGTTGGAGCACATCCCAAAATAAGATTGCATCTCTGCAGCCTATAAAACAATGTTCAATTGTTTCTGGCACATCACACAGAGGACAATCAACGGACGACACAAAAATGTATCTTGAACGAAGCCAAGTCTTCACAGGCAAAGTCTCTGAATGTAATTTAAAAATGAACGTTTTTATCGATGGTGTCAGCGGCATTTTACGTACTCGATCTAAGACATCATGTCCTGGCAGTCCCAAGTATTTTGCACGATAAAGTGGTGGCGGAAACAGCATCGCTATTAAATCTCTGTAAAGATTTTTGCGTGATACACAGTACAAATATTCATTTGAAAACCTAACTGTTAAAAAACGAACAGAGAAATAAACTTCTCGCATAAATCCCCATAAACATGGTCGTGGAGAAGAATCGGATGAAACTACTAGATTGGGTAGCACATTTACCAGGTTTACCTGCAAGAATGCTCGAATAATAGGATGGGACAGCCACGCCTCTCCTTGGAGCTACACTGAAAGTAACTTTCATGCTTCCCAAAAATACGCGTCCTGTCTACAGGTGTCACAGTACGAGATGTAATATCGCAGTAATATTACGTGGTACAAGTACATTGCCATCGGGCGTCCCACCATGTCAATATCCTAACGACTTGTTGGTTTAGAGACAGCCACCCATTACAAAGGGCACACACATTTCTGCGCGTATTCCCTTAAGGCCACGTAGTGGGTGCATCGCAACTTCGAAAAGGTTTCTCGCGCATAAGTGCTCCTTGTTTAAAGCATGCTACCCATTACATAAGGCACACACCTCAGTGCGCGCATTCTATTAAACACACGTAGCGGTCGAAGTGCACACTAGAGGCAGGATATCGCTATCGAGTTCAACTCTTAAAGGCGAAGCTTAAGCGTCCCCCAATTTTTCTCCAGTACCTTGCTTGTTGCGTTAGGCTTCCCTTGGCTTCCTTGCCAGTGCAGTTGAGCGTTGCTGGCCCCGGCGCTGTCGCACAGCATGCCCTGGGTGTCCTTCTGTGCAGCCTCCATGGCGGTGGCTACCTTGCACACCCGTTCCCAGGTGACCTCGTCGTCGGGCAAAGCGAGAAGACGGCATCGGATGGTGTCGCTCCGTAGTCCGGCAATTGGGCGGTCCCGTAGCACTTCTTGGAGGAAATTTCCGAAAGAGCATGTCGCGGCGAGCCTCTACAGTTCCACAAGAAACTGTGCGATGGTTTCATTTGACTCCTGGTTCCGCCGGTAGAAGTATGGCTCGGAGACCACAGACCACTTCAGGACGTAGTGCTGTTGCAGCACCTTCTTGGCGTCTTCGTACTTTACTTCGGTGGGCGTTTTCGGCAGCAGTAAGCTACGCAGTGTCACGTAGGCCTTCTCTCCTATTATGGTCAGGAAGACTTCAAGCTTCTTTCCGTCGTCTATTCCATTTGCTTTCGCAAATAGTTCGAACCTTTCTAGGTAGACGTCGACGTTTCCCGAGTCCGGGCAGAACTCCGGCAGCTTTGCGTAAGTGGTGGCCATAGCTTCAGTGCCGCTTTATTCCATCTTTGTATCCAATGTTGCAATGAAGACGGCGATAAGCGAAAGCCGTTTATTGCAGCTCATGGCAGAAACACATATGACACGACACAGCTTGGTCGCCGCGCTTTTAACACGATAACAGCGCCAACAAAGGATGCGCGCGCAGGCTCTACGCACTGAACGGCGGAGGGCAGATAATCATCACAGCCAAGTTTGACGCGATTAGAACACATACCACATAATTGTACCTTGTGAAAGTATTAAAAAAATAAACAAGGCGCGTTGCTGAGCTAGTTGGTTCATTACTTGAGAAAAAATAGGTATGGCGCAGAAAATACAGGGACAAAGTGAAGACACCTTTTTTCCTTAGAATACTTCCAAACCAACTAGCCCATTGACAATCTTTTACGAACTGAGAAACACGTGTATAAGAGGTGTTTGTCAGTTCGTGTTCTCACTTTGTCGCCGTCCTTTGCGTGCCATACCTATATTTCTGAAGCAAAAATCTCGTTCACCCATTCCTTCCGACGTGCTTTTAAAACAGTCGTATTTAATATGATTATATTGCACGTGAAATACGATAAAAAATGCTTACAACGTGGTGTACGCAAATTTTTCAAGTAGCGACACGTTTCAACAAGCGATGCATTGGATGCATTGAAAATTCGACGAATGCCTTTCTCAAACATCATGCCCATAGACGGCATGCTGGGCGGAACGCACGCCATTGTCGGAGATTGAGCCGTGCTCCGAAGAAGGTAGCATTTTTTTCAACCCCTACCACCCCCTACCATTCGTCGTTGTCGCGAAACTCGCTTTACAAGGCAAGGTAGGTTGGCCGTCCCGACGCAGGGACAATCGTTGCTGCGGGAGCAGGTTTTTTTGCTCCGGCCAGCAGAATTCGTCAAGAAGTGTCGGCGAGTGGACTTGTGTGGCGGAAACTCAAAATTGTGTGCGAGACGGATACACGGGAGGATTCCGGCACTGTGTTCGGCAGAGATCACCGCAGCGCGCAACCAGTGGCCCCGTGGTTCCATATTGGACTCGCTCGACTCATATAAGGCCACGTGTTGACTGCTCTTACGTCTCATCAGATTTTTGTTGTGTTCTTATCGCGCATTTGCTATTGGCCATTCTTTTTTTTGTAATCTGTTACTATGGTGCAGTTGCATTTTTATTCGCTCGTGTTCTTACCGATCCAACGGGCACACGTGAGAGGTTTTAACGCGATAGCGTTAGAGAGCTCGTGTCGCAGAAATTCCGCCGTCGGCGTCGGGACTGTTGGTTGTGAGCGAAAAATCGTCCGTGAGCGAAAAATCGAGAAAGAAGCAAATAAAATAAAGAATAAAATTTCCGGTCCCATTGAGGATCGAACCCAGGCCGTTCGCGTGGCAAGCAGGTATCCTACCATAAAGCCACGATGTTACTTGCAGATGCTTCGGAAAAAAACACTACATGAATGCCATGTAGTGGAAGGAGTCTCCTTAACGCATTTTGTTCGACAGGTGTCACGACGAAAACGAGCCCATTCGGCGATTTGTAGGCGCATTTGGGAGGCCATCAAACTACGTAGAAAAAGGCCGGGATAGTGCAGCCATCGCCGATAAAAACACACACGAACTTTCAAACAGCTCTAAAAATGGACAACTATGTCCATCTAGCGGAAAACATATCAAGCCAATGCCGCCTTTCCAGAGGGGGCGTTGATCAAGCAAACAGCAAACGCTTGATAATGTGCTGCCATCTGTGAGGCATTGTGAGACCTTTCATGACCTCTGAGACGGCAAGCGCGTGGTCTGTATCTTGGAGGCCATGCGATTCTTGCTTTAGATCAAAAACCTGTATGTAGCATTCTCGCACGCGCGCGCGCGTCTGTGTGTGTGCGTGCGTGTGTGTGTGTGTAACAATACACAGTAATAAGTATGCACTTAGTTTTGAATGCGCGCTAGGGGCCGGATTTCGCTATAGCGTTCAACTCTTAAAGGCGAAATTCAAGGGTCCCCCAATTTTTTTGTGCACGATTTCTTTGCGTTACAATCTTACCTTAAGATTAGCAGTGCGTACGTGCGTGTCTACCTTGTTTCGATGTAGAGTTCATGGTGTCTTGCGGCAGCACTCGCAATGTTTTTCACGTCGCGTGCAGCGGCTTATTCATGTTATGACCCGTAAGTTATCACTGAAAATATTGTAATTTCCACTTAAATGATAGCGGTAATTTATTTGCCAGTTGCGAATGCCTGACGCTTGTGAACCAACCCAAGCATATTTTTGGTGAATTTAACAAACATTGGGGGGAGGGGGGTCTCCACTGCTAGTAATTACTTTCTAGTGTGGTTGCAATCTTATTCTCGCTTTTTTGCCGCCTAACATGACTTTGTTTTCTTCGGGTCTATCTTATTCCTTTTTTAACGCTTCTTTCGTTTACAACTGCAGTATTTTTTCCTTGACTCGTTAGCGTCACTGCTGAAAAGCGCAATATCGTCCGCAAAAAGCGAGCAGCGAAGATATTCTCCGTTATTCCTTACTCCTATTTTTTTCGTTTTAGTTCTTTAAGTATTTATTATGAATGTGTCGTGAATAACGTTGATTAGATTCTAACTCTTCGCCTGACCTCATTTTCAATCAGGAGTTTCCAGACTTTCTTGCGGAATACGGTGGCTGTGGGATCGTTCTAGATGTTGGCTATCGTATCGACAGATGTTTAGGTCTTCTCTTATGGCATAATTATTCTGGAACTGCTGGCGTGTGTTCATATGTGTGAATAAATTTGTGTTTATCACCTGGCAAATGTGTTGCTCCTCCATTACCGTGACGCATGCGTAGCAGGTGCAGCAGACCTTTCACCCTTTTAGTTGTGCGGAAACAATATTGACTTTCTTTCTCGGCCTCGCACGGTTCCACAGAATTCTGGGTCTCAGTGGCACACTAATACCCCAGTGGAGCTGTTGTTGTAATTACGAAGTATTTTGCGAATACGCCGCCAATGGTAGTTATGAACGCCGTTGGGCTGCAAATAGACTGTTTTAGCACTGCTTACAGTCCAGTAACAACAATATACCGTGGTCGGCACGCAGCCGTTTTACATTACAACACGTACATCAGTCTATCTAATCAAGTTATTGATCGAGCAACTACCACCGGTGTCCCCATCTAAACTAGCTACATGCAGACCACGGCAGCACACTGTTACTGCACGGTAAATCACCACTGCTAAAATACCATAATAACTGGTGCAAATGATCACACCGCCGGCTTCCCGACATCAGCGGGGCCAACACCAAGCCATCATCGGCTAGTTACACAGGTCTAACGATGGCTTGCCATCATCGGCTGATTAACGGCAGGGCCGTCTCGGTCCGACGCCTGCTAGCCCAGATCGGTCCAACGCCGGCAAGCGCAGATCGTCCCAACGCCGGCTAGCGGATATCGGGCCGATGTGGGTGAAAGTAGAGCGAGCGTGATTTGCCGACGTGGGACCAGTATTGCTGCCGACATTTGCCGACGTTGGGCCGAGATCGGTCCAATGCCGACCTGCTGCCTGGGTAGTTGACGTTCTAGTATATTACTCTGCCACGTTTTTTTTAAGATGTACATCCCAAAGATGTCATCGTTCAAGCAAGGCTGTGCGTTCACAAAGCTCGCAAGGGTGCGGGCTTTAATGGTGACTTTCGCTGTTGAGACTCCAGCTGGCTTGATGAAGTGGCCTCCAGCTGTCCGGATTTCGGGGTCTTCGCGAGCAGTCTTAACTTTCTTCGACTCAGCGGCGAACTGCTAACAGATAATGGAGTTACCGGCTCTCCATGGACATCGTGGCCGTCGATAACAATGTTCACTAGTTCGTCGCCTTCCGCTACGTTTAACTCGCTTAGTTGAGTCACGGCTGCATCGGCTTCTTTCTTTGCTCTAACGTGGCACCACCCATTCTTCCTCCAGCGGCGAAGTTTCTTTTTCAGGGCCTTGTTAGGCTGGCGGCGTCTTCTGCAGATTCTTAAACAATTCACATTCTGATTCCTCACACTCTCATCCAATTCAGTGAACTAGACGATATTAGGAAAAAGCGCTTCCCATTGGCTAACCGGGAACACAGTCCACGGCATCCTGGGATGTTCTTCGCCAAAGAACCGATTTTTAATTATGAGTCATTGCTCGCGTGTTCAAAAGATCTGCATCGTATTCACGTGATATAGTCAGTAAATCCGCAGCACGAACTCTGAAGAGTGGTCGCTGCTTAGGTATCTACATTACCGAAAGCACCTATCTCGCGGCCCTTGTACACAAGTGCATTGACGAGGCATTCGTGCTCATACCATGTCTTCATAGTTTAATTGTCACTACTGCTCCCCACTGATTCTCACTGCACATATTTGATGTCGCTCTCTAGATTTTAATACTGATAAGTTTCAGCCGCATTTAGCGCGTGGAATTTTAAGGCACTCATACAGCCGCTTACCACAATCACTGTTCAGATCTTTTGTCTCATGACCTGGCACTCTTTGATCATTAAATAGCCCTTGCGCCATAAAACACCACATACCACGATCATCATTGACTGATTCCGTGCCCCCACTTCATTGGACAAATATGTACCAACTAGCCCACTTCTCGATCCGTCTACGATATTGTTGGCGCGGTATGTACAACTTCGTCTGCAAATGCGTGCGCTCTTTCATCGCTTGCCAACGATGCAAACCAGTGTCGCATCTCTCGCCAACTCCTACCCAACCTCTTCCCTGCCTAGTACGCCCATTTGACCTTGTCGGCATTGATTTATAGGACCCTTTTTCATGCACAGACGCTGCGAACCAACGATTGTCGTTGCCGTGGATCATTTGGCGAGGTATGCTGAAACCACTGCCTTACCTGTGGAAACAGCAAAAGTTGTCTCGTTGATTTTACACAACCTTGTTCTGCGCACGACAAACCTCGTCAACTCCTGTGCGATCGGGGTCTTGCATTCCTCTCGGACATGCTGTACTCACTCCTGTCTGAATGCCAATTATTCACCGTGCCACTACTGCCTATCACCCCCGGGCCAACAGCTTAACGAAACGCTTTACCGAACTCTTGGTGACATGTTCTCGATGTACGTTGTGTCAGACACTGGGTAAATGGGATCTTGTACTTCCCTTTCTCACATACACGTACCACACGGCCTACCGCATGCTTACTGTTCTTTTCGGTTTACGGCCGTCATCCCTCAAACACCATTGATACGGTTCTCCCATACCGTCCGGATCCTGCCGACTGCCAACATGTGTCTGCAATCACTCAGCATACCGCAAAACGCCGACAACTGGCCTGTTCTTTCACGCAGGACCAATAGGGTCGCCAAGAAAAGATCCTTGACTCTAAGACACCCCCTGGCCCTTTCACCACTGACTCTCTCGTGTGGTTAGGGTCCCGCCAGTTGCTCCTCCCGGTCTTTCGTCGAAGCTCCTTCCGAAGTACCACGGACCCTACCGTGTCGTTGCGCAAACGTCTCCAGTTAATTATGTGGTCGAACCGTTACGCCTTCTTCCGATCTCCGTCGTCGCGGACGAGAGTGAGTCCACATTGACCGGCGCAAGCTCTGACCTCTCTCCAGGTCACCAGGATGGCTACCTCTCAATACCTGGGGTGATTGTGAGGAAGGAGATCGGAAGGAGAGAGCCCATCGCCATCGGCTGGCTCGCACCAGCAGTTCGCTGTCTGGCTACGCCCTGCCTGGTGCTGCTACGATCGTGGCTGTCACTTAATATCACAATAAACCCCCGTAACATTCTGAATAAAGCCATCGCTGTACTTGGAAAATTGGCTGAAGTAATGTGACAAAAATTCGTACATAAGATTTCCTTCTGGAAGACTCAAGATGGTACGAGAGGAATACCGAACGTTTGGCCGAATTGAGATGCAGCATAGAGAGTGCGCGTGGATCTCCATACGCACAATTTCGATATAAACAAGGGTCAAGTTTAGTAAATCAGCAGTGGGAAATCTCGTGAGGTGAAGGAACTCAATTTCGTACTTAGTTGATTGTACGCATTATAGAAATTCATTATTTAGCTTGGCATGACACGCGCTTTCAACTGTGAAGCGAGGGAGAAGAAACGCCGCTCCGTCAAAAGTGTTTTCCGAAGAGCGTTCCGTGGGTTCCTTTCAAATATCGACCACTAATCGGGGTTTCACATCGGAATTTCTTAAATGTCCGGGTCCTTCATGTTTGCAACATGTTTGCCCGATCGCCTGATGATGTGCAATTCATTCGTAGGTCAAACGTCAGAATTTTCAGCATTGTTGCTATGGCAGATTTGGGTCATTGGTACTCATCAAATGTTGACCCCATCCTCTTTGCTCTTGTCGTGGCCGGCTCTAGCGATGGCACTTGTCACAAGATGAAAATTGATTGCTAAAAGTGGTACTCAAAAAGGCTCACGGAGTGGTCAAATAGGCCACATTGATGCCGCAATTTTCGCTGCGTCAGCTGTGGCATTTGTTGTAATTGATCTTACATGAAGGGGGTAACAATAATTAGCAGTTCTCTGACAACATGGCTTATGAGAACAAGGCACGTCCATTACCTGTCTACTTGGGAAACCCCAATTTTTTAGCCCCGTCACTTTTCTCATCAAAAGAAGGGAGATTAATTAATTGAATTCCTTGTCCAGGGTATAAAAATTGCACTGGTGATCTCTATTTTCTGCTGAAGCACCCGGACCTGCTAGTTCGCAAGGCTCTTTCATCAGACAACTCAGCGGTAAGCCGGCCACTTTTGAACATCCCCTTCTTTTTCTATTCAAAAAGTACCTGCAAGCACCCCGCTTGCTCAAGCAAAATGTCGATTCAATACACCATTGTGAAAAAGAAATGAGGATGAACAATTTTTAGCCGTTATCTAGAAGGACTAAAAATTGCAGCTAATACTTGACAAAGATTTGAACATCTGTATTTGAATAACACAATTTGACTAACATTTTTTATAACTACATATGCTATGTTTTGCCATGTATACGCTCACTTTACGCATGTTTTTCAATATATGAGGTAATATCAGCAGATTCGCAAGGAGTGTCAAACACCTGTAAATTTTAAATAGTGCACAAGTAAAGTTTTGAAAAAAAGCCTGTAAATATTTTACACACACGTTCTGATGTTTTACATATCTCTTTAACAAGAAATTCTGCTATACGCTGAAGGGAAACCCCACGACAGATAGATTACAGTCTTACATTTTCGGAAATAATATTTCAAAGCGTTTATCCCAAAAATTTATTCCGAGTAAGTATAATTTGCGTTCTAAGCGATTGCACGTGCTCGTTTATACAGGGAGTGCCGCTGTATTTGCGGCTCGCAGCGAATAGCGAATTATCTGTAAGTAGTAGAATACGCAATTTTTTCGTAAACACAGTTCGTCCTCCTACACAGTGTTTATGTTTACGCAGTATATGTAGGAAAGAGGTTATACAGAATGATTTAAAGCTTTCTTAACATCCGAAGTGTAAACTACATATTAGGAGCTCTTACGGGGTCGCCAGGCTTCGGCAAAAGAGGGTTTTGGCCTCCTGAACAAAGATCAGGACATGCATTTTTTAGCAGGCAATACTTTTCATTGAGCAATCACTACTCTTTCATGAGTCTTAATGATTATATATTGATATCTTTCGGATATTTAGACAAAAAAAATATTGCAGCTACTTTTCTATGGGAGGCAAATGCAGATTCTATTTCTTACACTACGCCCATTTGTAATCAGGCACGTAAAATATTAAAATTTAAAACAGCGCAAAATGCAGGTGGCAAGGAAAAAGAACATAAACACCATTACTCGATCTTTATCTACAGCGCTATTTAGCTCCAAGTATGTCAAACCTGGTCGTCTAAAGATCTACGTTAACTTAAAATAAACTCAGATTGTTTCTGAATACTGCTTCCTTTACGCCGGTGTGAACAAAACTAACATCCGTGTTCTAGAAAGTCCCTTCACTCGGCGCTCCACGTTAACTCGAGAATGTCGATGGCGAATCCACCTTTCGGCAGGAACGTTCACTACATATGAGCTAGAGTCGGTATTATTTCGTCGGAACCGCCAGAGTCATTTTCAGTCCAGCGGCGGCGCGGTGCTCAGCTTGGTCAAGTGAAGGATGAAATTTCAGTCGAGGCTTGGGGGGGGGGGGGGGATCGGAGATCTCTTCCGCCGAGAGGATGAGGACAGCCAATCGTCAAGCGGTGAGCGGCGAGCTTTCTGGAAGTAGACGCGCATCGTTTGTCCTCGGCAAGGGGACCGTATATCTCAAAACGAAGTGTTTCTCGCCTTCTAATAAATACAGTTGTTGTACGAAAAGATATTGTTTTTCTTTTCAAGCTCAAACAGTTTCTGAAACAGCAATAGGTTTGAGCGCTGATATTTATTGGTGTTAGTTTTTCTAACGTGCTCGCTATGTGATGTCGCGCACGCGAAAAAAAAAGAGAAAAGTAGCGGTTGGCGCAGTTTTTCAAGATGTCGTCCCACCGAAATGTCTGGCTTGGCTCCCGGGTGTCCAATCGTCAAAAGGAGCTTCTGCTGGCTTTTATAAAAGAGCACCCACAGATACCTACGCCGTCGTGCCCACTGGGGCCGTCGTTCACGAGTGAGGACCGGGACGACACGTGGCAGTAGCTGGTAGCGCTTTTGAACTAAGAAGTTCCTGCGCGTAAGACCACAGGCAGGCCCGTTCATTTTGTTCGCACTGTTCGTTTCGAGAACAGAAAGCGACGCCGCACTCTCTCAAGTCTTCAAACGCATCTCGCACCTCCAACCGCAAGAGAAGCACACGTCGCAAGCGCCATTTTCTCAAAATCAGCTGTTGCGGCAGCCGCAACCACCGCATCATGCCGTGCGAAGCCGTTTGTTCGCTCGAGAGAATGCGTGCGAACGATATCGCGCTCCGTTCGTTTGTAGCAGACGACATGCTCGTTATGACGCGGTATGACGTCACCAAAAAAATAAAAGATCAAGCAAAAAGAAAAATGGCTACGCCCCTCAGAGACGTGGTTTTTTCCGGCTTCGGCCAATCGCGTACGCCGCCACAATGGGTACAGAACGAACGGCGCAGAACAGACATCTCCGATCACCTCACTCATTATGCCGCGATATGACGTCACCAAAAAAGAAATGATCAAGCAAAAAAAAAAAAGAAATGGCGACACCCCCCTGCCTTGAGTGGCATCTCCCACTTCAGCCAATCAGCGCGCTTGTTCTTCCCCAGGAGAACGAACAAGCGGAACGAACAGATCTCCGATCGCCCCCTTGATTCAGTATACGGGGGTAGATATACTTCTCTGCAGAAACGCTTTCGAAGGTTTCAAAGAGCCACTACAGCAGCATGGCTGGCTTATTGGGCACAAAGAGTGTCAAAGCGATGGTGACGTCACCGGGTGCTGCTGCAGTCACCATTTGCAACGATGCATTGTCTTTTTTGCGGGGTCACTGAATAGAATGCTAAGTTAGCTGAATTTCATCGAACTAAAATGCTTTAGGAAAAACGCACATCGTTTGGGCATAAATTGTTTCCTCTGCATCTGTGCAGTTGAAGACATGAACGGGTTCCTTGCCAAGTACTTGGGGCTTGCAATAGCAATCGGTAAGTGTAAGCATTACCAGAGTCCTTTAATAATCCTTGCTGTCCCGAAACTTCGCCGCAGCGCTATGGAACAGCTTCATACGCTGCCCAAAAGCTGCCGCAAAGCGGCGCCACTGTGGCACAGAGAGTATCGTTCGCGTGCTGAAACGCTTTCGAGGTGCGACGCGAGGTGATGGCTGTGGTGTTTACAGTGCATCTGCTGCCTTGTTTTTTGAGACAGCTGAAGTGTGGGTGTGAGACAACGATGCCGAACACATTTTGCAGGCTGGAGGGTGATTCCGTTTAGAAGAGAACAAGAAAAATGCGCGTACGGTTTACCGAGTAACAAGGAGCAGCGCGATATATGAAAGTGGGACCTACCCCTGCTATAGACAGTGTTGATTTCAATTCTGAATCAATCTGAACGCGTACATGTCCGAAACACGCTGATGCCTCAGACATCGTCAATGCATGCGATCCTAATTTCATTAGTCTATGTATTGTTCAGAAGTGGCATGTGGTCGGCAAAAAACTTATAGCTGGTGAAGCACCTCACTTTAATTTACCTGCTCATAAGACTAAGCCTTTCTACAGACGCAGCCCTTGCAACAATGAGTTATTGATCTACTGTTAAAACGTTTCTCACAGTTTAACACAAAATAGAACATCCCTGGACGAACAATCGGCTCTCTACGCAATAAATAAATCGTGATTTCATTCGGGTGAATGTGCGTACAACAGGCAAGCTGTATGACTCTTTTAAAAGAGAAGGTTTTTAGCAAAGAGTTCCTAGTCAGTCCATCGCAGTAAACTCGTCATCTCAACGGGTGAGCGTCCCTGTGCGACATACCAGAAAACTATCATCATCGTAAATGGGTGTATTCCACGGAAGTTGGGTAAATTCGAACATGCGTACCCTCGATTCGAAGGCGAGCGTGATATACACTCGGTTATCCAGACAGGCTAGCAGAGCATAGCATAGCCTCGTATAGTGTAGGAAGTGGTTGGGAAAGGGAAGTGGGCGTTAGGAGGAGATATGTCATGGTGAGGAAGAGGGACAGGAGCAGGAGAGAGAACAAAGCGCAGCACTGAAAGAACCAGGAAGAGACAAATAGAGAGAAACAAATACCGAAAGAAAACAAACAGAGCAAAGGAAATAGAGTGAGAGAGAGGGAGAGAAAAGGATACGAAGGAGGCGGGAGTAAGCGCCAAATAGAGAGAGCTAGAGAGAGTGAGATAGAGAGATAGAAAGGTATAAAAGAGAAAGAAAGATGGCAAGACAGGATAGAGAAAAAAGTGAAAGAAATACAGAAAACAATTGAGAGAGGAAAGAATGGAAAGAAGGAGGAAGCAAGCGTGAAATAGAGAGAAAGAGAGAAAGAGGGGGGGGAAAGAGGAAGAAAGAGAGAGCAGGAAAGAGGAAGAAAAAGAGACCGATAAAGAAATAAATCAATAGAAATAAACAGAGAAACAAGGCGTACAAACAGACAAGAAATAAATATACGAACAAAAAAGAGAATATTTATTTATTTATTTTATTTATTTATTTATACAAACATACTACGGATACGAAGTCGTACATGTTGGGTAGAACGCATTAGTCAAAAGAATTAAAACAATCATTTAAATTGAACGACACAATTTTGAGTACACACAATAAAAAAACACTTGCAAAACTTAGGAAAACAGCGAGAGCCAGGACTACATAAGTGCCCATCAGCTACGCTGCCTCTTTAGCATTGCGCCTCCAGTGCAAGCTATGCTAATGTTATTCGGTTTAGCGCTATCGCCAGCTCATCATAGCCTTCCACTAGGTGCATACTCTTTATCACTGCACATTATCAAGTAAAGGTTACGCTTAACTCTGTGCGGTGCTACGCGATCCTAGTGTTGAGCGTTTAACAGCGAAGCTGTTAGGGCTAGCCGTAATTTGTCCAGCCTGCGCGTATTAACCATGCAGCCTAGGCGAAAACTATCTTCATCATAAGCGGGTATGTGCCACCGAAATTGAGTGTACCCCACTACACACCACTGGTCTAATAAAAAATGACGAGGAAAACCAGTGTCATCAAACAGGTGTGCGGAAAGAAGCCAAGGCAAGCAGTGAACTCGACAAACTCGAACCTCTATGCGCTGAGAATCAACGTAGAAATAACCTAGCATTACCTAGCTAAAGCCTAGAAACGACCTGGAAGCAAGTTGGAAACAACCTGCATTACCCAGCCAAGGCCTGGAAACGACCTAGAAGCAAGCAGATTAGTTTTCAGATTTCGTGCACTTTCGCTGCTTCAAGCCTTGCGCGGCTTAGTGCAAGCTTGGCTAATCTTTTACAAGTGGCACTATTGGGGTATTGTTGCCAGTGTGCAGCATTTTATTTCTAGGTAAATATTGAAAATTAGAACCGAATAAAGCGTCGAGACTAACGGCGCTCACCAGACCACGACGGCCACATCTCACTCGAGGCGAAAATAAAGAATAAATTACACCATCTCCCGCTAAAGAGGACCATGAGGCGATGCGAAGCAGCGTTTCGGTATTGTGTACTAAATGGGGTAGTGTGCCGTCTTCGCAGCACACCAATGGGAGAACGGTGGTCGATTTTGCGATGACGCCACCAGCAGGGCGCCACGATCGAACGGTGTGCCCAGCGCGCGAAATTTAAATTGATATTGCGAAAATTTCTGGCGTTCATGAGTCAAATGGTCACGTAACACGATTGAAACTAAATATATTTGCATGATTTAAGCACTTAAACACGTTTCGTTGCATTATTATAATGAATAAAAATGCTTCTGCGTCTTCTGAGATTGCCCAATTCCTATCGCTGAGCAGCGTCCCGGATCGTCTGCATGCTTTGCAAGCGGCATCAAAAAGCACATCGCTGTTCATTCCATGCATATATACGCCTGTCTAGCTATCACACTAATTTGAAGTTATGCATCGAAACACACGAGGAGGTCCGGAAGGCTAACATTAGCAGTATCAGGTGAGTTGCACGACCAGCTGTCACCTGCATCAGCCAGAAGAGCAGTCGCAAGGTTTTTGACAGAGCGAATACAACGCTCAATGACGAATGCTGCTCGATTTCTTTAGAGATTTTACTCCTCAAAGGGGCGCCAAAACGCAGGAATAAAGGCAAATGCACCGTGGTGTATTCGGGGTGTTGGATTTATCCTATGTTAATAAGTCCGTAATTCAAATCGGTCTTCAAAAACTTCAATGTATCAGGCTTCCCCAAACACTGAGTCTGCCATGCCATGCACATGAAAAAATTCGCTAACGTGTCATCAAAAGTAGACGGGACCAATCAGCAAGTTTCCCACGTACACGCACGACCAGCGCGGCAACTACAACTACCGATGTTGGAGGCTTTGTATCTCAGCTTACCATAAGTTACATCAGGGGGCGGCGTAAGGTGGCAACACAGTAGTACGGTGTGCTCTGGCACCGCAGGCTGTCAACGCAAAAAGAGCCACGTTTCCGGCGCCAGACGGCACACCACCCCATTCTAGTACACCATAGTTTCGGGATGACGAGCACGCGTTTCAGAGGTGGTGTGGACAGGGGGAGTGGAGAAGAGAGCGGGTAGGGGGATAGGAGGAGAGGAGAGGGGGAGTGGAGAAGAGGTGGGTGGAGAGGCTTTGCGCATGCATAGTAAGGGTGGTCCCGCCGCACACCACCACAAACCGGATTGAACTACGCCATAACATGCTTCGTATCTAAAAAAATTCCGTGTATTTTCATTTGGTTAGCGGATGATCAAAAAGGATCTGGAGTCTCCCAGTCCACAGCGCCTCATAATCATTTGATGATTACGGCGCTCCAAGTTCAGAATTTTTGTATCTTTTAGGCTGAAACCACGGCGAGCTGCACGTTTTGAGCGGATACGTTTTTCGCCCGGGTGCTCATTTCTACTCTTACGACGCAATCAGATACTCATTTATGCATGCTTTGTGTTAAAGTGTTAAAAATAGCTACGTGAAAGTAAAGCGACCCTCTCGGAAGTTTAACAAGCTAGAACACCGAGGCTGTCCCACACACTATCGCCAGGGTTTGCATGCCCCGTCATACACAGCTGCGCCTCTGGCGGCAGCCGCTGGCTCAATATAAAACCGAGGTGGCGGTTTCGATATCATAAGAAGTAATAAATAACTCTGTCTTGACGTATATGGTCACATGCGCAAACGACGCAAGATGGGATTCTTTTCAAAGTATGTTAGAAAAATATGTGGTATTCTATGACCTAATTATGGCAACTAGTAAAATAGCTGAAACGTTAGGTGTGTATCAGTTCGCCAAGCATGGACACACAAACACGATGCTATCCGAGGCACGCTCGGATTTCTAAAACTCACCATCTGTGGCATTTTGTTCTCCTATTGTAAAAGGGGCTTTCGGTTATCGCAGGCCCTCGATGTACTTTAATGCAATAGCAATTACCACTTCGGTCAAAGAAAGATGCTGTGTAGGCGATGGCGTTACGACGAGGGTTCAAAAAATACGCAAGTGTGACACCAGACAATTTTGCTTCGTCCGTAAACTTATTACCTTTGACGTTTCTGCGAGGGTTTGGAGTGCTTCGAGATACAATGTAACAGCGGCCGACATAGAAAAAAAGGAACAATGATAGCGCTCGTCCTTGTTCTTCTCTTTGTACGTTGTTAACTATTGCGCTGTTTCTTTTTGATGTATTACCAACTAGCACGGCCTAAAATTTCACCTTAGGGGTACATGCTATGGGGAACGCCAGTAGCAACACTCGGTGAAGCAGAACATAACTAGATACGAACAAAACTGTTATTGCAAAGACATAGATGATATGCGTAAGTTGTGGTGCAAACGATTACAAGTTAGATAATAATAAACTCACAGTAATTTCATTGTTTTCTTTTGAGCAAAAAAACTAGCGCAAGTAAAAAGTCATGCAACTGTATGTCAGTTAAAAAAACGCCAGAAGATCGCGCTCCCAGCTTTTCCATCGCCGTCAACGGCTCTGGCAAGCAGTAAAAGCTTAAGCGGTAAAAATTCTGCGGACGAGCTAAAATTCGCAAATGTACTTTGACGCCTTTCGTGAACATGAGTCACGCAGGCAAACACAGGGGGAGAGACGCTGAGCGCGCAGATGGCGAAACGGAAGAAAACGAGCGATATAGAGGTTGACAGGCAAATTGGCTTAGGGAGCGTGCTATTCTCCGTTACGCATCCAGGCATTGAGAGGTCACTGTGGTAAAAGACGGTGGGCTACGTGATGCGAAGGTCGCTAATCATGGCGTGAGCTTCTTACTTTGCAAATGCTCTGTGCCATGTCCCATGTTTGAGGGAACCGAGAGAGATAACAGCGCCGTGTGACGTCACTTACCGGTATTTGCGCATCTCTGCGCGGCTAAGACTGCAGCTCACGTTATCTGAAATAATAAAGAAGCAAGTCAACCTTCACCTCCCTTCTGTTCACTTAGTTATTCACGGGAGTGCCGTAAACGCTGTTGTTCTTGGTTATATATTGATGTATTCTTGGCTGGAAGTGGGGCACGATCAACACCATCTACTGAGAAGAAAAAGAAGGTCGCTTTCGCGTTCGACTCGTCTTAGGCGAATGCACTAGCGACCCTTGTTAGTTTTGCTACTTGCAGAGCCGATAAACCTGTCAGCCTCTATACATGGGGCATGCGCTGCTGTCGCTGTCAGCGCAACGCTATCCTTGGAAATAGCTTTTGATAAAAAGTAGTAATCTCTAACAGCAATGGGTGGTCTAAATGTAACACTGCCGGTAATGTTTCTGTTGGTTTTCGAGAAAATACTCATTACACTTATGGACAAATCAATTTTGCTCAACGAATAAAAACGTCGCGGGTCCAGTGAACGTTAACTCCGGTGTTGCTATTGACTCTGTCCCAACCTGTCTTGCAGTGTCTCTTTTCGGGGTATTTCGATCCAGTGTACTTATTTATGTTGCGCATATAATTCGAAATTCTCGAACTAGAAAAACTGGCTGCTATTGCGCGACGTAAACCAGACGTAAAGTATGTCCTCCCGATATTCCTTTCGTAATTTCTATACCTTTTGGTAATCAGTCTGTTTTATATACATGTTACCTTTACTATTGTGCAATATTTATATCCCACATTATTTGTTCGGACCCTATCGAGTTCGCTGAGCCCGCTTGAGCTGAGGGCCTTTTAGGTACAATTTAAATAAAAAATTATTTACATGCGTCACTACGCAACAACCGACAAAAAGATGCCGATTTCAGATCCACGTATTCATGAAGAAAAATACTGGACTGGAAATAAGATCTGCACCACAATTTCTTCAGTTTCTTAAAAGCTGGTATCTGTGTTATAAACCTGAAATATTGCAGTGCAATGACGTGATGATAAAAATTTAAAAGACAACGTCAGTGAGTGGTAGAATTTTGTATATTTATGCCAGTTAATGGAATAATGATGGACGCGAACCACAACCTCTGCTTCCTCTCTTTTCAGTTGCCCTGAGCATTACACACTCCAATGCCGGCGAGATAACTCCTGAATTTGCCGCAGCAATGGCAAATTTATTCGGAAGGAATGAGGAGAATTCCAAGGAATGACGCGCCTGCCTTTGTGCTGCCACGTGGTCATTCAGCGTTGCATTGCAATGCAAGTCTGATAAAGATGAATAAAGTTAGTGACGCAGGAAAATATTATCTACTGAATTAATAATGCCACATTGTTAGAGCGTGACTTCCATCAATTTGTAGCAACTATAGTTGGTATTCAACTGATTGGACATCAAATACCGGCATAGAAACTACGGACACAGCAAAAATGGCTGCCGGCTACGCCAAGCTATGCAAGCAAAAGCTTGTTATAATTCGTTATGCTGCGTCGGTAAGCCGGGTTAAGCTCGTACAGGCATGTTTTGTATTGTTTGCATTGTTGACTCATGGTTTGTTTTTTATGGCAGCAAGTAATGTTCAGTGGTCGGTGAACTGTATAGTGTACCGCCATACTCGCCACGGTCGTCGAGAGGTTCTGGCGTTCGACTACTGAGCAGAAGGTCGCGGAAAAAATCCAGGCCGCGGTTGCCGCATTTTTGATGGACACGCAAATGCTTGAGGTGCTTGTATATAGATTTAGGTCACGTTAAAGGATACCAGGTGGTCGAAATTTCCGGAGCGCACCGCTACGGTGTTCCTCATATTTATACCGTAGTTTCGGGACGTTAAACACCAACAATTAAATCATATTAGTGTACCGCCATTTCAATTTTGGCCAGAGTAAGTCGAGCCCAACGACTCTTTCTGGAACACCAGGTCTTTAGTCTTTCCCAGACTCGATCACCCTAGCAGCCAAGGCACAGCCTGCCTTCCGAACGATATAGCTGGTCGAAGGTTCTATACTACGAGCACTAACTGCATTCGTTTGGTCTCCTTGCGACGCCGTCGTTGAAGTAGACGGCGAGCCGTCCATGGCCGCCTCTAAAGCTCGTCGTGGTTGTCTTTCTTCACCCATTTCTCTACGCTTATCTCGCTGATGTTCCCGTTCTTCACTAGTTTCAGCCTGCCGTTTCGTGCTCTCGGACTGACATTTTCTGTTTAACTCACTCACATGCCGAGCGATCTCTGCACAGTGTTCCGACTCAGATTGCCTCTTTCGCCATTACGACTGCGTAGAAAATATTATCTACTCTATTATGAATGAATGAACGAATGCACTTCATTTCCAACACGAAAAGTTGGGGGTTCCCCAGGCAATAAAGCTGTTGGAAAACAGCTTGAAGGGACCTGGGGGACCTATGAATGCCACATTGTTAGAGCGCGACTATCATCAATTTGTAGCAACAATAGTTGGTATTCAACTCATTGGACATCAAATACCGGCATAGAAACTACGGACTAAGCAAAAATGGCTGCCGGCTACGCCAAGCTATGCAAACAAAAGCTTGTAATACTTCGTTATGCTGCGCCACTAAGCCGGGCTATAGAGACAACCACATGCTTTGTATTATTTGCATCGTTGACTCATGGATTGTTTTCATGGCAGCAAGTAATGTTCAATGGTCGGTGAACTGTATAGTGCACCGCCATACACGCCACGGTCGTCGAGTGGTTCTGGTGTCCGACTACTGACCAGATGGTCGCGGAAGAGAATCCAAGCCGCGGCGGCCGCATCTTCAATGGGGGCGCAAATGCTTGAGGTGCTTGTATTTAGATTTAGGTCACGTTAAAGGATACCAGGTGGCCGAAATTTCCGGAGCACTCCGCTACGGTGTCCCTCATAATCATATCGTAGTGTTGGGACGTTACACACCAACAATTATATTTTATTAGTGTACCGCCATTTCAATTTTGGCCAGAGTAAGTCGAGCCCTACGGCTCTTTCTAGAACACCAGGTCTTTGTCTTTCCCAGACTCGATCACCCTCGCAGCCAAGGCACAGCCTGCCATCCGAACGATATTGCTAGTCGAACGCTCTGTACTGCGAGCACTAACTGCAGTCTTTTGGACTCCTTGCGATGCCGTCGTTGAAGTAGATGGCGAGGCGTCCATGGCCGCGTCTAAAGCTCGTCGTGGTCGTCTTTCTTCACCCTTTTTCCTACGCTTATCTCGCTGATGTTCCCGTTCTTCACCGGTTTCTGCCTGCCGTTTCGTGGGCTCAGACAGAAATTTTAACTCACTCACATGCCGAGGGATCTCTGCACGATGTTCCGACTCAGATTGCCTCTTTCGCCATTGGGACTGCGTAGACAACTTCGCACGAATGGGCCAGCGACCAGCGTACTCGCACCCTCCTTCTACCGCACAACTGAATGGAATGGAAGAGAAACCGGGAGCCGGCAAAGAACGCAGCGCCGTGCCCATGCCGTGCCCGTTACAAGGCTTATGTGCGATCGGTTGAGGTATGAGTACATGTCGTGCATGCACATGGAAGAAATGAACTTCTGCATGCAATACAAATTGGTGAAGCACTGCTCGGTCAATATAACGACATGTGTTTTAATATCAAACAAGTAGGACAGATCATTCACACAATAAAACACATTGTGGAAGAGAAATATGCGACAGGTATTTAGGCAGCAAATCATCACTGTGTTCCTACGTAGAATGGGAAACTTCAACATAATGTACAGGTATATGAGGGAGTGCACATATGACGGAATTTTTCCAGTTTTGTGCCTCTTTGATACAGTCCTCGGGTTTCTGTGTTATGTGTGTAAAAATCTAAATCATAAAGAAGCCAACCGGTCTACTGCTGTGAAAAGAGTATTTTAGCAATTGAAAAGAACCATTATTCTCCTAAGAACAGCTGTTTATTTGAGGAAGACTGTAATGCATATATATATTTTTTTAATTCGTACCGTGTGTGTGCAAGAGGAGTGCCAAGTACACATGAACGTTCACAAGGAAGTAGTGCAAGTGCATTATCTTGTTTATTTTGCGGGAGACATATCACTGGTAGATTTGTGGATGCTGTGCGTGACCAATGTTAGTAGATTAGCTTGACATCGGGGCCCACTTTTGGCATTCGTTTTAACGGGGTGACGTGTTAATTAACAATAACCGTTAATTAGATAGTACGTAGTTTCCGAATATGACAGTATCTAAATATTGAATATCACTTATAGAGAACCACTGTATGCCACGTTAAAGCGTGAATAGCAAATCAGTGCTAATTGCGGAAATAGAATATCGTTCAGCTACTAAGAAGGCGCTGCTGTCCCTGCGTGCAGCTCGGGACAGTACGCGTGCTTTAACTGCACTTAACGTAGGCGGTTTACAATGTCCTTTTAACTCTGGCGTCTCTGTGTGTATCATTTATGTGCTATGGGAGTGGCAGCCACGAGCGTGCAGACGGTAGAATAGAACGATGTACACGCTCGTGGTTCGCGTTCAGTGGCCGTTGACAGTGAGTCGCGGGCGAGTCTTTGAATGATAAAGACGTTTTGCCCAGCGCCTCGTCCTCGTCTCTGAGGGGTTCTGGGTGGCGGCTGGCCCAAAACCGTTACAATGAAAACACAGGCGGCCTTAGAACAGCTCAGAACACGCTGCTGCCACTGAACGCGTGCAGCTCACAGGAGAAATGACTAAACTTGCCCCACAGCATATGCCCATGGAATGCACATACGTTCGGCCAACTGAAGATGCCTTTGTCACGCTGGTATCCACGAATTTCGGGCGAGCGAAGCATTGTCGATTTATGAAGAAGCACTCAAGAGGGCACACGTTTATCGGCTTTATAACGGCACGACACGATGAAGCGAACAATTCGTAGCCGAAGCTTCTCACTTCAGCCTGCACGGCGCCCCAGAAATTATGTAGTGGTGTTACGCAAACGTAAACACAGGCCGATGGTTGTTCTGTAAAGACAACTGGAAGCAAAGTACCTCAGTGAGTTGACAGTAGGATTCAGGTTGTATTATTTCGACCTTGCCGCTGAAAGCGCGGTTGTTCATGGGCATCTTCGGGATATATTCGACGTGAAGTGCATTATCTAAAATTTAAGTGAGCGTATGCAATATTTGTAAAAACATTAACAGTGTTCAAACCCCAAGCTATAATCCAACCCTCATGGTTTCCCGAGGGGCCGCTCCCCGGCCTGTTAATTAAGAACCTGCTTGCAACTTGATCTTGTCACGCACTGATCAAGTCAGCACGGCATCTATAGTGCTAGAACTCAAGGTCACACAATGTTTTGTAATGTTTGACGCCAGTTATGACATTCAAAACTTATCGAAACAAGCGAGGCAGAAGAGGCTGCGATGTCGAAAAGGCACGATCGGACAATGTTGGGTTAGGCTCGAACGTCCGCGGGCGCTTTGAGTTCAGCGAGCGACAGTTGCATCTGTCGCAACTACGGGATGTGAACCATCTTTTTGAAAACTCGCCACGAAGTTTTTCCATATTTCAGCCTGTTTATTTACCTACAACAACTATTATACACTGTGTCAACGGGAACAACCGCATCTGATCCAGACACCACTCTTGATTTATGTCCACTATTGGCCTATAAGGATGCTATGTCTTTTGGAACGCAGAGAAACATATTCGTGATGTCAGGTGACAGGCGCCCGCTCACCGACGAGAATGTCAACCGGCCTCCGTTTGAAAAAAGGGTGCCTGAGAAAACTGCAAGTTCGCGCTCCGCTTGTAACCTTTACGCGTCGCGCACGACTGCAATAATTGGTTGAACAGTTCAGAGCCGTGTCTGCGTTTTTTGAAGAAGTCTGAGGGGTGGTTCATGACCCCTTTAACATACGTAATATAGCGTGGTAGAAGAGTAAAATAACAGCCAGGCGTCACCCAATGCTAATTGCGCAACGAGTGTGTGGCTTAATGCTTCCCACCCACTGATAAGTGTTCAGCCGTAATTCTTCATCGTCATCAGCCACATGCAGCTTCAACAAAGTGCACGTCACACCTTACAGATGTGTAGCGGGTACCTCGCTCATCCTCACAAAGAAGAATAATGGCGTAGTGGGTGCTGTCCTATTTCACAAAAGTTATGATGTATGGCGTAGTCGGTACCTTGCAGAAAGCCAGAACTTCAAGTTGGTCTTCCCCAACACGAAGCTGCACTCAGAATTCATATTAGGTAGTATCGTAATCGTCGGGGAATTTTTTTCCTTCTCAGTCGATCTATTGATCCTCCTCCACGCCCCTCCCAGGTATTTCTGATCCTATCCTGGTTTTCGACGGCCTCCAGGATCAGGGGCATTGGAAGCTTTCTGCGCCTCACCTGGTTTTGCAGTGCCTCCACGATCGGCCCACCTTTGATGAAGCGACGGTGCCATCTGATGGCGTCATAGCTACATCGCGTTAACGTTATTGTCCCGTCAGAATTTTTGGCGATCTGTGACGTCATGGAGGCGTCATAACGTGATCATGCTTTTTGCATCACTCGTGTTGACAGCGACGCCGCGGGACGCCGGCGCCGACTCTCCATGTTCACGTTTAATGAAGCATCTGGGGCTTTGGCCTTAGAGATTATGCAGCCCAAGAATCGCGCGCAGGAGCGAGCGTGCCACGAGCTCTATATGGCGCCGCATGTCCACAAAAATAGTCAAATAATTGCTCGAGCAGCAGGCAGACCGTTGTCCTCCTGATAACGAGCTGCCAGAGGAGCTCAAGCCAGCTTGCCACAGGAGTGCAGCTACCTTCGGAGATTGTGAACCAATCAGTTCGAGCTTGTTATCGCCTCATAAAGAATGTGCCCCCTGCTCAATTAATTTTGAAACACCACGCTTGAGGGCTCGCAGTTGTGTGGTTGCTTTGGAATTCACCATAGAGTGGTTTTGTTGCGAATGGAAACGGGCTTAAAGAACGCCGGTACTTTCTTTTGGAAATGTGAAGGTCAGTATTCTCAGTGGCTTCAATGTTGCTAAACGTTAAAAAAAGGTATGAATACCGGAACAAAAATCGCCGATTTTACGCACCCAATATTAGATGTTACGATTAGGGCGAAAGCCTTACATGCCTCAAAAAACGCGAAAATATGCCAACGGCACAGGCGGTGTTGGCATCCCGCGGCGTCGGCGTCAACACGAGTGATCCCAAATTCGCCGTCACGCCATGGCGTCACGAATGACGTCATTATGACGCACTTTTCGTCAAAATCAGTGACGTCATCGTGACGTCACTACTACGACACACAGCGTGACTTGACATGTTGACGCCATCACGTAATATTGTCACATGGCCAGAGATGTGCCGACCACGTAGGCAATTCGAAACCTGGTGAGGTACAGGAAGCTTGCAATGCCTGCGACCTTGGAGACAGTGAAAAACCAGCTAAGGCGCCGAAAGATTGCGTAGGGAGGCAGGGGAGGATTATTACATCGACTGAAAACAAAAATACGAAGTAATAAGAGTCGTTTTAGGCGAATAAATAAGGGACCTTGCAACGACACATTTTATTAATTTATTTACACAATTTATTTATTAATTTATACACAATTTATTAATTACCCATAAGGTTTCACGATCCGATCTCGCGAAACTTCAAAAACGCTGGTGTAAGAGAGTACGGCCGCTCCAGGGAGAGATGCTCTCCGCATAGTCACTTCGCGTTGAGAGCGCAGCACGTAGAAGGGTATACGAGTTCAAAGCTCAAAGTGGCTACTCGCGCAGCAACCACCCCCTGCCCCCCACCTTGTGTCTTTTCATGGTCTTCAATGACGGGCGGGGCGTTTCCTGTCTGCTTCGATGGTAGGCCTCCCGAGCGGGGTGATGTTATCGCATGCACCCTCCAAACGACCGAAATGGGCCGGCTCGTTTGATCTCTGCTTCGGCGGCGTTCGTCGCTCCCGCTCGCGCGCTTTTACCCGTGGTAGAACGTACAATGCGCGGGGGGATCTTATCAATTTGGACTTCATATCGGACGGACATGGCAAAAACCCGTCGAGGCTGTCCATGTAATTGCTATCGCAATCAAAATTGCCGATTCATTCCCAGGTCAGCAGAATATCTGCGGAGAGCTGCCTCCTTATTCGATTTCAAAAAGGGTTGTCCTTCCTGAGTTATGGCCTCGAATATTAAAAAAACATGCTACTTACCCAATCTCAAAGGCCACGCTTTATTACGTAGCTCTTAACTCCTTGGTTGCGATGCACTGTATATTATAAATTTTCTGGTGATTAGAGCGTTCTTTCTAACCACTAAACTTTTCAAAAGACCCATAAATGAGATAGTCATCACATTAGCGTCTGTTTGACTTGCTAAAAAGGTTACAAAGAATACCTTGTGATATTCTTGAAATGAGAATGCAAAAGCGTCTCTTTTGTTTTTGTTGGTGTTCGGGGGGCACGCTGCAAAGTTGTGCTGCCGAGTTGTGCTGTAAAGGATAATAATAATTGGTTTGGTTTAAGGTCCCAACACCACGATACGAATATGAAGGACGCCGTAGTGGAAGTCTCCGGAAATTTCTAGAGCATGGGGTTCTTTAACGTGCACCTAAATCTAAGAATATAGGCTTCAAACATTTTAGCCTCCTCATTATAAAGGAATACGCATTTCGAGAGGCGGAACTCTACTGTGGAATGCTCACTTCGTTGTCACCAGATCGTTTTCTCTTCCTGCGTGCGATATGCCTGCCTTCTGGAAGGAACATGATCGACACTTCAATTACTCTTCGACAACCGTCTTTCTGCCGGAACTGCAGCTCTACACCCGCTTGAACACGAGTACATCAAGCACGCCAATGTTTTGCAGAATTATTTACGGATATCCAAACAGCACGTTGCTTTACCGAGCAGGCTCCCGTGCTTATTTTTGACCTCCCTTCAGGAACAAGGTGATTTGGGTGTAGAGGACGCACGTTTCCACTCGCGCTCGTCCACGATTACTCCTCGTCAAGGAAGCCCTTCGCCGACGAACCTACTCCAATGGCCGCATCTGACTCACCGCAGCTTAGCATCTGCATGCTGCGGCAACACTCTCTCAGAAAAGTTGACGGTGAACTGACAGGGTGGACAAAGGGACGCTTTCTTAGAATCGGGACTTCCCCTTTTTCTGCCCAGACTCCGCTGGCATCTACAGTGGCAAGTTTGTGCGAGCGCCAGTGTCCATTAGTTCTGGTGGGAGAGACCGTGTGTCTTCCGGGTGCGAACTTTTGTGGACGCTTGGCGCTTGCGTTTAACGGCGCTGAGCCGTGCTCCCAATTAGGGTTGCGGAAGTTGCGCCTTTTCCTTTCCTCAACCTCTCCTCCTCCTAGCCACCCTCGCCAAGTAACGCTTTCGGGGCAATGCAACGGAAACGTAAAGAAAAGGCGGTTTTCCCCCAGCAACGCATCGCTATTAAATCTACGATCGTTTACTTACCTTAGTGATAAGGCATTGCAAGAATCAATCAGCCATGTAATCGTTTTGAAACAAGTGCGGAGGCGTATACGGCAAAAACAACTACTTTTTCCCGCCTTCAGCGTATCAGGGATGCTCTGTGAGAAATTTGGGATGTTCAAGATTAGTGCGAAGTCCCGCAGTCACGGGCACCTAGACGGAAAAGAAAAGCATGAACAGAGATAATATTTTCAGTGGACGCATCACGTGCAGCGTTAATCGCGTCTAGATATCTTGCCCGGAAGGCAGCCAACTGCATGGCGCCACATGTTTGGAAAAACTGCCGATTCATTGTCGGTAAGGCAGGCGGCCCGCTGTCTTGCAGGTAACGCTCGACCTTGGGGGTTGAAGCAAGCTTGGCTGAGGAGTGCTATCATCTTGTGGGACTGCAAGACATAACGTTCTAATTAGGTTGTGGCCTCCAAGACGAGGTGAACCCGAGGCGTTTATTCTTTGAGGTCATTGTTCAGCGGTTCGCGTTTTATGGGGTCTTTGTTATTAGCGAGAAAGTAGTCTTCACGCGAATCGAAACCAGGTTAAAGGACGTTGGTATGCTTCATAAAATGCCACCAGGTTTCGTTAGGTTTGGAGGCCGCATACCTGAAAGCGAAACGTGTGATACGCGTGCGCCATTATTCAAGCAAGCTTGCCTCAACAGTGCTGCCGTCTATTGTCACTGTCGAGCACGGGTTGTCAATTGCTTATTGCGTCCAAGAGGAATGCAGTCAGCTTGTTAAATCGCAAAGCCAGGCTTTTCTGCGTTCCGTTATAGTCTTGCGTTGTGATTTACTGTAGGTTCGTTTTCGCGCAGACAAAAATAACTGTCAAATCTACACTTAAATGTCGCAAGTGCCACTCGTTTAAGGGGATGCATACATGGAAACGAAACGTATGATAGGTGCCTGTTTATTCTATCTGCAGCCACTATTAAGGCAGGGTCACTGAGGAGTGCTCCCTTCTTTTGTGAATTTCGAACACTTTTTCTCGACTGCTCGTGGCCTCTAAAACGAATGTTGCCGGTTGTGTAATCTCAAGGGCATAATTTGTTGATTTGCTTTGCAGTCTTGTGTTTGTGTTTTCTTGTAGCTTGGTTTCCGCGCACTTTATTGGTCGGATTACAGAATGGTGTCATAAGAGCAATCTATTATTTCAAAAATCTCAGTGATTGAATAAAACGTGGCAATCCCGGTAGATACAAACCGCTCCGGAAGAATACCTGCATACTAATATTACCCGTGACAAGGAAACAAAAAACTCATTGATAGCGTCGCAGAACGCGGTTCGATGGAACTGGATGCTCAGTCCAGTTGTGAAGAGGAAAGAAAGTTATCAGTGGGTTGATTACTCGCAAACCATAATTCATCCGCACTCGTATAAAACAACGCGCGGCCTGTGGTAAACAAAAACTGTTTTGCGTGTTTATGAAAGAAAAAAAAAATCTCAGGGTGCTTTATGCATTCGCCTAATATGACTCGAAGGCGAAAGCCATCTTTTTTCTCCTCAGTCGATGATCCTGGCTCGCCATGCACCTAAAGCTTTCCGCACCTAATTTGGTTCCAAGATCGGAGGAACGTCACCTGGTTTTGCACTGCCTCCGTGATCGGCCCACGGATCGGCCCGATCATGTCATTTGATGACGTCATAATGTGGCGTCACGTGATGTGACCTCACAGTCACTTTATGATGACGACACAATTTCTAGCGACACGTGAAGTCACGATGACGTCATCATGTGATGACTTCTAGAAGAATTACTTTTGAATCACGCCATGACCCTGATACACGAAGAGAGCGCTGTAAATCATAGAACAAACATGGGTAGCTGATGTCCTGGCTGACATTCAGCAAAACAAGTTGGCATGAGTCCGACATGTAATACGTTGGACAGATAGCCAGGGATTACGGAATGGGTTCCAACAGAGGGAACACGCAGACGAGAACGAAGAAACAAGGTGCTGCGCGAAGTAAACACGGACAAGGAAGTGAACGAAGACGGGCGCAGTCCTTGTCCACTTCGTTGTCCGTGTTTACTTCGCGCAGCACCTTGTTTCATGATGTACGACCGACTCGCCCAGCAACATGCATTATTGGAGAACGAAGACATGTAGGTGGGCCGATGAAATTAAGAAATTTACGGGAATATGATGCTACCAGCTTGCTCGGAACAGAGTAAATTATAGATTAGGCCTTCATCCTGCATTAGACAGAAAAAGGCTATTATTGCTGATGGCGAATGCTTTAAGTGCCTCGTCAGAATAACGTGGCTTGCTTTACAAAACCATGACATAAAAAACAATCAGATACAAATTGCGGTGCGGACCGTTATAGCACGCAGGTATTCCGTATGGCTATAACTTTTTCCATCTCAGAGCCATGCCAATGCTTGAAACCGATTAGGAAATATGACCACATGCAGTATACAGTACGAAGAAAAGGTCAGGTTGCCAGATGTAACATCGCATAAGAAAAGTGTTGAATCGCACCTGCCGTGAAACCATGTGAACTGTGTCGCAAGCGGGTGGTTGAAAGCTGCCGACCCAATAAAATGGAATGAGCTATTCGTATCATGAACGGTCACAGCATCAATACATTTTGCCGATACTCACGCCGACGTCTTTGATTTCTATAACCATGAAATGCGTGAGACACGTCGCATAGTGGATACAGAGTTGCTAAACTGCTGCAAGAAGACTAAACAGAGCAGTTAAAGGGACACTAAAGAGCAAAACGATTTTTCTCGCATTAGTGAAGTTGTCTTCCACGATACCAAAAACACCGCGCTTGCTGCGAGAAGACGCTTAATAAGCGAGAAAACGCGCAAAAAGAAAATATAGGTGGTCTTAAATATGAAAACAAACATTTCTCTTTAGATTTCCTAGATGCATCAACGCTTCTTGCAATGTGACTTCGTAGTATTCCTTCTTTTAAGGTCAAAGCCATAAGTGACTCAATAGATGGCGACATTGAAAACGTCGCACGTGGACACAGAAAGGGGGCGTGCAGATGTTTTACGTTGTGCAGATGCGCTCAGTTGGCGAGAAGGAAAGACTGAGCTTGGATCTGTGACGTTATCACAGATTTGAGCCGCCATCAAAACTTCGAGACATGACTTCATATGACAATGCCGTCACTGACAACGACACCACGTCAAAGTTGAACCGTTCCTTGAGACAGGGCAGCGCCCCGTGAAGTGCGGGAGTCGCTTGAGAGTGTAGGAGTAGGAACAAAAAAAAATGATCGCAGCTTCCCACTAAATGGTGCCAAGCCTGAAGGAAGAGCGCAGCTGGGCGGCAATTTCTGTTTCTTTTTAATTGTATCTTCCTTTGTTCTTCCGCTTCTATATCATTCTCTCAGATTATTGTATCACATTTTTGTATCGCTTTGCATTTATTTATTTCTCACTCTTTCTATATTTCTTTCTCTCTCTCTCTTTATTTATCGCTTCCTTTCTTTCTACCTTCTTCTCTCTCTCCATCTGTTTCATTATCTCTCATTCTCAGGTTCCCTATCTTTCTCTCTCTGTCTACAATTTTCGCTCTTTTTATCTTTGTATGTCTTTATTCTCTTTGTTTCTGCATGTTTCTTTCTTCCAATTTCTTTCTACCGCTTTCTCTCTCTCTCTCTCTGTCTCTATTTCCTTCCTTTCTCCATTTCACGCGTTCGTTTTTGTTTGACACTCGCACCCGCTGCACACTGTGTACAGTGGAGCTTGCCCAGTTCCTGTGCCGCTTACCAGCGTCAGGGGTATCGCACGATGGAGCACGAGTTACCGCTGTTAAAATTCAAATTCGCTGTTAAAATTCAGCAGCCTGCTACCCTCTCTGTAACACTGAAATGAGCGGCACAATACAGAAATAATTCGTTTTGAAAGCGTTACCCTTCACAAGGCACCCTTGCATAGCTTTTCAGTGAGTAATATAAGCTGTTATTTCAAAACTGAAGGTATACAGTTACTGCAAAATTTTATTGAACTTGTAAGCACATATCACTGAGTGAATGAAGGCGCGCACATCAAGAGCAGCCAAGTTTACTTAGCAGAGATCTGTGCAGGTCATGTAAAATACGAAGCATGAACGCCATTAACTTGTTATTTTGTTGAAATAGAGAATAACACCATTGCAGGTTCGTGTTCACAAAAGGCATGCGTTGGCGCATGAACGAACGGCTTCAGTCGCCTGTACCCGAACGTAGTTGTGCAGAGCCCTGAATTATCGCTTGCAGCTGTTGGATGATCCTTGTTTTTGCGTTCCCAATCTTTCATGACAGCAACGCCGAGAGTCCTGAGCAAAAAGCGACAGAGCACTAGCGCTGTTTTACGGGATAATGCAAGTTGCGCATATAGCACCAAGGGCGGCAAAAAAGGCCTGCGTCTCTCACGCTCTCTCTCACGAGAGATTGCGCTACCTGCGCATGTCCCCAAATCCTGGTCATGTAGATAGCGTTTCGCTGAACTGACCTGTGTCGTTTCGCTCAAACTCATTCATCATTTCCTGTCAAGAATGTTATACTCATTCGGGCGCCGGCCTTGGTAAAGTTGAGGGTGAATTTTGGTAACACTCTTCACCTTACGAAATGAAGTGGCTAACCCCATGAGAAGGAACTTGGAAATCAAGCCGTTCATGTTTTCAACTGGGGATATACATAGAAAACAAGTTATGCAAGAAAGGTGTGGTTATTTAGTAAAGCGTTTGCGTGAAAGTAACATCAGTGGCGAACTCCTCACTTTCTTCGTTTTACACCCCTACGCTTTCATTAAATATGAATAAAGAAGTGCAGTGCTAATCATAAAAAAGCAAAAAGTTCACATGAGCTCTCTGTTGTGCTTGCGTGTATAAAAATCGAGCAAGGGCCGGGCTCTGTTGTATAATACTCAAGTACCATGCACGATGCCTAAGTTCTATCCCGGCTTGAACCCTGGTTTCTGCTTTTGCACCCATCCGCCTATTTCGTCCAAGGACAACGTCGCCGAAACCGACACCAGATTTACTGCGACACGGACTCTGTAACGCTCTCGCGTTAGATCCTGTGCACGAAACATAGCGGAGTGCATTGCTCTAGGCTACTTTACCATCCACAGTATGTCTGCGTGATTCTTGGCCTAAAGCGGGTTCAATTTATCACATGTTCTTCAGGAATATTCGGTAGGACGAAGAAAATAGAAAAAGGATCATTGATAAGAAATAATATTTCGTTATGGCCAGGACAGCGGCTTTGTTTTAGGAAATGTTCTCTCGAATCGCTTGGCGTTTGCAACAGTAAATAGCATACGGAGGCCCATTCCGAGGAAACCGTTCATGTTTTTGACTACAGAGATGTCGAAACAAAGTAATGCAATAAAGTCTGTGCAAGTGCTGAGGCACTTCCGTGTGACATTTGATATGATAGGCTAATGCTCTTTTCTTCTGTGACGCGCTTTCCAAAAAAAAGCGAAAAAATAGGAGTGAACTGAAATTTTTAGAAAGTTTCTAGCGTCTAGTTTTTTTCTACTTCACTATGTGCAAGGAAGACTTCAGAAGTATAACCGATTTTCGGACAATATGGATTACTTATGAAGAAGTTGTTTCCTGAGAATGTATTTAGCATAACGACGTGGACGCATGCGCAGAATATCGCATTGTTTTGCCGGTTAAACAACAGCGAGGGCACTCTCCTATGCTAGTACCTAAACCGTCACACAGAATGAAACATTGTAAAGAAAAAAATATTTGTGCAGGTATTTTAAAATGGCGTGTCAAATAAGCTACGTCGGTCTGTAACCAGACTTATGTAGCGTAACTGTTCAATAAAACCGTAATGTCCTTTTCAAAAGTGGTTGGCTCGCCTCTCAATTTTTCGCCACGAGAAATGTGCCAACTAATACCCCTGGTGCTTAATGTAAACGCAAATATGCCGTGGGACCTAAAAATGGTTTAGGAGGAATTCTGATTATTCAAAACAACATGTTTTGATGGTAGAACGCAAGCGGCTGAAAACTAAAGTTTGATAGTGGGCAGGGAATGCGTGTGCCCTACTTAACAGATTATATTATCAGGTATGGGCAAATTCATTTACCACCTTTGTCAGCAGAATGAGTGACACTGAAGAGCAAAACGCACCAGGCAGAAGCGTAGCTTTAGGAAAGCCTGTTTTTCTGCTCTGCGCACCTCTCTCTACATAGTTGTGAGGAATGTGACGTTTGCAGCCTATGACAAGCGCCAGCATAGACGGCACACATGAGGAATAAAAAAGGCTGGGATTGGGTCGGCTAATCCCAGCGTTTTAATACTAGAAAGTGAAAATCGGCATAATCAGAATCTGCGGCTACGTAGAAAAATCTGAAGCTCAACATACGATGTTCTGTGCTGTCACCGAACATGTGCAATCCGTACCATCTTCAACGTGAAGTTAAACATCCAGTGAGCATAAACGGCACTCAAGTTGCAAACCGCAATAGTTTTATGCCGAGTGTCGGAACGGAACGAAAACTGAAAACGAAAAACGAAAAAAAAAAACGATATTTTTGACCGGAACGAAAACGTAACCGAAACGTTATTTATTATTTCGTTCCGGAGTGAAAGCGAAATTGTTTCAATCGTTTTTCGGTTCACGAGAAAATTTCGCAATCCGGAACAACTGAGTTCATGCAATGTGAGCATATCTCAGGGTATAGTATTAGCGCGTACCTCAGGCAGGAAATCCAAAGCAAAGACATGTTGAAATTGTGCGAAAAACGAGAACAGTGGCAGCCAGAGATGTTTATATTAACGCAAGTGGACTTTTGCGCGCCTTTCAAGCAGGCCAAAATGGAGAGGGAATTGTCGGCGCTGAAGTTTGTTACAGCGAAAGCTGTTATGAGATCACAACAGCCGATTTTGGCTCCATAGTTGTCCGCAGCCGCCGGTGTACGTGACCGCTATCGCGTTCTATAAGAAAAAATTAAATGAGAAACAAATTTCTAGGATCCGCGCCCTCTGCGTGGCAGTCGGGTCTTCCACCACAGTGTCACGCTGGTGCTTATAACTCCATCTCAAAAATACTCTACACAGGCGTCATGTCGCGCAAGGAATTGCGTTAACATATGTAATATAGCTTGGCAGAAGAGTAAAATAACAACCAGTCATCACACAATGCTAATAGCGCAACGACTGTGTGGCTTAATGCTTCCCACCAGTGTTGCGGAGTTACCACTCCGGAATTGGAATGACTCCGGAATCTTCAAATATTCGCGACCCGGCAATGGAATGGGGGACAACGCTCGGAAGAATGGAATGGGAATGGAATTACGTCTTTTTCCGAAAATAGAGGACTTTTTAGTCTACGTGCTGTTTTCAATCTTCAAACGTTACTAAGTCAGAGCCTCGCAATTAACACTAAAGCAGTATTTTTAAATGGCTTAGCTGATTACAAGTACGGTACATTTATAAGCAACGCGCCTACTACAAACGGAGGCATAATTTAGTGTACAAACAAATGCATTGTCCCAGCAGATACCGAAGGGAGAAACAAATTACCCCTGCGCGTTGGTTCCCATTGATACCCCCACCCGAAAGTGGCGAATACTCTATGCACAGCCTGATCTTTATCTCACGAGCAGTTTAGTACCTGACACACGTAAACAACCTTTGCGACAAGGAAGACATTGCATACCTGCGCACAGGCGAACACAGAAAGTTCTCCTCACCCCATCCCTGCTTGCGAGGCGCGCTTGACAAGCCTGAGTGCTGACGGGCAATTCGGCCCAGTGTTCCGTATTCGATGCAAAGGTGCTTTTGTCAGCATAAAAATACGCTATGTCGTCATTTTAGCATTAACATATTTAAGCTTAAACAATATTGAAACACCACCATTCGTGCAAACTTGTTTACCACGCAAATACTATCGGCAGCGGGAGAACTTCCCCTATGGGAATTAGTAGGGTGGTTGTACTACACGAGATATGTCACCAAGCTACTATTCCTCGACCTTGGCAACGTGTTTTGCGTACTTTTGCAGTTCTAATGCATTCGATGACGTCAGCTTTACGGGGCGTTCATTCTCAACTCGACAAAACTATCAAAATGCCTTTCCTACGTTGAGGAATTACAGGAATGGAATCGGAATGCCAGGCCATTCCCTTAGTGCCATTGGGCTAAGTTTTTTTCAATTCCGAGGAATTGAAAGGAATGGAAATGCGACAAGTTCTAATTCTCCGGAATGGAATTGGAATCGAATGGAGGCGCCCATTCCGCAACACTCCTTCCCACCCACTGCAAAGTGCTCAGCCATAATTCTTCATTATCAGCCACAGCACAAAGTGCAGATAATGCCTTACAGATGTGTAGCGGGTACCGCGATTCTCCGAAGAATGAAGAAAAATGGCATAGTGGGAACTTTGCTACTTCAGAAAACTTGCGACGATTTATAACGTAGTGGGTACGTTGCATGTTTACTTGTATTAGTTGCCCCAAGAAATAACAACAGGCTCTACAAAGTCTGCTCTTCTAGCTTTTGCTGTGACTCTCTGCGTGTTTCACGCAGGCCTGGCGGTCTTTGTTATCAGAACAGCGATCTCGCACATCAGAGAGTACACTCAATGACGTGCTACTTCTGCGATCGTGCTCACTCCCTTGACACAAAGAATTAGGCCAACTAAAAAAATTCGTATTTGTCTTATGAGCAAATAATACAATGACTTTGAAATTAATACTGGTTTGTGCTAGTTGGTAGGAATTCGCAGTTACTTCCGATCCTCTGAAGAACGTCTTTTACCCTTGTCCTACTTTCTTAAGAGGAGGACAAGTAACTACATCACAAGTCCAATGTCTTTTTTAATAATTGCTTTACCTTTTTCATACTTTCTTTTTTATACAAAGAAAAAAAAACCGTTACGAAACGTTACGGAACGTTTTTTTTCGTTCCGGAACAGAAACGAAACAGAACTTTTTGCGGTGAAACGAAACTAAAACCGAAACGAAAAACATTTCGTTCCGACACCCTGGTTTTATGTAAGCCACGCATACCTGATACTAAGATGTGAAGGACGGGTTTTAAATATATGAGCATTTCTATCTTACTTAGCGACGAAAATACCCGTCCCCATGTCAAGTAATCAGACCATCGCTAGTAATAATAAATGTAAAAAAAAAACAAAAAAACAAACGAAGTTTACGTGGTGGTGCTCAGATTTGAAGCCAGGAACCCAGGCTCTTAATTTAGGTGTCTCAACTGCAGGTGTAGACTACTTTTACTACCTTTATTTAAAACTCACACATAAGGCACGATATACAAACCAAACAAAAGTGATCATCATGAGACTAAATTAAACACTTTTATGGGCATTGGGATTGCTACAAGCAAGGACGACGGAGGCTTCAAATCACAACAAATATCGACAATTATCTAAACTATGGCTCATACGGCAGGGTCGGCCCAGGCACACGGGACAGCGTGGCGGCGACCATGATCTCCGGAGCAGCAACCAACCAGCGCGGGGTGGCAGCGTTTTTCTCGGCAGCCGAGGGCCCTTCCTCCCCTGGGGCAGCGCCCAGCTGCCCCTTTTAAAGCGCGCAGGGTGTGTCACGCGCACTTCCACTGCGCAAACACGTGGCACTATCTTTCGATAGCCGGAGTGCGTGCTTCCCCAATTCTATAACTATTCAGGTATCTCCAAAGTCAAGAAGGAAGCCGACAGATGGATCACGGAGTGGCATAGGTTGAAACGAGCAGGAGAAAGTGCCTAAGACACGCTGGCCGACGTTGCGGAGGAGGACCTATCTTTGTCTACTTCACAACTTTTGTTCGCTGGTATATCTGTGCTTATGCGTCTGTTTTCATTAAATAATTGTAGTAAAAGTACTGACGACCAGCATCTGAACGCCTTCAGAGCCTTGGTAGCTGGCTCCAAATCTCAGCACCAGAAAACTTGATTTCTTTCTTTTTCATTTATTTTTTATAGCGGTGCCACATTATGTGAAAGGGGACAGGACAGTTTCGTCGCTGAATCAATACAGAAATGCTTTACACATCCTAAAATCCGTGTTTCACAATTTAGTATCTCGTATGCGAGGCTGAATCTAAGTAAACCCAATACGGTCTGCAATTTCAGTGCCGCTTATGGTCGCTGGACGTTTAACCTGTCGATGAACATGGAGCACATTGCACGTGTCGATGACCGTACACAACATGATACCTTAAGGTTTCCTATGTAGTAGCATATTCTGATTATGCCGATTTTCCGCTTGGTCTCATGCCCACCAGCACCCGACCCACACCCGGCATTTCCTAATCCTCATGCGTGCCAACTGCAATGACGGTTGTCCCTGGCTTCAAACATCACATTCTTCACCACGCGTAGGCAAAGGTGAGCGGAGCAGAAAAACAGGCATAAGTAACGCTACGCTTGTTGCAGTGCATTTCGCTTTATCATCAAAAGATGTTATTTGGAGCCCTATTTTTTCTGCAGCATTGAAAAAGTCCCACCATAGGTACGCTTCTTAGTAGCAGAACCGAGCCTTCCGGATCGCAGAGCTGTTTCGTCGAGAATTCAATGGCAAGAGATATGCTCTGACGTGCGTCTTATGGTTGTATTGAGACATCATATGTATAACACTCTGTTTGCCAAAACACGTTGTTTACTCGAACACCAATTCAAAGATAATATCGGAAATATATCATGAACACCTGTTAGCAGCGCCTTGCAGCAATAATCTCTTGACGTATTCTTGTAGTTAAAAAATATTTACATATACTCAAGAGACCAATTTATCGGAGTCATTCAAAGGGGTAAGTTTACTTAAGCAAGATAGCCAAAATAAACACTTGAGTAATAAAAGCATTTGCTATAAATGTATACAAATTTCTTCAGTTTACTGAGTGAAGTATAACAGGCAACGTGCCTTGTGAAACAGTGCACAAGGCACGTGTTTTGAAATAAATGTTCAATGTACCACAACATTCGATGGGCATCGTTACACATGGCAAGAATATGTTTTGTTTTACTTAAAATTTAAATCAAAACACTCAGTAATGGGCTAGAAAAATTGTAACACATAAAATATGGTCATATATTTTGGAAAGTATGCTGCAAAACAGTTGTACTAATTTGTACCAAGTACGTATGCTTTGCAGTGCTAGTGGTTGCACTTACTTTATTACGCAATTGCTGCGTGACATTTAATGTTGCCCACATTTAGCGAAATACTGGTAAGTAGTAGAGGGTGCGATTTTTCTCGCAAACGCAATACCTTCCGGCTCAAAAAAATACTGTTCTCCAACACTTCGTACATGCTTCATAACTAACCATCAAAAATTACCTTTCCATATTGGTTTTTGCGTAGCAGCGCTTTTCATCTCTCCAGAGAAAAAGTATGACATATATTCTGTTCTGTGTAAAACTTTCCTTGTGAGAATATAGGCTTGTAATAAGGCGCGAATGTTCTTTATTCACGCTTTTCGAGAAATATAATTTTATACATTACATTAGCTGCCTACTGCGTGGAAGGCCAATAAAGCTCTATAAAGAATGCATCCCCATGGTAGCTTAGTCATGAAGGTGTTTGACTGCTCGAGGACGTGGGTTCGACTCCAGGTCATGGAGTCAAAATACAAGAACAGCTGCATACTACTCAGCCTTAGTTGTACGTCAAAGAACACCAGGCGATCAGAACTGCTCCGGAGGCGCCCGCTACAACGCGTCAGAGTAATATCACGGTCACGGCACAAAACACGCACATTATTAGTACACATATGGTTGTAGACTCCGGTTGTACAGTCAAAACCCCGCAATATTAAAATCGTGCAACAATGAAATGCTCACTACAACGAAATATATTCCTGTCCCCGGCGCACTACCACAGAATTCAATGCATCTCGCTCTCTCGTAAACGAAATGTTGCAATACTGGAGTCCCAAAATGCTGAAAATTGATCGCACATTTTCCCACACTATGAGCTCGCACAAGGTCAGCGCACTCCAATGTTCGCTCAAATATTTCCTTCATACTTAAATCGCGTAAAATGCCACCATGGTGCACTTGCGTGGTCGACTAATTTACAATATGAGCACAGTGCCGTACGTAGACGGTAATGTACACCATGTTTCGTGTTTATACTCGTTCAGACCACTTCCCTCGCTCTGATTAAGATGTCACGTGGCGTGGCTGTGAAGTAGGCTTCAGCGAGACCCGCAGCTACAGAACTTTTTAATGAGTGAACTTGTCCAGGAAATAGAAGGGCGACGTCAGCCTTTCAATTATCTGATTTGCGGTACGGCACGTCACCATTTATACATGAGTACTCGAAGATTCTAGCCTTATCGTTGGTGGCCGCGTAAGTTCAGAACGAACTCTCCTGTTCAGGTTGCACGCTCAAGCTTATCAGCATATTCGACAAAAACATTTTGCCGTTTCCCTGACATTAAGGATCGCACAAAAACCGGCAGCTTGAAAACAAAAGTTTACGCAAATGGCTTTGCCTGACACCTGTTGCGATACCATGCAAATGCAACATGACCTGTATTCCTTTTGCGTTTGTTGCATTTTCGACCTGTGTTCCATTTCGAATTGCAGCATGCAGAATACATTTCAGCACAGAGACCGGTTGAGGCAGTAAGTGTTCTAATATCAACTAACTGGTGGTCGTCGAAATACTTTAGGAATTGGTAGTTGTAGCTGCGAGGGGCTTGTAAATTATCACCTCTGCTAGTAAGACTAATACAGAGCTGAAGTAAACCACACACGTGTTCTTTTTTTACAGCGAAAGCTGTGATCAGATCATTTCAACGGCCGATTTTGGCGCCGCAGTTGTCCGCCGCCGCCGCCGCCGGTGTCCGTAACCACTATCGCTCGAAATAAAAAAAACGAAATAAGACAAAAATTCCAAGATGGAACGAAGTTCGAACCTGGGACCTCGGCGTGGGAGCCCAGTGTTCTACCTCTGAGTCATGCCGGTGCATGAAACTGTCTTGCAAAAAGACGCTATACAGGCTCATGTCCGGAAGAAACCACATTAACATATGTAATTTAGTGTGTTAGAAGCGTGAAATAACAGCCATGCATCACACAAAACGCGAATTCTGTAACCAGGCGTGACCCAATGCGAATTGCGCAACGGGTGGGCTGTTGGATGCTTCCAACCCATTACGAAGGTCTCTGCAATAATCCTTCATCGGCATCAGGCACAACACAACAAAGTGCGCCTAATGCCTTACATGTTTTTAGCGGAATCCCCGGCTCTCCGTGAATAACAAAAAATGGCATAATGGCTGTTTCCGACTTCACAGAATATATGATGATTTATAGCGTAGTGGGTTCCTCGCAAGTGCACTTGCAATTGGTTGCCAGGAAGCGTTAGAGCCATGATCCTTTTCCTCAGGGTCTCAATTAATTTCTTCCCCCCTCTCTTTGACACTTTCTCACGTCAATGTATGTTATATTGCATGGTGGGAAAGTGAAAAGCGGCCGGGCGTCACACAATGCGAATTACGTAACTGGTGAGTCGTTTACCGCTTCCAACCCATTACAAAGGGCTGAGCCACAATTCTTCATGGTCAACAGTCGTCACGTAAATAAAGTGCACATAATGCATTACAGATATGTACTGAAACCTCACTTCTGCGCAGTATGACGGATAATGGCGTTGTAGTGCTTCTAAACTTCACAAATATTGTGATTTATGGCGTAGTGGGTGCCTTGCTAGTGTACTTGTGCTAGTAGCCCCAAGAGAATTTACAACGGGCTCTAGAAATGCCGCTCTTCCAGCTTTCGCTGTGACTGTGCTGCCGCGCAGGCCTGGCGTTTTTTTTTTTTTTCTTCCACATCATGAGTGAGTACAGAAAGGGCCACTTTGTCGTGCGTGTCACGAGGGCACTCTTCAAGTTCAAAGAACATTAGGACGTCTGCAAGTGCCGACAATGGAGAATCAGACGCTCTTGGATATTTCTTTTTCTTTAAAACTGCGGCACGTGGAGTGACCCCCTTCGTAGCCTTCCACACGGGGGCGTCTGATGTAAAGTGCGCCAGCTGTTCTTTGTTTTTTAGATGCGAAGCCGCTTTTCCTCGGGGCTGTGTCTGTAGTTCAATGGCGACCGTCCGCTTTCTACCACCTAGCATAGCCCTCTGTAACATACTGAGCACGCACCCGCGCCAAGGAAAAAGTCTTCTTCCTCTTGTTCTTCGACCGCCTTGATGATGATGCGCGGAAAGGACATTAGGGGCCCGGGGTGCCGTGGCTGTCCTAGCTTGGCGTAACGCAGACAAAACCATGTGTCCTGGCACGCGCTAGCGCGTTCGGGCCTGTGTAAGGGGCTGGGTAAGACGCTGTGGACACTCCCCCTTACACTCTCTCAGCAATCATATGATGGCGTCGGGGAACAAGATTCTACAGACACGCGATGAACCCGCGTGGCGTGCTCCAACAAGAGTTCGGGGCGAGTAACAACAACTGCAAATACGGTGAATTCATAGTCCTGCTCCACTTCCAAGGACGCGTCACATCGGCCAAGGTTCCCGTGATGAACGGAACTATAAGTCGACCCATGCACTGCTTCGCATCCCCACATGGTTCCCTTTAGCGGCAGATGGTGTAATTTTATTCCCTTCCATATCAGGAGTGGATACAGAAAAGGGCCACATTTTCGTGCGCGTCTCAAGGGCGGTTTTCAAATTGAAAGAAACTTAGGAGCGTTGCGTGATACAAACCACCGCACAAGCTCCTCCGAGATTTGCTTACCACCCGCGGTAAGTGGTTTATATAAATAGCTCGCCGTTATTTTGCCGGTGCATGCATAGGGCCATGGTTGTGTTGTCGAATGCAGCGGTATGGGGAGCGTGGGGTCGATGGTTCGAATTCTCGGTCGTGTGCTTCGGAATTTCTTTTCTTCTGCTTTATTACTTTGTGCTTTTTTATATATACGCATACATATACTAATCCTGGACATGACAGCGACGACGGCGACAAAATCAGCCGAGAGTACTCATATAATTGCTATCGCAATAAAAGTGTGAACGTAAGACGCTGCGCTAGGCAGCCCGGGCTTGGAGTCAGAACTATGGGCAATTCAACGGGCCGCGACGTTGCGGAGAGACAAGGTCTATCTGTCCCGACGTGGGAGCGGCCTGCAACGTGCTAGTTCACGCCCCGAGAGACTTGAATAAAGTTTTTCATTCCCTCGTGAAAGGCCTAGACCCGGCCACCTAAACTTGTTAGTTGCTGTCAATTAAGATCATTCCGACTTCTCCATTCCAAAGCATAGCCTTGTATAATACAGTATAGCAAGTATAGTTGGCCGTGCGGCGTAAAAAAAACTATCATCTTCATAAACTTGCACGCGCTCACTTCCTTAACTTCTTCATCATGATCTTCATGTTCCTGTTCTGCTTCTAGTTCACCTGATTTGCTGGAAGCAAGCCTTGGTGTACTTCGTGCAAGCTATCCTATTTTCTTAGATGCGAAGCAGCTTTGCGCTGGGCTTTGTCCTAGTTCTATTGGCGACCGTCCGCTTTTTAAAACCTACCATAGGCATCTGTAACATATTGAGCGCGCGCTCGCGCCGAGAAGTCTTCTTCGGCTTGTTCATCGACAGCCTTGATGATGCTACGTGCAGAGCACTTTAGGGACCCGGGCTGCCGTATGCTGTCCTAACTTGGCGTAACGCACACAAAACCACGTGTGCTGGCACGCGCTAGCGCGTTCGGGCCTGTGTAAGGGCTGGGTAAGAGGCTGCGGGCTCTCCCCCTTACACTCTCTCAACAATCCTATGATGGCTTCGGCGAACGAGATTCTGTAGACGCGCGATGAACCAACGCGTTGTACCCTAGTCCGAACGCGTTGGCACCCGCTAGCGCGTACGGGCTTGTGTAATGGGCTGGGTAAGACGCTGTGGCGTCTCCCCCTTACACTCTCTCAGCAATCAGGTGATCGCGTCGGGGAATGAGATTCTGCAGAGGCGCGATGAACCCGCGTGGCCTGCTCCAACAAGAGTTCGGGGAGGAGTAACAGCAACAGCAACTACAGTGAATTCATGATGTGCTCCAGATGCAAGGACGCGTTAACATCGGGCAAGGTGCCCGTCATGAACGGAACTTTAAGTCGACCCATGCGCTCCTTCGCATCCCATATGGTTCTCTTTAGTGGGAGATGGTGAAATTTTTCTTCTCCGCCGATTGTGTTGTTGATCATTCCCTCACCACTACGAAAATTTATGCACCAAACGTAGTTGCGCACTGCCTGTAGGGAGGTGAAAAACCTCTTAACTTGGGAGAAGATGGTACGGAACCTGTCGGCAACAGGGAACGCTCGAGAGCATTTCCAAGCGCAGCTGTAGAAACACCTCACAGGACCAGCTTCTTGTCATGCGAGACGAACGAAACAAGGCCCGTTTCCGTCCAGCTCGGACAACAGCAAGTCTTCAGAATCTCCCACAACGCCCAGTTCTGTGTTTAAACTTAAGTTTCACACTGACAAAGCATGTATGCAGAGAAGTGGTACCTGCGCTGTCGAGGCTAAAGCTGATCGCGCTAGCAGGACCACGCTGGCTGGACATATGCCTCTTGTTCTGAAACTGCCGTACGACAGCACATACTCTACTACTTTTTGTCACTTAAAACCTCATTACATGAAAGTCGGATTATATTTAACTGGTTATAAAACGTCATTGTGCATATTGCTCGTACACGTCAAACGTTCCAGGTCAAACTTTCATATATTACAAATATCTATCTTTCTTTGTGAAACCAACATTCAAATCTGATGTCTCAACATGGTAGGTTTGCCTACATTTTTGACACGGTGATGTAAAAATCGGCTGTGGTATATTGATATAAACTACTACTATGTGTCTACTATGTGTCTTTGTCCGTGTGTTCTTTAGCGCCGCCCCAAACAAGTCCGACTATTGACTAAGTTCACTCTATAACGCACCAAAAAGTGAATTATGCTTGCTATGATGAAGTTAAGGGGAAGATGGAGGCCCGAAGTGATCAGAAATCGAACAGGCGATGTCACTAGAGATATCGCTTCGACAAGTAAACTTGACATCGTCCAGGTGGTAGGAAAATGCTAGAAGCACGTGTATTAGGATTTAGGTGCCCCTTAAAAAAATCCTGGCGGTCGCAATTTCTGGAACCCTCCATTAGGGCCTCCCTGATAAATAAATCGCGATTTTTGGACGTTAAACCTCCAATATTTATTATTTATATTACCGGCGCAAAACCAGGAAGAATGATCTGACGAAGATAAGTTCGCTTGTCGAAACAATGGCTCCCTGTGTGCGATTTCTTAACCATTCATCTGCCCTTCATGACTTCAGATATATCCTGCTCGATAAATAATTGGCTTGATATTACGAGTCCGCAGAACCGCCCCGAAGTCCATTGTCCTGCAACCATTACACACTCTTCTATTGAACAAGACTTAATTATCAACGTTTTACTTCTAGTCTCACTGACGTCTCATACCATGAACAACAAGTTTCATGCAGCCCAACAAGCTCAAGTTCTAGGCAAGAGTACCCTTATAAATAATATAATTATGAGAGACAGTTGAATACACGTTTTATAGAAATTCGTTTTTATGGTGGTATCACAGAGTGGGATTAGCCTAGAAGCGAGTATGTTGGAAAGCCGATCCGTCCGCGTTTGACCTTTGTATCTCGCCGTGTTTCATAGCGTAAAAAACAACGTTTCATTTCATTTCGTCTACCACGTAGAAATTGAGGTTGCTAGCAGTATGTTCTGTTATGTAGATGGACATCATGGTCGCTGGGTGTTCAGACTGCTGTCAGATATTGTGCAGATCATTCGCACGAGCAATTTTAGGAATTTTCCATTTTGTGGCAGTGTCAGAAATGGGTCACTTTTGATAAATCAAGTGTCCTCATTCCCGCTTTCTTTCGTTTTTTTAGCCGTGTGCGCTCTCTGTCTTGACGACCGGCCATATATTGCAAGAGCAACACTTGACAGAGCAATTTGAAAGTGTCCTCGGAGAAGAATATAGGCCATATAGCCACATACTTGACGTCCCTTGACGTTCGCCTGAGAGCTGCGGGGCAAATGGTATTAGCGCTTGGCTGAAATTATGATCCAAGGCCCGTCAAAGCCCATCCACATAGAAAATTCAATTTTCCGCCTGTTCGGCTTTACCGTCAAAACATGTTATTTTCATGAGTGAATATCTTTTCTGCAGCATTTAAAAGGCGCATAATGGATCGCCGGTTTCCATAACGACCCCGGGTCTCCTTAGTAGCACCGCTTCTTCGTCGAACAGTTCAACGGTAAGCCAACCTAAACTGAGCGACATCTTAGGTTTTATTGTAAAATTACAGGCTGGCACTTTGCTTGAACAAGTACGAGTTGTGCTCACTGCGCCGGTTTGGAAACTGTTTTAGAAGTATAATCTAAAAACAAGTTTCTGAAGTTGCATGCAACAATAGTAATTTGCTGCGTGGTCACACACTCCAAGGGATTCACGCACGCGAGTTATTCCAAAAGGTTGATGTTAGGTTAGATAAACGACAAATTGTAAAAACACATACGAATATTAAAAACATTGCACAATCAGCGTTGTATATATATATATGTATATATATTATATATCTGTGAGCACTAACAGACAATAATGCCAAGGAATGTATAGGGAATGTTATTAGTAGTAAATGTAACGTAAATGTGAAGAAAGAAAAGGGGACGAAATGATAACTTGCCGCGGGCAGGGATCGAACCAGCTACCTTCGAATAACGTGTCCGACGCTCTACCAACTGAGCTACCGCGGTGGCCATCCCCCCGTCCACTTTATGGCGCATATATGTACATTTAAACGTGGCAGTATCAGTCAGCGCCGCCAGTAGTCATGACGGAGAGTGTGGAACACTCTTTTTCTCCCTGTTGGCGCCACGTAGCACGTGAACTTATTACGAGCTGGCAGCTGACCAATAATCCCTCGCATACTTCCGAGGGGATGGCCGCCGCATACTTCCGCGGCGGCCATCCCCTCGTCCACTTCATGGGGTATATGTGTACATTTAAACGTGGGAGTGTCAGTTAGCGCCGCCAGTAGCCATGGCAGAGTTGATGTTTTCAGGTAGTATGCGAGGGATCATTGGTCAGCTGCCAGCTCGTAATAAGTTCACGTGCTACGTGACGCCAACGGGCAGAAAAAAGAGTGTTCCACACTCTCCGTCATGGCTGCGATAGTTGACATGCGATATACCTTTTCTGTTAAGGCCACTACATACTTAGCGTTCAAAAACACGCAGTTAAGCACGAGTGAATATTGAGATGCGTCTTCGCTGAAATGCTTACAAGGCTGCAAGCTTGACAGCAACACCGCACATAGCTTATAAACGCTCGAAGGGGCAAGAACTAAATTTTCCTATCTGATAACATAATTTTCATCGAGGACTTTTGAGTACTACATATTTGATAAAGTGTATAGTACTCAATGTATATAAGCCCAGTTATATGTCGAAGTCATACATCTGAGGCACGCTTCTTACTTTAACACATTTATTGTGAATGTGTGAGCAATTTTACCACATCAGCTATGTATTCAATTACACCTCTTTCCCAAAGACTGTGAGAACATGAAAACAACTTTGCCATTGTAAGAATACAAATGTTATCTCATAAGACCATTGTACAACTTCTCAGTCGTGCTAAATTTGTTCATTTTGCTTTAACGCAAGAATATACAGACCGAGTCGTCAGCTGTCAACTTAACGCTATATATCGCAAATGCATTTGTAAACACCTATACTAATAGGAGGAACTTCTTTTCTCTTGCACCTCTACAGTTGAGACATGGACCGCTTCCTTGCCAAGTACATTGCTATGGGGCTTGCTACAGCACTCGGTAAGTTTCAGCAGTCCTACCAAAACGGGATGTTAGCTTTTTATGGGCAGGCAGGTGGGTGTACAGCATCGTCCACCACTTTTAGCACGAACACGGCGCAGCGTACCTGCGCTCCGCGAAGCGCCGGACACATGACGCGGCCGCGTATCGAAGATAAGCGGCGCAGGCGCAGAGGGACGGCGTAGTGCTTGCTTTCCTGTGAAGTACACCTTCCAGGATATCTTTGGTGAGTAAGCGCGCTGTACGGCGTTGTGGAAAAGCGCACTTAGCTTACTTGCAGGGCGTTGTCTATTACTCTGCTACTCTGTGCCGCATAAGGAATTGCTCGTGGCTATTCGCGAGAGGATCGGGGATGATGGTGAGCTCGCGTTTTCGAGTGCCACTGGTGTTAATTGTGAGCAATTTGTAACATTGTTAGAACTTTATTTGGGTTCTACCGTGGTCGAGTTCAGCAACAATTCTATGTACAGAAACACGTAATCTGTAGAGGTTCGGTGGTCGCTTCAGTCTTGTGCGATATCTTTCTGTCCGTTGTTTGTAGCCGCGTCCAAGTGAAATTGCGAGACCCGCGTATTGTAAGCACCTTTAGGTAGGTTGACAATTTTTTGGTCCTTTTGAAAGATGTGTCTGACCTTGATGCAGTGATTAGTAATGTCGTCAGTGTATTCCAGAATGAAGGGCAAGGTCTTAAATTTACGTTCGAAAGGCCTGTAAACAACGAGCTTCAGTTTTTGGACGTTAGGTTGCGTTTTCTGTTAATCATATCTGTTGGTATACAAGCCAAGATCGAAAAAAGCCTTACTACCGTACAGTAGCGCTCACTCGAAGCTTGTCAAGCGCGGTATCGCAAAGAACTGCTTAAACTCAGCCCTCAATAAGACTTGCAGTCATGCTCTTTCCGAAAGTTTCTGTGCGCAAGTTCTGAGACTAAAGCGTGCGGGTTACCCCCCAGTACTTATCACTGTCATTTGTGAGTCCCTCATGCAAAACATTAAACGTTCGAAAGCAAACGACAAGCCTAACAAAGTGGACATGCCGGTCAATGTCATCTCATATACAGGGTGTTTCAGCTAAAAAGCACCAAGTATTAAAAAAGTAAGCACAGGCGCTACGCGTCTCCAATTAGCGCAATATTGTTCTGAGCCATATAGAGCACGTCATAATATTTTTGCCAATTCGAAAAGCTCGGCAATTAACAAAGGTCGCCTAATGAACTTTTTAAACAGTAACTCTAGAGAATTGTTTTCATCACAAAGGTTGTAGCGCTTGTTCAGAAACATCGAATTTTTCAATCTGTGTTAAGATAACTCCCGTGCCAAAATTTTTTCCGGCCTTTCTTTAAAGCGCGCGAATTTTAACAAAATAGCACGTCACTGCCGCCTGTAATTGAACGAAATATCACAGGCTGCTCCGCGCACGAGGTCGATTGAGCAGGCTACCGGTTGACTGCGATGGACGCTAAATGATGGAAGCGTACCATCTAAAAAAAAAGATCTACGAAAGAGCGGCCGTCACGTGTCAGTGCATCTTTTATATTGGTCCTTCATCACGCTGTCACCCTCGCCCCTTCCAATGCGTTTCTGTATTGGTGCGGAAAGAAAAAGCAAAATGCCTACGCTTCGTCAAATGCTGCCTACGGTCTCATGTAGAATTTGCTCCGTGGCTGCCGCTTTATCGTTGAAGAACTTTTTTGTTGTTGTTGTTGAAACGGTATGCTGATTTTGCCCGTTAACATCCATCGCACTCACCGATAACCTGTTTCATCGATCTTCGTGCGCGAAGCACCCTTTGATAATTCGCTCAACGTACTACATTTGAGGGCACTAAAAGCGCCGCGCGTTTCGTGGCAGCCCCGTGCTATTTTTATTTCAATTCGCGCGCTTTAAAGACAGGCCGGAAAAAATTTAGGCAGGGGAGTTATCTTAACACAGATTGAAACATTCAATGTTCCTGAACAAGCGCTACAACTTTTGTGTTGAAAACTTTTCTCTATAGTTACTATTTAAAAAGTTCATTAAGCAATCTTTGTTAATTACCGACCTTGGCGGATTGGCAAAAATATTCTGACGTGCTCTATATGGCTGAGAACAATATTACGCTAATTGGAGACACGTAGCGACTCTGCTTAATTTTCTAATACTTGGTGCTTTTTAGCTGAAACACCCTGTATACACCAAGTGTCGCACAATACTAAATGAATAGCAAGGAAACACAACGTCCAATTTGTTTTTTCCACTCCTTGCAAATTGTCAAAGTTGTGTGCTTTGACTAACAGTAAGAAGCGACGTGTTTGCGTCACAAACACTGTAACAAGTTCACAGTGTGCGTTTTAATGTCGTCTACAGCATTCCCCAGAGTTGTGGTCGCCGCTACATCGGTCAGACCGACCGATGTTTTAACGACAGAGCTAGAGAGCATAATTTCAATGTGCGCAATCAAACGTGAGCATTGCAAACGCTGTGGTTGTACCCCTGATTTTCAAACTACACATTTCCTTAAAAAAGCGAAAGATAAAATTGAGCGCGAAATCATGGAAGCATTTTTCATACATAAGGCAGGTGCCAGGTGACAACTGCGTTAGCAGGACTTCAATCGTTTTGTCTGACGCTGAGATTGATTATCGCAAATGATTTATTTAAGCGTGGTTCTCACTTGCACATGTCGATTTTGTTGTCATGTAATCTTTCATCGTTTTATGTCTTTTATACGCGAAGCGTCTGCCAGTTGTTATTTTACTCTTTTTTCTTACACGCATGCTCCATGTGAAATTCTTCTGCTAGCTAAACAAATTGTTAAGATTGTTCTTTATCGCTGCTTGTAAGTTCTGGGAAAACGTGGCTGTCACAACGAGCGATTATGGCACATATAAATGCACTGGTAAAGGCAATAAAGTTCAGTTGTAAGTTACCGCCCGTGGCGTCTACTATGTGTCTTTGTCCCTGTGTTCCTTAGCGCTGCGCCAAACAAGTTCGACGAGGAACCAGCTCGCCCAAACCAAAGTTTTGCTTTAAGATAATCTTTGGAACTCTTGTCTACATTTTTCTTAAACTGCGCTAGGTTTAACCGTGAGCATAGTCTTTTAGCTTCATTTTCCTGCTTCTTTAATGGAATTCTTTCTCGCTCTCCAAGAATTTCAAAATCGGTTGTATGGCTTTTTCGCTGTAAGTGCCAGTAGTTAAAACTGCAAAAACGCCTTCTTTGTCGGCTTGCAGCACACACAGCGCATTGTCGGTTAATTAACGTACGACACGTTTAGCTGGAAGCGGAGTGTCCGTCTCGTTAAACCGATATATAATGTCCACACTCTGCGAGATACAGTTTTGGGATTCTTCGTCGGAGGCGAATTGTGAAACTTGCCTGACGTAGGAAAGCAGTTCCGGTGAAGTTCTTTTTTCATGTACGGCGAATTTCGCTCTGAGCGTTAGCGCACAATGAACACCATCCGCAGATTAATTTGTTCAGGAAGGTGCACGGTGCACTTCAGAGACGAAGGTTCTTTTTTCCAATCCGTTTCTCAGTGGGAACTCCAAGGAGGTTCTAAATTTCATTAGTTCCTTCACAGGCAAAAACCTGAAAGGTTTTTCTGTAGACATCACCGGTCTATATTATAGCTTACCCCACAGTGGTTTACTAAGAAGCTTTGAACGAACTACTGAAAAGTTCAGTGAAATAGCTTTCCCAACTGAATCAGGCATCTCCAACAGCCATTTTCTAGAATCGCTCCAATTCCACTTGAAATCAACCATGGTAAAATGGAATAACAGGTGCTTTCTGCAAAAGGCAGGCATCTGCATAAGATTATGTATGGCCCCCATTCTTAGTGATTTCTTTTTATGTGAACTTGACAACGCGCATGCTGCTGATTTTAGCTCCACGAGTGTAGTAAAGGTTTTTAGATTCGTTGACGACTACTTGCTTCTTTGAGAGTGTGACGCGGCAGGTTTTGCTCAAGATTCCAAAAATGTTCTTGCACTTGTTGAAAAATGCTGAGACCCGTTGCATGTCACTAACAAACTTCCCAGCGAAGGAAGCAGTCGTTTTCTAGATGTGAGAGTCCGCTTTTAGAAAAAAAACCACGTCTGCTGGGGCTATGGGCCCCGAGCGAACAAACGAATTCTTCCTTTTAACTCAGCACACTCGTAGGTATTGAAAAGGGGAATTGCCAATCTTTGTCTAAAAATGCTCTGTAAAAATCCTGCCCCCATCAAATGATTCAAACCTTCTTTCAGGAAACAGCGCGCTTATCACAGGCAGGTTACCCTGGTGAACTGGTCGTTCAGTAGCTGAGAAGCTACTTAGAAATGCAATAGCTTCAGCCTTGAACCTTCCCCTCGCCTCTCAGGAGAGGGGATAAAAGAAAAGTTGTTGTAATTTCTTGTATTCATAAAGTGTCGCACAACATCAAGAATATTGTTCAAAAAGCTGATTTGAAGGTTTTTTTCTTCTGCGCCAGCCAAACTTGCTTCAGTGTGCAAAATGACGGACCCTAACTGCAAAGAAAAGAAATTATGTAAAAAGAAACAGCCAGATATGTAAACTGCATTGAAGGGGTTTTGTATCGCATTCCGCTTACATGTAACCGCGTGTATATATCGGTCAAACAGGTCGCTGCATAGACGACAGCCTCCGCGAGCATGCGTGCAACGTGACAAACAAAACAGGGGAATGGCTGGCCATTCATAGCCAAAATTGTGGTGTCAAACCTCATTATCAAAGTTGCACTGTAACTGCAAAGAACAATCGGGAAACAACACCCCTTATCATTGAAGCTCACAATATCTCATGTATCAAAGACAAATGCATCAGCATGCCATCTATCTCTTTATCAGCCAAAGGAATAGTATATCTCACTGGTACTACACGTGTTTGTTAGATTGTCTGTGCTTCGTAATAAGAAATGTGTTTTTTTGGCATATATAAGGTCACACTTCCCGCCAATAAACTGTTGTTACTTCGCACTTCGTCTGTCCATCTATGTTCCTTCTTGTGTCCCTGCCTTTTGTGCGCATCGGTTGCCATCAAGATGAATCACCAACAAACCCAAGTCGAAACCCTCCTGATGTTGAGAGCTGTTCTGTCCGGGAGTTGTAGCGAAGATGTTGACAAAGAACGTGAAATGCAATGGTTTCCTAGCTGTCACGTCGATCACAGGCAGCACGCTCTGACATTTCAATTCGATAAGTAAAGCTGTTCGTGAATTACAGTTAAGTAACAGTCGGTAGAGAATTGTTGTTTCGGATCGGGATCGGAATTTGAAGTGACAGGCCCAAAGAAGGAAAGGGGATATACAGAAATCCGGATATACAAATTTAATGTGCGACATGACGCATGAGCGAACAAATGCTTGCTGTTGTGCGTGTTCTTTAAGGGAAAATTGTTTCCTACAAGCCAGTTTCATGAGCATTGCTACCAGAATTATCAACATGTCCGTTGCCGTAGAAGAAACAGTGCCTTGAACCACTGAAAACTTATGTCGTACCCATTGTCTTTTAATTAATTATGCGTTTTACCAGTGGAACTGTTTACGCCGACCGTGAGTCCCTAGAGAGCACACAGAAACGGCTACAGAGAGACAAATAGAAGAAGAATGATATATAAAGGAAGAGAAAGAGGGAGAAAGACAGGAAAGGAATTGAAAGAGGCAGAAATAGAGAGGAACAAAGTAATAGTAAGAGAGAGGAAGGGCAGGGAAAATAGATAAAGAAATAAAAATACCGAGAAAAAAAAACAGAAAGAAAGAAACACAATGAAACAGAGGTACAAAGAAAGAGAACAGTAAAGACCAATAAGTAAGGCTGCCCAGCGCCGCTGTTCCTTCAGGCTTCGCGCAACCAGCGTTAGGGTGCCTTAATATTTCTATGAAAAATACCAGATGGTCTTGTGGCCCACGGCGTTCAGTTGATGAGAGACACTGCACGGCTGACAGAGTCTGTTGGAAGTCACCGCTAGTCCTCATCGGTTACTCGTCCTTGTGTGTTTCACGCACTGTTCACGTCACTTCAGAATGCCAACTAGCCCGGTCACGCACCTTGCTTTTGTTACTAGTTTGATTTACTTACCTATTGAGTGCATCATTTTTTAATAGAAATGAGACAAAGTGTTTGTAGTAGCACTACCGCCTATGTGGCGCCTTCCCTGAAGGCATTTATTCATATCTTTAAATGAACAAATTGTAAACCTTGCCCTATATCACAAATCGTGCAAGGTTCCATTTTCATCGCTCCTGGATTTCCAGCATAAACCGCATTTCCTAGTGGCACCTGTTCGCTTGATAAAGAGTTGATATCCACCATTTTTTTGGCTAGTCGAGGTATTATGCAGCTGAGATATTTGGCTGGGAAACATAGGGAGAAGAAAAAAATTAAATTTTGCAAGTTGGGGCAATTGATATACATACCCTTCCTTAACAGATGTGTGGTGACGGTGTAGCACAATATTTGTTTTTTCTGTACTTTTCAGTTGCATTGATCATCGCACCCCACACTGCCGAAGCGTTTCCTGCTGGAGCAATTGAGGCTGCTGCGAAGGCACTGTCGGAAGCATTTGGAAGAAATGAGGAAAATTCGAAGGAGTAGATATCAGCCTTCACGCCAACATGAGGCGATTCTAGGTTGCATGCCAATACACGCATGACAAAATAAATAAATCAATAAAACATAAAACCAGCGTTTGTTCCTTAAATAAAATGGAAATCTCGGACTCTTTAAAGGCAGCGCAACAACACGGACACCAAAGAGGTGTACACGCACACAGCATATGCTTAGCTAGGATGTCTTCGGAGAAAAACATCTCTTGAGCGTCCGTGTTGTTTGCGCTGCCTTTATTAATGACCTCGCTGCAACTTGCCCAGAAACGCACCCTTCTGAAAATTTCGAAAGCAGCATCTACGAGCGGGATAAAACGTTGCCTCTTTTCTTACGTTTTTTGTAGTCACTGTGTTGTGAATGATATTTGGGATTTCACGAGTAGTCACTGTGAATGGAAGCAATGCACGTATTTATGAAGGCAGGGATAAAAAAGAGATGTGTAGGAGGTCGTTTTAAGGGTGGCCTACACCCCGCTGGACATGTGAGAAGGCACCCATTCTCTACGGCTCCGCTACGGCCACCCCAATCTATCACTACAAGACTCCTTCCTGCGGTTTAAGTAGCCTCTTCCCCACCCCGAACTTTTTATCCGCTACGTTCTTCAGTTGCCTGAAGCAGCGTTGTGGCACTGCTGGTACTTGCACGCTTCAATGTTTTTCATTATACTACTGACATCCCAAAAAGAGCTTCTGGAGTTTAAGCTCAATATTCGTGACTATAAGCATTGAGAAAGTAATAGTGTGAACTAAACCCTATATCAAATGACATCGATGTTTCTTCAATCTAGAGTTTTTAAACATTGTTGAAGTCCGCAATATTTCGACATTCTCAAATCTACAAAAGTTTTTGCTTATATGCAGAAATACATATGCACAAAAGGGCATGGACTAGAAGAAATCAGACTAGTATGATTAAAATTACTGACGTGGTTTCACATTCCAAAACACCGACACGAATACAGGAGATGTCGTAGTGAAAGATTCGTAAAATTTCCATCATAATGGGTTCATAAACATGCACCTAGATTTACACACATGAGCCTCTAACACTTTGCCTTCAACGAAATGCGGCGCTCAGATGTCGCGGCGCCCACCTGCGTAGTTCCCTACAGTCAACGACACATTACCAGTACAGAGTAACAGTGCGACAGTTACAGTTACTTAAGCCAAAAGATAACTGCCACAGTTACAGTTGCAGTTTTCAAAAGCAACTTGTGCAGTTGCAGTCACTTCAAAAAAGTAATGGTGTTATTTGTTCATTAGTGTATAAAACTAATAGATCAAAAGCTAAATTATAGAGTTGATTTAGTACAAACGTGCGTAGGGAAGGGTTTCGCCTTTTGACACACTGAACAGGAACGCGCGTAGCGTAATACATCCTGTTTCAACCCTGGCCAGGTTACCGTACGACACAGCTTCTCGTAAGTCTTCTGCCCTGAAGAGTGACCAGCTAAAGCACTGTCATGGTAGTACTTTATGAACAATTTGCGAAGTTTGCGAGGAATGACAACTCGAAACGGTGACTCCACACTACCATCGTCAACCTGAGGAAAGTACCGGAACAAGAGGCCTCCTTCTCCGAGCAGGTAGCAGTCTGTCTCCTCGTCGCTTCCGGTGTCAGTTGGATCACGAGCCGCTAGCTTTTCTGACACCTTACGACAAAGGCCATCGCCCTGCTGTGCTGCAAGGAGCTCCTGTTTACTCACCAAAGTGCCCCAACGTGACTGCATTGTCACAGCTGGTGTCGTAACCACACACACTGTTTCCGGCTCGACCTGGGGTTCAATAGACAAAGGTGCACGTGAAAGTGCGTCAGTAACTGTGTTAGTGCTACCCTTCTTGTACTCGATGACATAGTCGTAGCGCTGCAAGGTAAGCGCCCATCGGGCCAATCGTCCCGAGGGATTAGGCAGTCGTTTCAGCCAAGAGAGCGCTTGGTGATCAGTCTGAATGACAAACTGAGCCCCGTCCAAAAACATGTCAAACTTCTTTAATGCGAAAATGATAGCCAGGCACTCTTTTTCTGTTACCGAGTAGTTTCGTTCCGCCCCGGTCAGAGTGTGGCTTGCGAAGGCAACGGGCCTCAGAGCGCCTGCGCATTCCTGCAAAAGTACTGCGCCAAGTCCATAATCGCTGGCGTCTGTCTGTAACACAAAAGGTTTGTTAAGATCTGGCAGCTGAAGTTAGGCGTTACTGGTGATCGCTTTCAGAAGCGTGTCGAAAGCTCCTTGTTGCTCACCGCTCCAGAGCCATTTCGCGCCTTTCTTCAGCAACTGAGTTAGTGGTCGGGAGATGTCTGCGCACTGCGAAATGAAGTCACGATAAAAAGCAATCATTCCGAGAAACCTTTGCAAGCTCTTAGTGTTCTGGGGTGGGGGGTAATGTGCAATTGCCTTCAGTTTATCTGGGTTTGGTTTTAGTACGCTGTTGTCGACAACAAACCCAAGAAGGTTGATTTTGTTAGTAGCGAGCTGCAGTTTTCCGGGATGAACAGTTAGACCGGCTGCTGACATGCGCTGTAGGACCGTATGCAAGTGTTCAAGATGCTCTTCAAACGTGCGCGAAAACACCGTCACATCATCAAGATACCAAAGTGCATAATTAAACTTTGCATCACCCAAGACCATATCCATCATGCGCTGATAAGAACTCGGACTATTTGAAAGACCAAAGGGCATGCGCACAAACTCGAACAAGCCTCTATGACATGTGAATGCCGTTTTCGGGATATCGTCAGGGTGAACTTCGATTTGCAGATACCCACGAGAACAGTCGATAGTGGTGAAGAACTTTGCGTTTCCCAGCGCGTAAGTTATGCTCGATATTGCTGGCAAAGGGTAGGAATCTCTCACCGTGACTGCGTTCAGCCTGCGGTAGTCCACACAAAGACGTGCCGTACCATCTTTCTTTGGGGCCAATACCACAGGGAAGGCCCACGGACTGTCCGAGGGTCGTACGGCTCCTGTGTCGATCATTTCGTCCAGGGCTTTATCGAGAACGGCTCGCTTGTGCTGGCTCAGCGGTCTCGGGTTGCAACGCCATGGCCGGGCGTCGCCGGTATTGATGCGATGCACTAGGACGTCGGTCTTCCCAGGACGTTCCGTAAACATTCCAGAGAACGGTGTCAGCACGGCCTCTAGCTGCTTCCGTTGGTGGTTCGTTCCCGTGAAGTCGCTGAGGGACTGCATGACTGCTGACGGCAGGGTGGTGTGCATGGCTGCCACGCCTTCCGCGTGTCTTGGTACAGGCACGAAGTCTATCTTTTCCGCAAAGGGTGTTGTCTCGGACTGTCCGTGAAGGCGGTAGCCTCTTGCAGGAAAGTCGAGTGTGAGCCCCTCGTCTGCAAGAAAATCTCGACCGAGAAGCATTGACACTGATAGGCCAGGCAAACAAACAAATCGCTGGCGCTTCGTTTTTCCATTAAAGCTTATCCGTAAGCGAACACAACCCTCAGCGTTTGATACGTGGCTTGATACCATTCGCAACTGAACATTTGTGTTACGAAACTTCATCTTTTTAGCTTTACACTTCTCAAGCAACACGTCACCGATTAGCGAGATTCCTGAACCGGTATCAAGAAGAGCAGGTACGGTAATGCCCAGCGCTTTAACTTTCATCGTCGGCTCTGGAGACTGCGCCTGCGTTACGCGGCAAACAGAGGGAACGATGACTGACTCACCAGCTTGATGTTCGTCCATTACACGCTCCGGACGGCTTTGCACGCTCCTGGCATTTACGGCCGTGGGCTGCGACACACCGCCAGTGGTTAGTGTCGCCGGCCGAAGCAGTTTCTCGAACCTGCATTCGCGCTACGGCGCGCAAAGCATTGCCGCCTCACATGACCAGTTTGACCGCACTGGTAGCATACGACATGCGTATGTCTGCGTTGGCCAGTTAACCTATCACTGAAATCACGCCTTTCGGCGGAGTGGCTCCCGGAGTACCCATAACAGGAGCGCCTGTCGCAGTCGGCTCGCGCAGGACTTGTGAACCCGGCGTATCGGGACTGGGGGTCCGACCGACTATGCTCTTGTATGGCTCGAGTAAGGAGCGAGCGCTCTGCACTATGACGCTGCTCCACGGACACTTGCTCCCAGGGACAGCTTACCCCTGATACGGTTTTCAAAGGGGCCCCGCGCCGCCCTTGCTCATGTGCGAAGGGGTCCAGGGCGCGGGAGGAGATAGCCGTGAATGCGTTTGGGCTCGTCAGGTCGCATGAGGGACTGGCTACGGGGGCGCGCCAAGCCAGTGACGGCTCAAGAGCAGATTGCGGCGCTGGCGGTGGCACGTAAGTGCTCTCAGCTAACAGGGCGTCTTGTACACCGCGGGCCTCCCGTGCGAGGTGCTCAAGGGTTTCGAATGTGCGCCCATAAAGAAATGGCCTGAATCTGGGATGACTCTGCCGAATGACCCGAGCTACTTGGTCCCTTTCCGAGGCAGTCGGTGCTGCTCGGCGATGCAGTTCCTGCATCGTCCGGACGTACTCGAGCAAACTTTCGTCCGGATGCTGGGTTCTTAGTTCGAGCTCACGCTGGACTCGCAGCTCGTACCCAGGGGGCAGAAATTCCTCTCGGAAGCGCTGTTCAAATTCTGCCCAAGTGGTGAAAGGCGTTTGTAGCCTCCACCACCGTCCTGCGGCATCCCGTAAAGCCAACGGCAGGATTCGAGCCATCACGTGCGCTTCCGAGGCACCGGTCGCTCTGACATACCTGTCCATTTCCTCTAGGAAGTCAGCCACCGATTTCGGGTCGTCGTAACCCGTGTACGTGGGTAGCGTGGCCGGAGGTAGGAGCTGTGGTTCGCCGGCCCGAGTGCCGATGCGGTCCATGACCGTGTTGCACAACTCAGCGACACGCTGAAATGTGTTCATCTGCTGTGCCAGCAGCTGGTCAGCCTGCTCGTGCGAAGAATCCTGCTTGCCGCCGGTCGGCATGATCGTCCCGGACCGGAGGTGCTTTCCGTCTGCCTGCGCCCTGAAGAGAAAAAAAAAACGCGCCACAAAACAACACGCACCAGAGTGCGCTACCCGGAGACTCAACGAACAAGACGAGGGACTGGACCTACGTCCACCGTGCTATTCCTACGGGCGGGAGCAAAAACCACGTTGGGCGCCAACTGTGGGTACTGGGCTTGCTGCGTCCCGTCCGCAGTCAAAGCAAGGAAGACGGAGGCTTCAACTCGCAACAAACAACAACAACAATTTATTTAACTCTGCGCTGCATACGGCGGGGTCGGTCCAGGCACACGAGACGACGAGGCGACGACCATGATCGGCGGCAGCAGCAATCGGTCAACGCGGGTGGCAGCATCCGTCCTTCCTGGCGTCCCAGGCACGTCTCTCTCGGGCGACGCGCAGGCTGCCCCTTTTAAGCCGCGCAGATGGGCCACGCGCACCGCCTCTGCGCAGCACGTGTTGCTATCTCGCGATAGCCGGTGGGCGTGGTTCCCACAATGAGCACGTGGAATAACCCTGCACGAAGGAAACCTAAAAAAAAGGAAACTTTCCGGCCCAACAGCAGCAATCGTTTTGCAAGCTTCATTTTGTTGCACCAACTTGTTTGTGTCTGCACCCTTCATGTCCGTTAATTTATTTGTGAAATTCATTTGCACTTAGCATGAGTTCTTTTCCAGTGTTGGCATCAGAGAGCTTCCCTCTCTTGATCGAGAATATGTCACGCCCATTACTGAACACACGTTCACTCGGTGCGCTGGCCGGAATCAGCGTAATCTCTTGCACAAAGATCTTCTTGATGTTGGGGAACTTGGCCAGATGACTGAGGTTCGTTCCGGGATCCTTAACCCAATGTTGCTCCTCGGCGGACGAAGAAGAGGCTTGATGGAACTGTAAAAAAGTCCTCTTCGTCGCTTTCGTCACTGCTTACTGCATTTTCATTGAGCAATTCCAACGCATCGCAATCTTCTTCAAGAAGATGTGTTGTCGCAGCTTTCCGTTATTCCAATATTCAGTAGAGCATGAATTTCTGGTGAACCGCCGCTACAAGAACCAGATCGGCTTCTTCCAGAAGCTTACAAAACCTGTGTTGAAAAAGGTTACATGAACAATGTACGGCACTGCTCCAAATGATTGCAGTAGGATCATACAGTAGTGTCAAGCCCGCCGGGCTTCCTGACCAGCAAGCCCGCATCGCACATCTTGTCATACATTTGCCAGTTTCTTTTTGCCTTCTTTTCGGTCAAAGAAAAACTTGGAAGAAATTACCTCAAAGACTGATCCCTGACCTCAGTCTAATAATCCTGTTCGCGACCTCCGCTCCTTATTAGGAGAGCGGCACAAATGCATACCGCTTTTTCACTGCGCTTTGAGCGGTTGTATTGTCTCGTACGCATTTCTAGGACCTTTTCAATTCTTGTGGCCTCTGAAACGAACTCCGTGACCGTCTTTGGTGGGTTGCGTACAAGTCTGGTAAAGAGCTCTTGATTCACTCCCCGCATCAAGAAATGGAGTTTCTTTTCCTTAGACATGGCGGGGTCGGCGTGAGGGAAGAGACCGGTCACTTAAGTTCTCATTTGGGAGCTATACAGGGCTTCCCAACAAGGTTTCCACCCTTTCGTTACGCACGATACTTGTCAAGGTTCCCAGGAACGTGGCGCGAAATAAATCCCAGGTCATCAGGGTGGCCTCTTATTTCTCGAACGAGGTCCTGGCTCTAACTTCAAGCGCGAAATATACGTCCCTAAGTTTCTCATCACAGTCCCTGTTGTTGAATTGAACTCGGCCGTATTTTCTCAACCAGCTTTCCGGGTCTTGAAACAGTGACCCGCGGAAAGTCGGTGGCTCCCTGGGCTGATTCATGACGATTCTTTGAGGTGGCACACCAGTCGTCATGTTGCTTGTCGTCGTCGTCGTTGCGGTCTTGGTCTTGTCGGGTAGGGATTCGTATTCTGCTGGAAGACCTTGCTGCCTGCGGCTGGCTCGCTGGTTTGCGTCGATGTTCCCTTGACGGTGTGTGTTTGGCTCACGGTTGGAGGGGGGCGTTCAATACATGGACCGGAAGCACCTCCCCCAGATGTCACGAGGTCATGACGTCGACTAAGGCAACAGTCGGCGTGTCCAAGATGAAACTATTTGGCCGAACTTGTGGCCGGGAAACGGAAAGTTAAACTACAGCAATACACACCGCACACTGATAGCGGCTAGCAGAGCGTCGGCCGTCGATAATGTGCTCTGCAGTAAGGCGCGTCGGCAATTATACATGCAGCATCGAACATTCGTGCCTTATCGCTGATGGCCGCGTTAGTTCGAGAATAATCTCAACTGTTCGCGTTTGCGCGCTCAAGCATGTAAGAAGATTCTAAGGTAAACTGGAAGGTTCTGATACATTAGGGCGTGGCTTGCGCAAGGCGGCGGCTGCGCTTCAACGAAATAAAAATGACAAAAAGAAACGCGCGCGGCAATATCCCCTTGTACGGCTGAAATTTACGCGTCGAAATATTTCTCTCGTTTCTCGCTTGCAGTCCATGAATTATCGGAAAATTGCTTTGCATATGTGCTGCTTTGGCCATGGAAATGCTACTATACATAAAGGGCGTCCCAGGTATCAGGCAGCATGATTAAAAAAAAAAGACGAACGTCGTTACACGATGCAGTCCTAGTGCATGTTGTTCCAGTACACTGTAGACGCCACTACTCTTTTTTTCTTTATTGACGTTTAGGTAATGAGTCCTAATTATGTTTCTAGCTAGACAAATACTTACACAATCATTAAAATGTGACCGAGGCATATGTAGGCACGTTCAAATTACATCTAATTGCGCTATTTCCAACAACGTACTGATAGCGTGTTCGTTTTTTCTGGCTTTAAAAGCCTACGAAATCTGATAACTGACACGTCTAATCAGATAGATTACACGTGTGAGATGTTAGATAGATAGATAGATAGATAGATAGATAGATAGATAGATAGATAGATAGATAGATAGATAGATAGATAGATAGATAGATAGATAGATAGATAGATAGATAGATAGATAGATAGATAGATAGATAGATAGATAGATAGATAGATAGATAGATAGATAGATAGATAGATAGATAGATAGATAGATAGATAGATAGATAGGGAAGAACCAGAGAAAAAGATAGAAGGCAAGAGTTCGACTACAAAGAAAGACAGAGAGATGGAGAAACAAATGCGAAAAATCAAATAGAAAAAAGATACAAATAAAGGAAAGAAAAAAGGTAAAAGACGAAGACAGAGAAAGAAATAGAGAGATAAGAAAAGAGTTTGAAAGCAAGAGATAAAGAGAGAAAAACATAGCATCCGAGACCAACTACAGAGAGATATGTAAAGAGAAAGAAATAAGAAAAGGAAGAGACAGCTAAAAATTGGGGGTTGAACGCCATAGCGAAGTCCGGCCCCTAGTGCGCACTTCAACCACTAAGTGCATACTTATTATTGTGTGTTGTTACACACACACACGCACACAGACATACACGCGCGCGCGCGATGTATCTATAGTAATGGTACAGGTTTTCGATCGAAAGCACTTCCCTGTGCAAGAGTCGAGTCATATTTCTCACAATGCCTCACAGATGACAGCACATTATCTAACTTTGCTGTTAGCTTAATCAACGCCTCCTCTAGAAAGCAGGCGTTGGCTTGATATGTTTTCCGCTAGATGGACATAGTTGTCCATTTTTGTAGCTGTTTGAAAGTTCGTGTGTGTTTTTTAGCGGCGATGGCTGCACTATCCCGGCATTTTTCGAAGCATGGCGTCGCGCAAAAAACGTAGTTTGATGGCCTCGCCAATGCGCCTACAAATCGCTGAATGGGCTCATTTTCGTCGTGACACCTGTCGAACAAAATGCGTTAAGGAGACTCCTTTCACTACATGACATTTATGTAGTGCTTTTTTTTATTCCGAAGCCGTTGCAAGTAACATCGTGGCTTTGTGGTAGGACACCTGCTTGCCACGCAAACTGTCCGGTTGCTATCCTCAATGGGACAGAAGATTTTTATTGTTTATTTTATTTGCATCTTTCTCAATTTTTCGGTCATGGGCGATTTTTCGCTCGCAACCAACGACGCCGTCACCGACACCATCGCCGACACCGGAATTTCTGCGACACCAGCTGTCTAACGCTGTCGCGTTAAAACATCGCCAGGCCCTCGCGAAACACAAAGCACAGTCCCAGCGAAAGTTGAGAGAGTGGCCTTTCTAGAGTCAGTTCTTGACTCTCCTGGGGCAACTAATGCTAGTGCAGTGCTCACGGATTCAAACGCGACGTCAATTTTTTTTAGTATAGCAACTGTTATTCGCAATAGCTCGAGATAACCGCGTGATGTCGCAACAAATATGGCCTCTAAAGATAATGTTGGCTCTGATCTGCGCGTTCTAATCAAAATTACCCTGATATAAACGGAACTGAAGACGGTGGAAACGGAAGTATGTGCTTTACTTAGCCCTAAATTGTCCTGCTTCAATCCGTGAGTACTGTACACATGCAAGGTACCCACTACACCATAAAGTATGAAAGCACCCACTATGCTGTTTTTTGTCATTTCGGAGACCCATGGTACCCGCTATGCATCTCTAATGCATTATGCGCACTTTGTGCTGTGGCTGATGACGATGAAGAATTATGGCTGAGCATTTTGTAAAGTGTTGGAAGCATTCAATGACTGGCTGGTTGCGCAATTGGCACTATGTGACGCCTGGTTGTTATTTCACCCGTCTTCCAAGTTATAATAACATGATATTGTGAAAGAGCTAGTTTCGCAGAAATTCAAGTGTCGGCGTCGGTGACGGCGTCGTTGGTTGTTAGTGAAGAGTTTTGTCCGTGACCGTAAAATCGAGAAAGATGCAAATAAAATAAATAAAAAATGACGGGTTCAAGCAGAGTCACGCTCTTTTTTTTTAAATGGTATTTATTTTAATGCGTATTTGAAATTATCACAAACGCTATGACGTAGTGATGCATTCACTTAGCGACAATATTCGCACAAGCACTGCACAAGCATTCAAATGCTTACGTGCATATATACTGTGCAAGTCCAGAGAAAAAGAAAAAGATCTTCAAAGCTCTTCACACAGGGAGGCTGGTAAGGATGAACACCTCATCAAGATGGTGTGCCAGTCTGGTCTGATGTCACGTTCTTCGTAAATGTCCTTTAGATGGAGAGCCATACCTATGAAATCATACTTGAAATAGTGGTTAGCTCTGCATTACGGTCTTGCATGCGCGTTTTCCACAGGCTGTGCAGTCCCATAAGGAAAAACATGTCAAAGGGCACTTCATCAAGAGACGTTGGGAGAAGGTAACGTATAGCATGTGAGTTAATGTTAAAATATTTTTGAACAGTCCGTTGAAGGATGTCCCAAAACAGAATGGCATCTTTGCAGCTAATAAAACAGTGTTCGACTGTCTCTGGTACATCGCAGAGACGAGAGTTAACTGAAGAAACAAAAATACATTTCCTCTGCAACCATGATTTCACCGGCAGTATGGAGTTTGTAAAAGACTCTACAAGGATTTCTTATCCATGCTTTTTCAACCTACGCTTTACCGCTCATTATATTCTGACCTTCCAGGGCATGATGTACTAAAACGAGTTCGGAAAATGTATCTTTCTCCTGATACAGACACGCTATTTATTTACGCTGCTTCGGAAAAAACGTTATATGGGTGTCGCCCCGTGGAAGGAGTCGCCTTAACGCTCGTATTATTGTGTGGCAGAACTGTAGAATTGCGCCAGACGTCAGAACATGTGAATAGCGCAACGAGTGGGTATATTAAAGGCCCACCCATTACAAAACGCTCAGCCATATGTCAGCAGCAAAAGTATCATCGTCAGCAGCAAAAGTATTAACAAAGTGAACAGCTGCGTAGGATATCGTGTTGCCTTACGGACGCGTAGTGGGCCCTTCGCTGATTCGCAAAAATAATAATTGTGGTGCAGTGGGCACTTTACCGTACTTGCCGTAGGCATTCCAGGATGCTATGAGACGGCCAATGTTACGCGCCCAGTCGTTCGTTTCCTCACGACATGGTTGAGGCCATGCACCAAGAGCCGGAACTAGGTTGGAAGTTGAGAAGGCAGTCGGCACGGGGTATGATTACGCCATTGCGTTGTACACTTGAAGGCGAAGCTCAAGCGCCCTCCAAGTTTTACATATGCTAACGCAATTTCTTGCCCGCCAAACGCCTGCGTAGGGTATTTTTGCGAAAGTGTTTCATGCGCCAGTGTGGCTCTGTGGTAAAATACTGTGCTGCCACGCAGAGGGACCGGGTCAAATCCCATCTGGTTCTAAGCCTTTTCTTCTCATTTCTCTTGTTAAATGCGAAGCATTTCTTAGCGAACCTCTGGCACTTTGAGCGTTTCTATCTATCTATCTATCTATCTATCTATCTATCTATCTATCTGTCTATCTATCTATCTATCTATCTATCTCTCTATCTATCTAGCCACCTACGTCTGGGTGCTCTCATGATCGCCTCCTTAACTTGGTGTAGACCAAAATTTGCATGGGAGGGTAAGATGATTCGACGAATATGATTGCCGGGTCATGACATGAATAACGTTAAAATCTTGCGGCGTACATCGTCAAACCATTTCCACTAGACACGTGTGGCACATACCCGGTTACCATGGGCCGCGGTGTACGGGTATGCGCCACAGGTGACTGACAGTTTATATCTACCCAGGAGCGGCGAGAACAAACATTGGTAACTTAACTGCTAGAGCGTTAAGGAAAACCAACATCGGCAGCGTTGACTCAACGAATGGAAAGAATGAAAATTAGGATCCCAGCAGGAATCGAACCGCAGCATTCTGCGTGGCAATCAGGTATTCTACCACTGAGCTACGCCAGGTCTATAAATTGGTTTGGAAAAACAGCTTACGCAGGCGTAATATCGGTGCAACGTCAATTGTGGTTGTGGTGCTGGCTAACTAATTTTACAAGAAAGCATTAAACACTACGTGGTACTCCTACGATGTGTACTCCTACGATACAGGCGTCATATCAGATTAATGTCTGTAGTTCCAGTGTTGGCTCCGCTTTTATAGCAGTCTCATATGCATTACATTTGTATTACTATGATTCAGCAAGATATATCAAAGCATTGTTCGACCCCGGAGGAATACATTAACGACAGTTACATATGATATCCACATCACCGCACCGTAAAGTGCACTTCGTCCACTAGAACGACGCAGTGTCATCTTCATTTCTTACGAGGCTGGGCAATGGCCTCATGCTGACCGAGGATGATGCCAGATTGATTGACAGCCGCTTTGTAGACTAGGCTACGTAGGCCACATACGCCCAGGTAGTCTACGAATATGACAAGCGCCATCCAGTGATGTTGGTCTACGTTGCACTATCCAGGTCTACCATCCTCGGCGGCCTATACTTCACCAACGCGAAGGGTGGCTTCAGGTTCCGACATGTCACCGGCTCTTTCGGCAGACACTTTGTCGACGAAATGACCGAGGCATCCACGAATTCCAACAGCTCTACTATACCACATACTTCACTACACATGGACCCCTCGTCACCACGATCATGACCGGATCCTATACAAGTCATGACCAGCTGCTGATGCTCACTGATCACGGTAATGATGCCCTTGTTCAAGAACTGTCAAGAAGTTTCACACACATGCACAAGGGTTCGTGAAACGCGCGTGCGTTCTCGGGGCACGTATAAGCATTACATAAGAGCTTACCGCTCATGGTGTTGGTAATACCCACGTTGCCATTGGCAGCGTTACCGAACCGTAAACAACTGGTTATATAACACATATACGGCTCTCAACATATATAAGTGTGCGTATAAAATTTATACAAATCTTTAGCCTCATCTTGTAACGTGTCGCTCAGTAAAAAAACTTGCGCCACAGTCACCTACTTGCCGCATGCTTCGCATAACCTCGACTCCCACGGTACGTGGGATCTGCCGATTTTTTTTTTCATTTCACGCGATAGCGGTTACAAACTATCGTGCCACAATCGGCTGTTGTGATTGCATAACAGATTTAGCTGTAAACTACAGAAGGCGAGATACCGTCTACATAGAGCGATAGAGAAACGAACACAAAATGGAAAAAATAAAAAAATGACAAGAACGAGAATTACTAGAGAAAAAGACAGGAATACAGAGAAATAATTATACCGAGAGAGAAAGAGATATAAAGGAACATACACAAAAAAGCACATAGACAAAAACAAGGCTGATCCCTCAGTCATAGGAACCAGTATAACACGAAAGTGAAGCGTGTCTTCACAGACGAAGTTGAGCGTTTGTTTCGCATTGTTTCGCCACAAAGGCGAAGGAATGAATGCTATAGCAACAAATTGTAATGTCGCGCGAGGAACGGCAAGCAGCTCGAAACTTGCAAAGCGCTGCTCAAGCAAGAAGCACGCACAGAAATAACATACACAAGATCAGCGCGAACTAACAACTGTTACAACTTAGCAGTTAAAGCGCGCTGCTCAAACGCAAAGTAGGACGCACGCAACGAAGGCACCAGTATACACAGGATAAGCGCGAACTTTCACAGTTATAACTTATTTGTGCTTTAGCAGCGCGCTCCTTTCGCAAAAGCGACCGCCGCAGCGAGCGAAGTGACCTTCGTGCTCTCTGTAACTTCAACGCAAACTTGCGCTGACAGCACGAGTGGTGCTGTCATCGCACGCAACGCGCGGGGCGACGATCTTTAAAGCGCGCCCTTCGCACTCGTTGCGACACCTCGTTAGGAATAACGAGAACACGCTGAATTCCACCGATCTCTGAGTACCGCCACCGGCAAATGGTGTATATAAATAGCTCGCCGTTAGTATGATGAAGAACGTTCCGCGTGTGGCCTCGCTGTTTCGCGCTGCGGAGCGAGGGGTCGTAAGTTCGACTCCCGGTGACGGAACTCTTTCATCTAGTTTTTTCCTATGTCATCTGTAAGTCTATAGGTTTCACCACGTCATACCCGTGACACAAATACGTCAGTAGAGCCATGGTGGACCCCGGCATAAAACAGTTTCGTGTTAAACAAGAGTGAAAGTGACACGCAGTGCTACGCAACCCGGACTTGGAGTCACAACTATGGGCAATTCAACGGGCCCGCGACGCTGTAGAGAGTCTAGGCCTATCTGTCCCGACGTGGGAACGGCGTGCGAAGTGCTCGTTCACGCCCCGACGGACCTGAAAAAGCTTTAGATGTGAAGCATCTTATAGCGGAGTTCAATCCGGTGGTGGTGGTGGTGGTGGTGGTGGTGGTGTGCGGCGTGACCACCCTTACTGCGCATGCGCGAACCTTATCCACTCCCCTCTCCACTCCCTCTCTCCCTTTTCCCTCTCCACATCACCTCTCTCCTTCCCTTTCCCCCTCTCATCTACCTTTCCCATCCCCCTCTCCACTTCCGTCTCCATTCCTCCTCTCCCCTACCACCTCTCCTCCCCTTTCCTCTCCCCTTCCCTTCTCCACTTCCCTCTCCCCTTTCCCCCTCACCACTCCACCTCTGAAACGCGGCCTCTACATGCCGAAACACTGCTTCGCATCGCCTCATGGTCCCCTTTAGCGGGAGATGGTGTGATTTTCCATTCCCTCATAGAAGGGCTAGGCCCGGCCACCTAAAATTACTGGTTGCTGTCAATAAAGTTAATTACCCCGTCTCCTCCATTCCAAAGCATAGCCTTGTATAATACAGTATAGCATGTATAGTTTACCGTGCGGCGCAGAAAAAACTATCATCTGCATGAACTTGTATGCGCTCACTTTGTTATCATCTTCACCTTCGTCCTCATGTTCCTATTCTGCTTCTAGTTCACCTGCTTTGCTGTAAACAAGCCTTGCTGTACTTTGTGCAAGCAACCCTATTTTTTCTTCTTAGCCAATTGTATTGATCATTCCCTCATCACCACGAAAATCCATGGACCAAACCTAGTTTTGCAGTGCCCCGGAAACTGAAAAAGCTCTCAAATTGGCAGCAGCACCTGGTGCGGAACCTGTCGGTGGCAGGAATGCTCAAAAGCATTTCCAAGCGCGGCTGTAGCAACACCTCACAGGATCAGCTTTTTGTCACCCGACCTGAGCGAAACAAGGCCCGTTTCCGTCCAGTTCGGGCAAGAGCAAGACTTCAGAATTTCTCAAAACGCCCAGTCCTGTGTTAAAACTTAGCATTCACACTGACAAAGCATGTATGAAGAGAAGAGGTAACTCTGTCCTAGAGTTAACCGCACCTAGAGCTAACCTAGAGCTAACCTAGAGCTAGCCTAGAGCTAACCGCACTAGCAGGACTATGCTTGCTGGACATATGCTTCTTGTTCTAAGATTGTCGTAGAACAACACACACTCTACTGATTTTCGGCACTTCGAGCCTCATCGCATGAGAGTCAAAATATGTTTGTGGGGTTATAAAATGTTATTGTGTGCATCGCTCATGCATATCAAACGTTTTATCTCACACTTCAATATATTACAAATATCTATCTTTCATTGTGAGGGCAGCACTCAAGGATCTGATGTCTCAGCATGACGTTTAAAATGGTGCAGGGTAAATATCATAGTACTCTTTCGAAAACATTGTTTCACAGATCAGCAGCTATTCACGGTTTTTAGGCATATAACGTGGCGAGATGACCAGGAATGGCTAACGCACATCAAAGCTGTTTTTGGTTAACTGAATAACGCTTCTTGTGCTGTTTGATCGACCTCGTTGTAAAATGCCGCAAAGGATACTTTATTTATTTTATGCTTTTCATTATACCAGATTACCGGTCATAAGTCTTCACACGATTATTTACTTGATATCGCGCGTTCCCGCAGTTTTCCACTAAGTCACCATCACACTACTGCCTCCTAGATGCTTGGCGAGTGGAATGTAATTGGCGCAATTCTGTAACAAAATTTTTAAAGCAAAGCTAGCGTGCCAGACATTGAACAACAATGAGTGATTTCATCGACTTGAAGTCGCTACTTCCGGTCACGAGCATCTATCGCTTCAACTAGGACACACAGGTGGACTAGTTGATTAAACCTAATAAGGAACTTCACTTCTTTGTGTGGCAGCATCAGGAAGCATGCTAATCATAGAGGCCATCTAGAACGAACTCCAATCCATGAGCGTTTGTCCTTCTATCGCGATGTGTATTGCACTGTGAAAAAAACACTGTTTTGTACTTTCGTGTCCAATAGCCTGACAAATTGAGGTTGGCAGAAGTGTGTTCTGCTACTGCGGCGTCTATCGTAGTCAATTTACGTTTGAGCTATTTTACGATGCTGCGCAGATATTATGTACGTGACTACTCGTAATTGCACACTTGGCTGCATATTGTATTTGGGTCACATTCACCAGATCTAATGTCGATGCGCCCAGAGCGACCGCATTTGGATGAGGGCGCAACGAAAGTGCACTTGTGCCCACAATCTAAGTGCACACAAGTGCAGTTAAGTGTTACAGCACGTTAAACAACACCATGTGTTCATGATTAGTACGTATCCCCACCTCGGTCCCTCCTACAGCGTGACAGATAATCGTCTCATATATCTGGCACTAACACCTAAGACCACACAAAGGGTAAAAAAGCCTCTGCGCCATGGCATTGCATCACGCCAACTTGCTTCATGGCATTGAAGTTGTGTCCGTAGCCACGAGTAAAGTTAGCAATGTCTGCGGAGCGGTGCGGAAGCGTGCGGAAAAAGGCCCAGTGGTGAAGGATTCATGTTCCATTGAGCACACGAATATTTTTGTGTCGTGTGCCATTGGCATTGTGTACAGCGTACCACTCACGTGTGGAAGTGTTTACATTGGGCAATCGGGGAATGCGTAAACTCGCCACTGAGGGAGCATCGAAATTCCCTGAGAGGTAATGTTTGATCGACGCACTCGGCAATGCACTGCCGAGATTGCGGGTGCGCCCCGGAATTTTCTTGAACGAGTATTCTTTTGCCCCACCACGGAAAGTTGACACGCGAAAACATTGGGGCCCACAAAATACAGAAGGCAGGGCACAACTGTGTCTGTCAGCTTTCGATAGCCTTGCAAGAAAGGCAAATTCCCTTTTTAGATTATTGTAATTGTTAGCAGTGTTAAGAGTAGTTGCCTTGTATCTCTCCAGGAGTGTCGTCATGAGTTTCTTGCTTTGTAAGAGCATGTGCAGTAAGATTGTATTATGATGTTTCTTCAATACATTTTTCAGCCGAAAGTCAGCGCTCGTGTTCTGTCTACTCTTCCTTGGTCCCTGTTATTTCGCGCTGTTTTGCTTCTACCAGGTCTGAGTAGAGAAAAAAAGCCTGAAATCCCCGCTGCGTATAGCTTCCCATGAAGCACACTATGATATTGAAAAACAACGCCAATGTTAGGACCAAGGCAAACAAGACGCTTCCGGCATCCGGCGACCACGTGCAGCTGCTTATTAAGATGTTGAGTCGCTGTTTACATCGACACCATATTCCCTCGCCTATGAACCAAGAATGCATAAAACCCGCATTACTAACAACAAAACCCCGAAAAATAAAAAGAGAAAAAAAAATCCCCCAATTGCTGTACGCCGCAATCCTTCTATTATCGTCGAGCAATGCCGTGAAGTAACATGCACATTGAAACTCGCACCGAAAATACGGCAAATTATTTAAAAGGTTTATGTTGAATTATACAACTTATAAAATTCTTTCTCTTTGTTAGAGAATTTCATATATGCGGGATTAAATTTACTTGAATATTTGTCGCCTAGTCATGGTATTTACCATATAACAAGGTCAGGTGACTGGCGTTTATTGACATCCTAGTAAACAGTATGGCGAACATTGTACTGTCGAACATTAGAAACAATATGGTGAGATTTTAAATCGTGTAATAATGTTCTTATCGGGATAACAATTTATTGTTCGGTAGTATAAAGTTTGCCATGGAAGTGTAGTGAATTACTTCGGTTGTCGATGTCGCTACTGACGGAAAGCACAATTCTATTCAAGTACTCAAGGATTCTCTGCAATATTTGAACAGGTACTAAAGGCCGCACTAAATACAACCCAAGAAATTTGCACAGCGGCCGTCGTCTCGTCTTTCCTCGACTGCTCGTTTTCGTCCACTCCCACGCTCCGCCGCAAGTACCATATAATATGGCAGGTGCCTGGCATTCATTCGCGTTCAGCAAAACACATTTTGGCGAATCCAAGCCTTTGTCCTGTTGCATTTGGTGCATAATAGAGTTGACTCTATTATGCACCAAAAAGTGAATAATTTTGCTCTGAACACAGAAATTAAGCGGAAGATGGAGGTTCGAAGCAGGGCTGGGCAGTATCGCGATACAAGAGTATCGCGATAGTATTTCAGAGATACTTTCGAGTATCTGTATTTCTGTATCGAGATACATTTGAAAAATGTATTTGTATCTCAGTAGTGAAATACATTTACGATGTATCGTTTGTATCGCGATACTATGCAGGACACGGGCATCTCGTTACATTTTTTTATGTCGGAAAGGAGTTGAGGCGTGTTTCCAAGGGGGGAATGAGGGTCTTTTTCTTTGTTTGTTTCTGTGCCAAGACAAGCAAAGGCGCGCCGCCGGTCGCCGACAGAAAGGGCGGCGATGGTTTCCCCTCATGCACAGAATGGCCCTTGTGGTAAAGCACGCGACGCCACAGGCAGCAGAATCGCGGAGGCAGTGCTGTCGGCCTATGCCGACAAAGACACTGTCTCTCAAGGCCAGCGCAGCACGCCTAATTTTTTTCAGGTGGCAAGCGATTACTTCGTGACCCACCGCGCCGATACCGCCTTGGACCAGAGGCTTCGCAATGCTTCGCGTGCGTTCAGTTCTCAAAGCGGCGGCACTTCGAAAAGCAGCTACCATTGTCGCGGCGGAAGTGACTAGAAGATGGCTCTCTTTGTCGCGCTTTCAGCCACCTCTCCAGCGTGTCGGGGTGCGTTCCTAATTGATCACCTGCGTGAAACGGGCTTTTGTGGTACCAGGCTCTCCCACCGCCGGAGCCGACTTCACCTGTTGCGGCTTGCTGAAATGGCTGCTGGTAGCGTCGGTGGTGGTGACAGCTTTATCGAATAGCGACCCTTTCGATGGGGGGAAAATGGGGGGAAAAATGTTTGCGCACATAAACATTTCTTTTTTCATTTGACCTGCGTAATTGCCGCAAATATTGAGACTTCGTACGTGAAAGTGTTCAAGGTCATTCTCGCTTGCTTAGGAGTTCAATACCCAGAAATGTAGACGCAGTTGCAAATAGCGAGAAACAAAACTAATTTGGAATACGAAGTTTATAAACAGTGCTAGAATAGTACAGGAACAGTTTCTTACAAACCTCTGAATATCAGGAACACCTGCGTTTCGAAGCTTTAATCGGACAGCTTGGCTGGCTTATTAAGGAATACGTCCACACCTATGCTAAATAAGAGCTCGACAGACGCACTATATGGTACTAACGCACTATATGGTAAAATGGCTTCAGGGCGAGCTCTCAGAAAGATGCTACTACAAGACGAATGAATTTTGTCTAAGACTGCGAGTATAATTGCAATGAAAAGTAAAGAGCAACTGACACCTCACGTTACTGAAAAATGCTAACGAAAGTACGTTACCCGTTACAGTTCCGAAATAGTAACGAGTACGTTACTTAGTTTCTGAAGAAAGTACCGCGTTACCGGTAACGCCGTTACTTGTAATGCGTTACCGCCAACACTGGTCAGTGTAAACCTTCAGAGACGCGTCACGGCCTTCGAGATTGTGTGCGCGAATCTTTGAGGCTCTTATGTGCCTCCGTGTGCCTTCACGTTTGTATTACAGAAGACAGCGCCATGCTTTTTTTTCTAACGCGTCGACGCGGACTGCTGTCGTTGTACTGTGTTTACACGTGCCTGCCTCGTGCATCAGACATCCTATGAAAGGTGGACGAGGACCAAAAGAAGACGAAGACGGTCTTGGTGAAGGAATCAGTCCTCACAACGTCAACATGCGCGACTACGGCCGTAAATCTCCCAGAGAACATCCGCAAAACCTCCGCGATAACAAAATCATAACATAGGACCGTGGTTATGTAATCTTGTGGCCTTGATCTATCGCGTCAAAGTGCTTCTTTTGTTACTTTCGCTGCAGCACCGCGGTGTCATGCAAAAAAGCATACTAAAATTTTGAAGGGGCTACTCCTTTCGCGGGTCACAACCAGGGCTGGGCAGTATCGCGATACAAGAGTATCGCGATAGTATTTCAGAGATACTTTTGAGTATCTGTGTTTCTGTATCGAGATACATTTGAAAAATATGTTTGTATCTCAGTAGTGAAATACATTTACGATGTATCGCCTGTATCGCGATATTATGCAGGACACGGGTATTTCTTTACATTGTTTTTTTTTGTGTCGGAAATGAGATGAGGCATGTTTCCAATGGGGGAATGGCGTTTTTTTTTTCTTTTTTGTGCCAAGACGGGCAAAGGCGCGCCGCCGGTGGCCGACAGATAAGGCGGCGATGGTTTCCCTTCAAGCACAGAATGGTCCATGTGGTAAAGCGCGCGACGCCGCAGACGGCAGAATCGCGGGGGCAGTGTTAACGGCCTCTGCCGACGAAAGTCGCTGTCTCTCAAGGTCAGTGCAGCACGCCTAATTTTTTTCGTGTGGCAAACCATTACTTCGCGACCCCCCGCCCAGATACCGCCTTGGATCAGGCTTTGCAATGGTTCGCGTGCGTTCAGTTCTCAAAGCGGCGGCACTTCCAAAAGCAGTTCCCGTAGTCGCGGCGGAAGTGACTAGATGATGGCTATCTTTGACGCGCTTTCAACCACCTCTCCAATGTCAGGGTGGGTTCCTAATTAATTACATGCGCGAAACGGTCTTTGTAATACCAGGCTCCCCCACCACCGGAGCCGACTTCGCCTGTTGCGGCTTTCTGAAATGGGTGCTGGTAGCGTCGGTGGTGGTGACAGCTTCATCGAAGCCGACAGGGTCAGACGGCTTAGGATTCCGAAGATGGGGACAGACTTCGGATTCTGAACAGTCAGAACAACCCAAGTGAGGGCGGAAGCGTTTCGGTATCTAGATGACCCGAGAAGAGATATCGCCACGCTGCAGGGCAATCCGGCTATGGAGGCGATATTTATTTACTATAACACGAATTTGTGCTCGCCTTCAGCGGTAGGCAGACTTTTTTTCTTTCGTGAATCTTGTGCTGAGGCTGAACCGACGCTGTTAGAAGACAGCCTATTTGAGAAGCCTACACAGCAACCTTCTCAGCAAAACAGATCTTCAAAATAAATGTGTGCTCTTTTTCTCAATTCACTGGTGTTCATTAGTGATTCGAGTGATTTGCTTAAAGTGTGCTATTTCTAGCATAGCTTATCTTGTTCGCCAAGTATGTCGATTTCGGTGTCCAATCCTTGTTACTGTTGCTGTGAAGTAGTGTATTTTTATTGCAATTGATACTTGTAATTATGTCATTATTACTAATTATGTACTTTGGCCGCCCCCCCTCCCCTGCAATGTCTTTATGACCCTGAGAGTACCGTAATAAATAAATAAATGAACTGAACGTTTCGATGCGCTGTAACTTTAATTACGGCATTATGCTGCACTAATAAGTGTCCTTGCGTAGTATGAGCATCCTTGAAATAAAAAAAGTATTCCAGTATCTGTATCGCTGTAACTGTATTTTGGAATACTTTTTTCATCTTATTGCAAAAGTATCTCCGATATATCCCGTTACGTTAAAGGCAAATATATCTCAGTATCTGTATTTTAGGCTTCCAGTTCATGTATTTCGATATCTGTATTCCGGAATACTTTTTTGAGTATCTCTGCCTTGCCCTGGTCACAACGCACCTGGTTCATTAATTAAGTACGCGCGTACGGACCATATATTTACGAGTGCTGGTATGATTGGTGACATCTAAAAACTTAACTGATAATCCTTCAGGGTTCTTCCTCACGTTGCTGCGGCCCTAAAAACAATAAATGAAAATGTACGCCAGCTTTTTTTGTCGCACGCTAATTTTCCATGTTTTGTGATGATGCGAATTTCGGATGATACGAATATTTTTGGTGGCCCCGTGAGATTCTTATCACGGAGGTTTCACGGTATATTCTAAGTTCTTTTTAGTTTTACTAACGCTATTTCAAAATGGCCGAGCTAAATAGATATTTAGGTTCTCCAAGCAGACTGAGAACGGGTAATTTTTCAGGGGAGCGTTAGATGTCATTGAAAATACGCTCGATTACGGTTGAATTATTTGACAAAAAAGGGGTGCAACCCGGTCGACTCGGTGCTGCTACGGAAGCCGCAGATCCGTAATTAAAGTTTAAATGCTGAAAAAGAAAGCCCGATGCAAAACAGATGGGACTGAAAATGGAATTTTTAATGTAGAGGGGCGAGGAACGTCAATTAGTCTTCTTTATCATCGTCTCCGCGAAGTTCTAATTAGCTTGCACTCCAGAGCTTTGAAACGAATGACAGAACAAAAGTGACGTGGATAAAACTGTAGCTTCGATTTGGTCCATGTCTGCTCTGAAACCCTGTTTAAATTACGCTGAGAATAATCGATGTGACAATCTGCGGACGACTGTCATCGTGCAAGCGGCATGCAACAACAAAGGCACGTGCGGCGACATTGAATATACCAAAGATGACCCAAACCCGACTGCGCACTAAAGCTGAAAATTGTTAAGGTGGACGTACGAATGATCTGCACCGTATCGTAAGCAGGTCACGCACGTGTCGATGAACAGAGCCTCTAACATTGCAGTACTACATGCCAGGAGCCTCAGTTCGTCGCCGGTACTTAAGGTATGAGGCCAAGTTTAGGAACACATTTTTTTAAAGCGATAATCACTAGAAAGTATTAGTATGAATTAAAAAGCACACCTTGCTAGGCACATTGTAGCATTGCAAAAAAAGGCGTATTTTTATTATTTTTTTCCAAATAAAATTTTATTAAAATGGGCCCTGCACGAACAGTCCCAACTCAACTTTCGAACGTTAAAAAATCGTAATTTTTTGCAGGAACGTAAAATAAGCTGCTGTCAGTGCAATGCACGAAAACAAATGAGATCAGATGAATAATAAAAGTGATTAAATTACGTAAAAGTTATGCACTAACACTAAGGGCACCTTCGTAAAAGGGGCAAATACGTTAAATCTTGTGGCACCATTTTGCTTAATGAAGTGCATTGCACAACCACTAATGTGTTAACGAAGTGTGCCAAGTTTTATTGAAAAGTCCTGATTAGCAAAAACGTCATGAATATTCGCGTGCGGAAAAATACCAAAACGGTTAGTTCTGAGGAAATCAACAAAATATTTCAAACAGCTGCAGCGCTTACACAAGATGATCAAGAGCCCTAAAATCCCAGATATTTGTAGGTAGTCCCATCTTGGTCTTTACTCTTGTGGCTTTTGCTCGAGCGGCAAATGCCCTTTTCTTTCCTAGCTTTCTTTGAAGCATCAGTGCCGTGATGAGATGCTCTGACGATGCGGTGCCGATCATTTGTGAGGCAAGCTATTGCTGTGTAGAGGCCAGGCTCGATGCCAACTTGCTTCAAAATATATTAACGCGAACGTGTTTTATGCCGGGGTCCACCAAGGCTTCAGTGACGTATTTCCGTCACGGAAATGACGTCGAAAAAATATACACGATCAGATGGCAAAGAAAAAAGTTCCGTCACCGGGCATCGAACCCATGAACGCACGGATATGGGCCGGGCACGTAGCACGTCGGCAGGATAACCGGTGGTCATTAAGGATAACTGACTGGATTCCGAGAGATGGCAAACGCGTGAGGGGGAGACAGAAAATTAGGTGGGTAGATGAGATTAAGATGTTTGTAGGTATAACGTGGCAGCAGAAAGCACAGGACCGGGTTGATTGGCGGAACATGGGAGAGGCCTTTGGCCTGCAGTGGGCGTAGACAGGCTGGTGATGATGGTGATGATGATGAATATAAGAGAGTTTGCACAATGTATTGCCACGTGCGTTTCTTTATCACTTTTGCTGTATTCGGTTTTCGGCCACAAAGACTGTCGGCAACGCTCAGCGCGAACCGCGCCTCATTGTTCGAGAACCTTCGCGATCATTGTAGATCGTTTTGTTAAGATTGCGCGCAAGACGCGCACACTCGAGCTTATTCTAGAATTTGCAGGACAGCCAGCGATAACGCTGGAATATTCGACGGCACATGTTTAAATGCCGACGCGCGTCACCGCTTGTCAGTCGATCGACGGACGACGCCCTGTTCGCCGCTATCTTTGTACAGCGTGTATTGCTGTAGTTCGAGTTCTCATTTTCCGGCCACAAGTTCGGCCAAATAAACAGTTTCATCCTGCAAACGCTGACTGCTGTCTTCGTCGACGTCACGACCACGTCACAGTATAATGATGTCTGGTAGCTATAGCACCGTTTAACGTGGATGTACCCACTTTGATGATTGGTGGTACATCTCCATCCCAAAGACTAACGTCCAAGCTAAATGATTAAACAATCCCTTGTGGTAGCTGTAGTGGTTAACGGTGAAAGTGTAATCAGAGAACGAGGTGTGATAGCCAGAAGAGCATCGCATATTGGACGCAGAACTTCGTCGCCATCCCGCGGCATGGTAAAAATGCCAGGCCTGCGCGGAAAGCGCAGCACAGTCACAGCGAAAGCTGGAAGAGCGGCATTTCTAGAGCCCGTTGTAAACTCTCTTGGGGCTACTAATACAAGTACACTAGCAAGGTACCCACTACGCCATAAATCACAATATTTGTGAAATTGGGAAGCACCTACAACGCCATTATTCGTCATTGTGCGCAGAAGCGAGGTTCCAGCTACACATATGTGAGGCATTATGTGCACTTTGTTTACGTGACGACTGATGACAATGAAGAACTGTGGCTCAGCCCTTTGTAATGGGTTGGAAGCTTTAAACGGCTCACCAGTTACGTAATTCGCATTGTGTGACGCCCGGTCGCTATTTAACTCTCCCACCATGCAATATAGCATACATTGACGTGAGAAAGAGAGATAGAGAGAGGGAGGAAGAACTTTATTGAGACCCTGAGGAAATGGATGATGGGCTCATGGGCTTCCTTGGCAACCAATGCAAGTGCACTTGCGAAAAACCCACATCACTATAAATCATAATTTCTGTGGGGATGTAGGGAAGCAGCCACTATGCCATTTTTCGTCATTCAACGGAGAGCCGTGGTACCCGCTAAAACATTTAAGGCATTATGCGCACTTTGTTGGTGTTGTGCCTGATGACGGTGAAGAATTATTGCAAAGCCCCTTGTAGTGGGTTGGAAGCATGCAACAGCCCACTCGTTGCGCAATTCGCATTGTGTGACGCCTGGTTACAGAATTCGCATTGTGTGGTGCGTGGTTGTTATTTCACTCTGCTACCACACTAAATTACATATGTTAATGTGGTTCCTTCTGGACATGAATCCTGTATAGCGTCGTTTTGTAAGGCAGTTCCAAGCACCGGCATGGCTCTGAGGTACAACACTGGGCTCCCACGCAGAGGGCCCAGGTTCGAACCCCGTTCCATCCTGGAAAATTTTTCTTATTTCGTTTTTTTTTTCTTATTTCAAGCGATAGTGGTTACGGACGGCGGCGGCGGCGGCGGCGGACAACTACGCCACCAAAAACGGCCGTTGAAATGATCTCATAACAGCTTTCGCTGTAATATGATTGAACACCACGGCCGCACAAGAGGGAAACGCAAAGCGCGTCGTGCCGCCCTGGTAGCCCGGCCACGATTATTCTCGGGGCGAATGCGTGAGCGGGGAACGCGGTGTTACAGCCAGTTGAGGGAGGCGCGCGTCGCAGAGCTATGTTTGGTTTGGATTAGCGTGATGACATGAGTGAGGCCGACGCTTTTACGACGCTAGGGCTAAGGTCGCCACCTCGTGGTGTGTTAAGGCATTGACAAAATTGAACTTCACTTGAAAACGCGCCGAATGGGACGGACGTGTAACGCGTTGCAGGGGCTAATCGCGGAGGCCACTGTAATGACGAATTTCTTTACAGCGCCCAGAGGGCAACACCACCCTGCCGACCGGGACAGTGGTAGATGTAAAAGGCGCGTTTGTAAAGCCTCTACACTCAGTGACCGTGGCGCAGTGGTTAGCGTGCCGGGCTTTTGTTGTTGCGGACCGTGCGATCATGGGTTCGGTGACGGAACTTTTTTCTTTGCCATCTGATCGTGTATATTTTTTCGATGTCATTTCCGTGACGGAAATACGTCACTGAAGCCTTGGTGGACCCCGGCATAAAACACGTTCGTGTTAAAATATTTTGAAGCAAGTTGGCATCGAGCCTGGCAATGCCTTCCCTCACAAATGATCGGCACCGCATCGTCAGAGCATCTCATCACGGCACTGATGCTTCAAAGAAAGCTAGGAAAGAAAAGGGCATTTGCCGCTCGAGCAAAAGCCACAAGAGTAAAGACCAAGATGGGACTACCTACAAATATCTGGGATTTTAGAGCTCTTGATCATCTTGTGTAAGCGCTGCAGCTGTTTGAAATATTTTGTTGATTTTCTCAGAACTAACCGTTTTGGTATTTTTCCGCACGCGAACATTCATAACGTTTTTGCTAATCAGGACTTTTCAATAAAACTTGGCACACTTCGTTAACACATTAGTGGTTGTGCAATGCACTTCATTAAGCAAAATCGTGCCACAAGATTTAACATATTTGCCCCTTTTCCGAAGGTGCCCTTGGTGTTAGTGCATAACTTTTACGTAATTTAATCACTTTTATTATTCATCTGATCTCATTTGTTTTCGTGCATTGCACTGACAGCACCTTATTTTACGTTCCTGCAAAAAATTACGATTTTTTAACGTTCGAAAGTTGAGTTGGGACTGTTCGTGCAGGGCCCATTTTAATGAAATTTTATTTGGAAAAAAAAAATAAAAATACGTCTTTGTTTGCAGTGCTACAATGTGCCTAGCAAGGTGTGCTTTTTAATTCATACTAATACTTTCTAGTGATTATCGCTTTAAAAAAATGTGTTCCTAAACTTGGCCTCATACCTTAAGTACCGGCGACGAACTGAGGCTCCTGGCATGTAGTACTGCAATGTTAGAGGCTCTGTTCATCGACACGTGCGTGACCTGCCTTACGATACGGTGCAGATCATTCGTACGTCTACCTTAACAATTTTCAGCTTTATTGCGCAGTCGGGCTTGGGTCACCTTTGGTATATTCAATGTCGCCGCACGTGCCTTTGTTGTTGCATGCCGCTTGCACGATGACAGTCGTCCGCAGATTGTCACATCGATTATTCTCAGCGTAATTTAAACAGGGTTTCAGAGCAGACATGGACCAAATCGAAGCTACGGTTTTATCCACGTCACTTTTGTTCTTCTGTCATTCGTTTCAAAGCTCTGGAGTGCAAGCTAATTAGAACTTCGCGGAAACGATGATAAAGAAGACTAATTGACGTTCCTCGCCCCTCAACATTAAAAAATTCCATTTTCAGTCCCATCTGTTTTGCATCGGGCTTTCTTTTTCAGCATTTAAAATTCAATTACGGATCTACGGCTTCCGTAGCAGCACCGAGTCGACCGGGTTGCACCCCTTTTTTGTCAAATAATTCAACCGTAATCGAGCGTATTTTCAATGACATCTAACGCTCCCCTGAAAAATTACCCGTTCTCAGTCTGCTTGGAGAACCTAAATATCTATTTAGCGCGGTCATTTTGAAATAGCGTTAGTAAAACTAAAAAGAACTTAGAATATACCGTGAAACCTCCGTGATAAGAATCTCACGGGGCCACCAAAAATATTCGTATCATCCGAAATTCGCATCATCACAAAACATGGAAAATTAGCGTGCGACAAAAAAAGCTGGCGTACATTTTCATTTATTGTTTTTAGGGCCGCAGCAACGTGAGGAAGAACCCTGAAGGATTATCAGTTAAGTTTTTAGATGTCACCAATCATACCAGCACTCGTAAATATATGGTCCGTACGCGCGTACTTAATTAATGAACCAGGTGCGTTGTGACCAGGGCAAGGCAGAGATACTCAAAAAAGTATTCCGGAATACAGATATCCAAATACATGAACTGGAAGCCTAAAATACAGATACTGAGATATATTTGCCTTTAACGTAACGGGATATTTCGGAGATACTTTTGCAATAAGATGAAAAAAGTATTCCAAAATACAGTTACAGCGATACAGATACTGAAATAGTTTTTTTTTATTTCAAGGATGCTCATACTACGCAAAGACACTTATTAGTGCAGCATAATGTCGTAATTAAAGTTACAGCGCATCGAAACGTTCAGTTCATTTATTTATTTATTACGGTACTCTCAGGGTCATTAAGACATTGCAGGGGAGGGGGGCGGACAAAGTACATAATTAGTAATAATGACATAATTACAAGTATCAATTTCAATAAAATACACTACTTCACAGCAACAGTAACAAGGATTGGACACCGAAATCGACATACTTGGCGAACAAGCTAAGCTATGCTAGAAATAGCACACTTTAAGCAAATCACTCGAATCACTAATGAACACCAGTGAATTGAGAAAAAGAGCACACATTTATTTTGAAGATCTGTTTTGCTGAGAAGGTTGCTGTGTAGGCTTCTCAAATAGGCTGTCTTCTAACAGCGTCGGTTCAGCCTCAGCACAAGATTCACGAAAGAAAAAAAGTCTGCCTACCGCTGAAGGCGAGCACAAATTCGTGTTATAGTGAATAAATATCGCCTCCATAGCCGGATTGCCCTGCAGCGTGGCGATATCTCTTCTCGGGTCATCTAGATACCGAAACGCTTCCGCCCTCACTTGGGTTGTTCTGACTGTTCAGAATCCGAAGTCTGTCCCCATCTTCGGAATCCTAAGCCGTCTGACCCTGTCGGCTTCGATGAAGCTGTCACCACCACCGACGCCACCAGCACCCATTTCAGAAAGCCGCAACAGGCGAAGTCGGCTCCGGTGGTGGGGGAGCCTGGTATTACAAAGACCGTTTCGCGCATGTAATCAATTAGGAACCCACCCTGACATTGGAGAGGTGGCTGAAAGCGCGTCAAAGATAGCCATGTTCTAGTCACTTCCGCCGCGACTACGGGAACTGCTTTTGGAAGTGCCGCCGCTTTGAGAACTGAACGCACGCGAACCATTGCAAAGCCTGATCCAAGGCGGTATCTGGGCGGGGGGTCGCGAAGTAATGGTTTGCCACCCGAAAAAAATTAGGCGTGTTGCACTGACCTTGAGAGACAGCGACTTTCGTCGGCAGAGGCCGTTAATACTGCCCCCGCGATTCTGCCGTCTGCGGCGTCGCGCGCTTTACCACATGGACCATTCTGTGCTTGAAGGGAAACCATCGCCGCCTTATCTGTCGGCGACCGGCGGCGCGCCTTTGCCCGTCTTGGCACAAAAAAGAAAGAAAAAACGCCATTCCCCCATTGGAAACATGCCTCAACTCATTTCCGACACAAAGAAAACAATGTAAAGAGATACCCGTGTCCTGCATAATATCGCGATACAGGCGATACATCGTAAATGTATTTCACTACTGAGATACAAACATATTTTTCAAATGTATCTCGATACAGAAACACAGATACTCAAAAGTATCTCTGAAATACTATCGCGATACTTTTGTATCGCGATACTGCCCAGCCCTGCTGTGACCCGCGAAAGGAGTAGCCCCTTCAAAATTTTAGTATTCTTTTTTGCATGACACCGCGGTGCTGCAGCGAAAGCAACAAAAGAAGCACTTTGACGCGATAGATCAAGGCCACAAGATTACATAACCACGGTCCTATGTTATGATATTGTTATCGCGGAGGTTTTGTGGATGTTCTCTGGGAGATTTACGGCCGTAGTCGCGCATGTTGACGTTGTGAGGACTGATTCCTTCACCAAGACCGTCTTCGTCTTCTTTTGGTCCTCGTCCACCTTTCATAGGATGTCTGATGCACGAGGCAGGCACGTGTAAACACAGTACAACGACAGCAGTCCGCGTCGACGCGTTAGAAAAAAAAAGCATGGCGCTGTCTTCTGCAATACAAACGTGAAGGCACACGGAGGCACATAAGAGCCTCAAAGATTCGCGCACACAATCTCGGAGGCCGTGACGCTTCTCTGAAGGTTTATACTGACCAGTGTTGGCGGTAACGCATTACAAGTACCGGCGTTACCGGTAACGCGGTACTTTTCTGAGAAACTAAGTAACATACTCGTTACTATTTCGGAACTGTAACGGGTAACGTACTTTCGTTACCATTTTTCAGTAACGTGAGGTGTCCCGTTGCTCTTTACTTTTCATTGCAATTATACTGGCAGTCTTAGACAAAATTCATTCGTCTTGTTGTAGCATCTTTCTGAGAGCTCGCCCTGACGCCATTTTACCATATAGTGCGTTAGTACCATATAGTGCGTCTTTCGAGCTCCTATTTAGCATAGGTGTGGACGTATTCGTTAATAAGCCAGTCAGGCTGTCCGATTAAAGCTTTGAAACGCAGGTGTTGCTGATATTCAGAGGTTTGTAAGAAACTGTTCCTGTACTACTCTAGCACTGTTTATAAACTTCGTATTCCAAATTAGTTTTGTTTCTCGCTATTTGCAACTGCGCCTACGTTTCTGGGTATTGAACTCCTAAGCAAGCGAGAATGACCTTGAACGCTTTCACGCACGAAGTCGCAATATTAGCGGCAATTACGCAGGTCAAATGAAAAAAGAAATGTTTATGTGCGCAAACATTTTCCCCCCATTTATGCCATTTAAGCATTCCTTTATTGCTGCAACATATGCGCACTGATTTTGGTAGTAGAAGCACGCCGTCATAATTGCTGCAAGTTTGTTCAGCGATGTTTTCACTTCGGGGAGCGTTGATGACGAAATCGATTACTTTGTGTTTAATGACCAATTCCGAAAAATAGCTTCCCCATGTGCCACAGAGTTAGAAGCAATCGCATATAACTATACAGGCAAGTTTAGGAGATACGGCACATTTGTGGAAATTATTCCAGCTTAATTAGTATTCGGGGTTAAAATTTTCGCTTGTGTGACAAATGAGTTTTATAAAGTATCTATTGTAGGTTCTTGAGGCGAAGACGCATCAAGATTGATGACTACGGAATAACGGCGAAAGTGACGTCCGTTACCTTTTTTTCGGTAACGGTAGCGGTAACGCGCTTTTTTCTTTGTAACGCAGGGCGGTAACGCATTCCTTTTTCTTTAGCCTAACGTGTAACGTATTTACTTACTTTTTTTTCGGTGACGCATACAACACTGATTCACACCGTAAGAAAAATTTTTTTCTTACACCGTGATTCTGACGATTGGGCGGTGCGGGGCGCATGCCCACGTGCGCGCTTGCACGCGCTTGGCGCGTCTTCCGCGACAGTGCGGACAGCACCTCTTCGTACCTGGGCGGTAGCGTACGTTCGTATCAAACGTCGCTGGGTGAAAATCGGTTCGCAACAACCGTACTCCATTACAATGCAGGCTTGTGCGCCTTGGCCGGGAGCACCGAGAAATTCTTATCACCCCAAAATTCGTATGAGCTGTGATCGTATCACCGAGGTGTCAGTATATATATATATATATATATATATATATATATATATATATATATTATGTAATGCCGCTTTGATTGTGTGCATTTATGTATCCATGTTTTATAGTTAGTTGCGCTGATTAATCACCCCTCCTGTTTCCATAGGTATGGATGCAAGACTGTATTTCACCGCGCACACGCCAATAAAAAGAGTACACTACTCATCTATTTGCCTCACAATAACTGAACGTACAATCTCGCACAACTGTCCGCGGCACATTGATATTGATTGCCATGTTAGCATTGTAATTGTCGATATCGCGTGCGTACATAGTAATGCTGTGTGCGCGAAGAAGTGATTTTTGTACTTTCTTTTTCTTTTTTTCTTTTCTTCTTTTTTCCGCATGTGATCTATCTGTACCGTCATAAGCACTACACGCAGTGAATTGTGTAATCGCTGATTTACGTCGCCATGCTATGCTATCTCATGTATATCGTATTTAAAAGGAGACTCGTTGACATGTACTTGTTACTTTGACAAAGGCTGGTCCACCAGCCGAAACGTCAGTAAACGTACCGCAAAAACCAGCGTGCGTCGTACTCTCTCTTGTTCGTTATATATATATATATATATATATATATATATATATATATATATATATATATATATATATATATATATGTGTGTGTGTGTGTGTGTGTGTGTGTGTGTGTGTGTGTGTGTGTGTGTGTGTGTGTGTGTGTGTGTGTGTGTGTGTGTGTGTGTAGGATAAGCGAAGCTTCTTCAGGCTACGGTAATAAAACTTGTGAACGGCGTGGAAAGTACTGAGATATAGGAAACAAACAAATATTATTGTTCTCCTGACAGATTCAGCTGGCGGTGCAGGCTTCTTCAGAGGGTGTAAGTGAAATGGCAGGATATGACCCGCAGCAAATGGCCACCCGTGCAGTTTGGTGGCCAAAAGCACGATAAAAACCAATGGAAGGCACAACTGCTGGGGCATTTGTGAGTGGCTGCAAAACGAGGGAAAGAAAGAAAAAACTGAAACAGAGAAGAAAAGACGGAGAGCCCCCGGAGGTGGGTGGGATATTCCTTTATTGCCTTCGTGGGGAAACATATAAGATAAGAAGGGCAGCCTAAGCAAGCGAAAAAGGAAAAGGGAAGAAGTGCCACTTCTGCACAACACGCATTTGCAGTCCAAGTTCAGATGGCTCAGCGGTTAGACCGCGGCGCCGGGCCGTACACACGCGAGAAGAGATACACACGACCTGCTCCAGCATTGTGTGAACTTTTGCCATGACACAAGCCTGAAATTGCCGCACCCCTTCATTTTTGCGCAGAAAAAATCTGTACTACTTAAAAATATATAAATAAACAGATAGCCGTTAAATACGCAAACAGAAGTAAGAACAAAAAGATGAAAGAAAGAAAAACGCGCCCGCGTATGCAAGTAGCACCAATTGGCTCAAATTTCAGGCGCTCGATCAGTTATTTGGCGTCCCGTATGTCCGAACTCACATACGTATCAATAAATAACTTAATAAATTCCTTTTTTGAGTGCCACGATTGATCACGGAGGCATATCAGTTGCCCAGGGCTCTCGTTTATTCCATTGGAATGTGATCTGAAATTGTTAATGAAATATGACTCCCGCTTTTCGCGCTCCTGTGTGTTTAAAAGCCCGATTGCAGACGTTTCACCCTTATGCACTAAAAGAGTGACCAGACAAGGTAATGTGTTTGGAGAACATCGAATTAGGGAGGCCTTTCGCGTGTGCCTTTTGGTTGTTGAAACCGGGGCTGCGCAGTATCGCGATATAAGACTATCCCGATACTATCCTCGATATACTTTTAAAGTGCCTCTTTTTCTTATTAAATGTATACAGATACATTTGAAGAGAGTATTTGTATCTCAGTAGTGAAGTACATGTACAATGTGTCTATATTAGATCGCGATACTTTGCAGGACACGGGTACCTCGTTACTTTTTTGTGGTAAACGCGCGGACACGTATCGAAAAAGAAAAAGAATTCTTTTTTGTGCTTCATATTGGCGCTCGTATCACACAAAGGAAAAGGGTTTTCGATACGTGGCCGGATCTGAGGTGAAATTTTTCCGTGGGGTCTGACTTTGCAGGCCACGTGTTGCTGAAGGCAACATGGCGCCCTATTATTAGGACAATCGAAAGGGTTCCTCTGAATCCACAGCGCTCTGCACCTATTCACATTAGCAACAAGATATCTGAAGAAGTGCATGTGTCATTTGTAAGGATCAGGAACGAGGTGCTACTGAGGAATTTCAACTTTTCGGACTTCGTCATCGCGCAAGAAATTCTTCCTAACGGACTACAATGAATGCCTGAATACTAGAAACCGTGATTTTAGGCGCGCTTATGTGGCACTAATTTTTATTTTCGTGGCCGTTAAATCCAGTCGTTTTCTTTTTGTAGTCATGCAAGACAAGTGAAGAGAGTCTCATTTTTGCAACAGTGCAATAAACTTCGTCATCCTGGACGAAATGATTGCCAAAGCGGACAATTTGTTCTTGATTGCCCGTCATTCTTATGCGGACGTGCACGTACTGTAGTTATTTATATTTTCGCCAGGCGGCTTTTCTATTTAGTCATTTAAACTTTAAAAAACAATATTTTTTTCACAGATGATTGGCTTCTTCTGGCAAATTTTACTTCACCTAGCTCATGTTCGCTACTTTTCGGCTAGTGTTCTAAGTTTTCTGGCTATCTTTGTCTTTTTGACCCTGCGACCCTGCTTGTAATTGCTCCGGCAAGCAAATTTGTGACATTTGCCGAGCAATACACTAGCTTTAACAATAATACCCTTGCAAAAATGGCTAGTAACATTGAGTAGACCACCTAGTAACCATCTATTGACATTGGTGACCGTCTAGTAACATTAGCTCTCGAGTAACATTTGTCAATAGACCGTCTAAAGACCTCCTTCTTATTTTGTTATAAAGACTATTCGATGTAGACCGTCTAAACAGCTCCTTCTTACTTTTGTATAAAGACTATTTCATGTAGATCGTCTAAAGACCTCCTTCGTACCTTTTTATAAAGACTATTCTATGTAGACCGTCTAAAGAGCTCCTTCTTACTTTTGTATAAAGACTATTTTATGTAGACCGTCTAAAGACCTCCTTCTTATTTTTGTATAAAGATTATTTAATGTACACCGTCTGAAGGCCTCCTTCTTACTGTTCTCTAAAGACTATAGTATGTAGACCATCTAAAGCTGTACTTCTTACTGACCTATAAAGACTATTCTAAATGCAACCCCTCAAACCCTCATTTGTACGTACTACTTTAAATGTACCTTGAAAAGATCATTTAGCTTTACCTAGGAGTGCGAAATCATGAAACATTAAACATTTCCGCACTTTCCCAGCCCCAAAACGCGTATGTCTTGACATATAATTGCGCACGTGCCGATCGAGGACCTACGCAGATGTAATAATATGGCATCCAGGCAGGCCCTCGTTGCATGTACACATGCAGCGGCTTTTATCTGAGAAAGGCTCCCGCACCGAAGCCCCTTCATGAATTGGTGTGCTAACACAAATAAGTGGGCACGCACTGTATAGCGCTAGTGCCGTACATATGACTGGATATGGATGTAAATAGTTTCAAACAACTAGTGTAATCTACTGCAAATAAAGATTTTTAATACAACCTTCCATCGATTTTTTCTCGCTCATATATCTTCTAGATCGCGTTGCCTTCTAGAAGCAACACGTTCACACATACCGCATACGCATGTTGCCGAAAGGCATGGGTTTGTAGGCAGTGTTCAAGGTGCTCGACTGCTGATCCGAAAGACGGGTCTTCGATGTTGGCCGTGGCGGTCGCATTTCGGCGGAGAAATGCGAGAGGTGCGGGTACTGCGCGTAGTCAATGGACGTTAAGGAACCCGAAGCGGTCGAAGTTATCAAGAGCCCTCGACACGGCGTCCTGACTCGCTGTGGAACGTTAAAACCAGTGGACCAACCAACCAAAAAAAAATGGAAGCATTGGAAGCGGACGCGCAACCATGTAGCCACCGCTGCGGTGGCTACATGGTTGAACAAAAAAAGAGGGTGACCTTCTTTTTTAGTTCTGGCGGTCCCATGCCCCAATTTGCCACAGTGTGGGTGCCCTCCCAAGCGACTATGAACTTCGTTCTGCCGAGCACCAGGCCGGAAGCGCGCTTGTCCCTATTTTACCGGTAGGTACCCGGCGGCAGCAATTCTCTGCCTCCCACAGCAGCGGCGGATGCTCAACTATTTCACCAAGGCTGTGGTGGGTTAAGGTGCGCCCAGTGGCCTTTACAGAACCTTATGGGGCCACCATTCGAGATGAGTACCTATCAATAACCGAGCGCACTGGGTCCGCGCTCCAACCATGAAGCCACCGCAGCGGTGGCTTCATGGTTGAGCGTCCGCTTCCAATGCGGGAGGTATCGGGTTCGATTCCCAGTGCTGACCGGGAACCCACCGGTTTTTCCAAAGGGGTAGAGGAGTACACCTACCTGGCGCTCGGTTGTTCCTGGGTACTCATCTCGAAAGGTGGCCCCATGAGGTTCTGCAAAGACCCCTGGGCGCAATATAACCCACCACAGCCTTGGTGAAATAGTTGAGCATCCGCCTCTGCTGTGGGAGGCAGAGAATTGCTGCCGCCGGGTACCTACCGGTAAAAAAGGGACAAGCGCACTTCCGGCCTGGTGCTCGGCAGAACGAAGTTCATAGTCGCTTGGGAGGGCACCCACTCTGTGAGAAATTGGCGGCATGGGACCGCCAGACCTAAAAATAAGGTCACCCTTTTTTTTACAAAGCGTTAACAGAGCGTTAACAGAACGTGTATAAGCATGCTTCAATAAAATTATTGTCTACTGAACATTGTTGATAGTTCGTTAATACGAGGTCACCAGACAGCCTATGAACATGAGTCTGTTCAAAGTTGGTGGCCAATTGCAGCCACAGCGTTGATATCGTTGTTGCAGACGTATAAAGATAGTTTGCAGACATTCTTCTGATCGTTCGTAGGTTCTAGTAACAATTGTCTTTAGACCGTGAACTTAATGTTACCGGATTTTTTTGTAAGGGTACATTTGCTGCGTATTGAGTCGAAGCTGTATAGCGTTGCAGCCGCCATGCTAGTTGAGCGGCGAAGTTGTTACAATGCTAATTTGGAGCACGCACTGAGCCCGGCCACAGCGGCCGCATTTTGATGAGGGCGCAATGAAAGTGCACTTCAGTGCGCTCAACATAAGTGCATACTTGTGCACTTAGATTTTAGTGCACGTTAATGAACACCAGGTGTTCATGATTAGTCCGTATCCCCAAGCTCGTCCCTCCTACAGCGTGACTGATAATGATCTCACAGATTTGGCGCTAACATTCCACAATTTATAAGTATATTGCAAGGTTCCCAACTCCAGGTATATTCGTTATATTGTGCGGCCTGGTGACGAAGCGCCTACAATAAACTGCATGATAGTTGCAGCATAAAACGTTATTCTATATTAGTAAAAAAGTTCAAAGCCCGAGAATGCTGTCCACAGGTAATACCGAGATTATTTGCTCTCTCACTGATTTATTTCATTCATCGATGCATGCTGGAGTATTTGTGAAGGAAAATCAGACGTTCTCTTATTAATTCACCTAAGACCACACAAAGGGGAAAGAAAGCCTTTGCGTCATGACATTGCGTCACGGTAACTTGCGTCATGGCAATGAAGTTCTGTCCGCAGCCAACAATAAGGTTGGTGGGACCACCCACGTGTGGAAGTGGTTGCATTGAGCAATGGGGGCGATCTGTAAACTCCCGACAGAGAGCATCAAAATTTTCTCAGAGGTAATGTTTGCTCCACGCACTTGGCAATGCACTGCCGAGATTGCGGGTGCACCGCGGAATTTTGTACAACGAGGATTCTCTTCCGCCACCACGACCACTTGACACGCGAAATCTTCGAGGCCCACAAAATACAGAAGCCAGAGCGTAACTCTGTCATTCAGCCTTCGATAGCCCTGCAGGAAAAAAAAAGATTATTGTAATCGTTAAATGAGTTGATATTAGTTGCCTTGTATCTAGCCGTGAGTGTCGTCTTGAGTTTCTTGCAATGTAAGAGCACGTGCAGCAAGAGTATATGATGCTTCTGCAATACATTTTGCAGTGGAAAGTCAGCGATGGGGTCGAGTCTACTCTTCCCTGGTGCCTCTTCTTTCGCGCTGTTTTGCCTCTACCAGCTGCGATTAGAGAAAAGAAGTCTGACATCACCGCTGCGTCTAGCATTCCATGAAGTACATTATGATACTGAAAAGCAATGGCAACGTTAGGCCCAAGGCATACTAGAGACGTCGGGCCGCCGCCGAGCAAGCGCAGCCTGTATGCAACGCGCATTACCAACCACAAAACGCCAAAAAATAAAAAAGCAATAAAATACCCCCGCGTTTTGCTGTAAACCGCAATCCTTGCATTATCGTCACACAATGACGTGAGCCTAATACGCGTACTGAAATTCGCGCCGAAAATACGGTAATTTCTTTAGAAGATTTATGTTGAATTACACAATTTAAAGAATTAATTCCCGTTTTTTAGAGAATTCGACTTATGCGGGTTCAACTGTACTTTAATATTAGTCGCCTACACATGGCAGTTACCATACAGCATGGTCATGTGCCCGACATTTATTGACATCCTTGTAAAACTATAAGCGACGCCCGACTTCTCATACCATGAATAACAAGTTCCATGCACCTCAACGAGCTCAGCTTCTAGGCAAGAGTATCCTTGTAAATAAGACAATTAAGGGAGACAGTTCATTACACGTTTTATAGAAATTCGTTGTCATGGTGGTATCACAGGGTGCGTTCAGCTTACAAGCATGCATGCTGGAAAGCCGATCCGTCCGCATTTGAACTTTGTATCTCTTCTTGTTTCATAGCGTAAAAACAACGTTTCATTTCTTCATTTCATATACCGGCGACAAATTGATGTTGCTAGCTGTATGTTTCGTAATGTAGGTGGACATCATAGTCAATTTGCGTTTAGACTGCTGTCCAATATGGGGCAGATCATTCGTACGATGAACCTTTAGAATTTTCCATTTTGTGGCAGTGTCATATATGGGTCACTTTTGATAAATAAACGTCCTCATTACCGCTTTCCTTTGTTTATTTTAGCTGTGTGTGCTCGGTATGTCGACGACCGGCCTTAAATTTCAACAGAAGCTATTTACAGAGGAATTCGAAAGTGTCCTCAGAGAAGACAGGTAGGCCAGATTGTCGAAACAGTTTTAGCCAAACATTTGATTTCGTACTCGTTCGCTTGAGAGCTGCGGGGGAGTTTTTATTAGCGCTTGGCTGTAATTATAACCAGAGGCACATCATACGCCTTCCACTTTGAAAATTGAATTTTCCGCCTGTTCTACATTGTCGTCAAAACGTTATTTTCATGAGTGAAAATTCTTTCTGCAGCATTTAAAAGGCGTAGCATGGATCTCCGGTTTGAACAGCGACCCCGGGTCACCTTTGTAGCACCGCTTCTTCATCGCACAATTCAACGGTAACCCAACCTATATTGAGCGACATGTTAGGTTTTATTCTAAAATTACATGCTGGCACTTTGCTTGAACAAGTACGAAGTGTGCTGACTACGCCGGTTTGAAAACAATTTTTGAAGTAATCAAAGCACGAGTTTTAGAAGTTGCTTCGGACAAGAGTCATTTGATGCATGTTCACGCACTTCTAGGGATCAACATACCCGAGTTATTCAAAACGTTCGACGTTAGATTAGATAAACGAGATACTGGAACCACACGTTGTCATATTAAAAAAAATGGACAATCAGCATTATATATATATATATATATATATCTGTGTGTGTTAAGGCGTAACAAGTTGAAACAAATTTTGAAACTGGCACTACCTTGCTTTGCGTTTCAGAAAGCAATGCCGTTCTTTATTAGTCTTAACAAAGCAGCACCACAAGTACACTACGCTCATATAATATATGACTATGTATTTTAAAGCTCTTGTCCACAGAATGTATTTCTAAGTAGGTATGCTTGGCAATATCAGTGTTTGCACATACTTTTCTACAAAACAGCTATAAAACGACGGCGCCGTGGACGACAACAAAATCTCGCCGAGAGTGTCAAGATGGCTGAGATCACATTAAAATTGTCGCTTTAAAAATGACTGTAAACTCCAACAATGTGGTTGTTTCTTCTGGTGTGAAGCTACAGGCGCAGAGGCGTAGATCCTGGTGTTCATTGGGTCGCGAAATCCCGACGCTGACGTCATCTTGGTACTTGCTCCTTATATATTGGTTTACCGGCTCAATGCGTTTGCACAAAATCGTCAAAACGATTTAAGGGTCTCCTTAACAAGTACATCTATTAGAATAGCTCCCGTCTGATATACCTTTTCTGTTAAGACCACCACATAGTTACCGTCCAAAAACACGTTGTTAAACACGAGTGCAATTTAGAATGCTTTTTTACTGAAATACTTGGAAAGCTTCAAGATTCTCAGAAACACCAGACATAGCTTGTAAACGCTAGTAGGGGCAAGTGCTCAATTTTCCGATGTGATAACATTTTCTTCAAGGTATTTTGAGCACTACACATTTGATGAAATTGTAGTAATCAATATATATATAAGTCGAATTATATGTCGTAGTCAAACGTCTGAGGCACGCTTGTTATGTTAACGCATTTATTGTGAAAGTGGGAACAATTTTACCATATCAGTTATGTATTCAATTATAGCTATTTTACAAAGACTGTGAGGACATGAAAACAATTTTGCTAAAGTAAAACTACAAAAGTGATCTCATAAGAACAGTCTACAAATTCTCACTTGTGCTAAAATTGTTTATTTAGCTTTAACGCAAGAAGGCTCGGACCGAGTCGTCAGCTGTCAACTTAGCGCTATATATCGCAAATGCTTTTGCAAACACCGATAGTATTGCGAGCAACTTCTTTTCTCTTGCACCTCTACAGATAAAAACATGGACAGCTTCCTTGCCAAGTACCTTGCGATGGCGCTTGCTACAGCACTCGGTAAGTTTCAGCAGTCCTATCAAACGGAGTGTTAGCTTTTTATAGGCAGGTAGGTGAGTGTACAGTGTCGTCCACTTTAAGGGCGCGGCAGCGCATAGACGCTACGCGGAGCAGGCGCAGAGGAACGGCGTAGTGCTTGCTTTGCTGTGAAGTACACCTATCAGCATATCTTTAGTGAGTAAGCGCGCCGTAACGGCGTTGTGGGAAAGTTTAAAAGAAAATGTCTATCTAGCGGTGCAGACGGGCACGAATTCTTGTTATAGTGAATAAATGCAGCCTTCATAGCCGGATAGCCCTGGAGCGCTGCGACATCTCTTCTCGGGCCATCTAGATACCGAAAACTTCCTACCACACGTGGGTTGTTCTGACCGCTCAGAAGCCCAAGTCGGTCCCCATCTTCGGAATCCTCAGCCGTCTGGCCCGGTCGGCGCCGGGTCAGACGGCTGAAGATTTCGCTGCCCATATAGGCCGGTCATAATTACATACCGCAATGGAGCCCAATATGTCGAAACTGCACAATCCAAAAATTGGCTTACTAAAACCACGTTCTTTGAGGGTGAGAAGGTGTAAGCCCTCCAAAGTCGCTCCTGCACGCTCTATAAACAGACGTGGAATTAGGGAGAGCTGATCAGAGCGCCCCATCAGAAACTACAGCAAGCACTCGTCGCCTGGGCCGAGAGGGTCACTCTTCGGTAAAGGTGTCACCACCACCGAAGCTACCAGCACCCATTTCAGTAAGCCGCAACAGGCGAAGTCGCCTTCTGCGGTGGGGGCGCCTGGTACCACAAAAGACCGTTTCGCGCTTGTGATCAATTAGGAACGCACCCTGACACGCTGGAGAGGTGGCTGAAAGCGCGACAATGATGGCCATCTTCTAGTCACTTCCTCCGTGACTATGAGAACGGCTTTTTGAAGTGCCGCCGCTTTGAGAACCGAACGCGCGCGAAGCATTGCAAAGCCTCTGTTCCAAGGCGGTATCCGCGTGGGGGGTCACGCGGATACCGCCACCCGAAAAAAACTAGGCGAGCTGCACTGGCCTTGATAGACATCAACTTTCGTCGGCAGAGCCCGACAACACTGCCTCCGCGATTTTGCCGTCTGCGGCGTCGCGCGCTTTACCACATGGACCATTCTGTGCTTGAGGGGAAACCATCGCCGTCCTTTCTGTCGGCAACCGGCGGCACGCCTTTGCTTGTCTTGGCACAAAACAAATGAAAAAAGAATCCGTCATACCCCCTTGTAAACACGCATCAACTCATTTCCGACAAAACGAAAATGTAACGAGATACCCGTGCCCTGCATTGTATCGCGATACAAGCGATACGTCGTAACATTATTTCACTACTGAGATAAAAATACATTTTTCAAATGTATTTCGATACAGAAATACACATACTCAAAAGTATCTATGAAATAGTATCGCGATGCTCTTGTATCGCGATACTGCCAGCTCTGGTCCCAACAAGCATGCTTATGCTACACAGCAAAACAAACACGCCGATCCCGCACTTCAGGAAAGACCACACCGCCCCTGTGCGAGTGCGCCGCTTAGCTTCGATGTGCAGTCGCGCCTTGTGCGCTGGCGCTGCCTGGAGCGCGCCCATGCTGCACCATGTTTGTACTCAGAGTGGACGACCCTGTACATCGTAGCGAGACATTATACGCAAGTTCCTTGCCGCAATGTAAATATTCGTATGGATTGATAATAATACCGAGAAAAACACGTAATAAATAAATATGCTTTACGTCGTGCACCTCCGATGCACCAGGTAGATGGCAAGCGAGTCATTGGCTGCACAATCGGGCATGCTATATGAACATGATAGTGTTTCACATATGATACTTTCATGCTTTTAAGTGTGAGTTCAAATGACTTCACACAAATTAGGCTGGTGTATAAGATAAATGCACCGAATTAAATTGTGGATCCTTCGGAAGTGGCATCGCTTTATTCTGGCCGGACGACGTAACGTAGTTAGCTATGGTTGCGATTGAAGTTCACTATCAGCTTTTAATCTAACATACTTACCGGTAAAATAGGTACAAGCGCATTTCCGGCCAGGTGCTCGGCAAAACGAAGTGCATAGTCGCTTGGGAGGGCACCTACCATACCCTGCGGGAAATTGGTGGAATGAGACCGGCAGACCTAAAAATAAGGTCATCCTCTTTTTTTCCCTATTGTCCTGCCATTTGCGCTGTTTGAATATTATGGAACCTTACCAGCTAGCCCAGCTGTCGACATTGCTGAATTGGTTTATTAGAGGCGGATCAGATTAATTGGATAGCAAGAATGGAATGATATTTGGCCGAGTAACAACTCAACGGGCAAATACGGGATAAGGAGCTAGACACTTGATGATAACTCAGAAGGAAGCGATTAATTGCCTGAAGTGATGTCGGGTCACCTGAAAACACTTGGTTAATAAGTGACATTTTGCAATGAAGGATAAGAATCTACTTGCAGTGAGAAATTATTGGAAGCGATGGAGCACGTTTGTATTGACTCTGAACATGTCCACTTGGGCGTAAGTCGTGGCGATGCCTACATAAAGCCTTGCGATTAAGGGGCGAAAAGTAGCAATAAAGCAAAAATAATTGCAGGAAACCTGAGCCTAATCTACAATAACATACTGAATGTTGGACGGTGAATTTACGGTGTTATTCTTTTGTTTCGAGGTGTACTTTATTTCAGCTAGACAAAACATTAGGCCGAAATGAAGTAATAAAAATAATAAATTTTCCGCTTGCTGGCGCAGTGAACGCCGCTTCCTTACAAAGGCAACGCTTGTGGCATCCACCTATCTATCGATCCACTCCTGCATGCCGATTGAACACAAGGGGCGTATACTTTTGCTCGTCAAAAAGTTCATTGTGCAAGTTGTGTATATATATATATATATATATATATATATATATATATATATATATATATATATATATATATATATATATATATATATATATCGTCCACCAACACCAACAAGTGTATAGTGCAAGTGTAAACGCAATCACTGCATTTTTTTTCAGTTGCGCTAATCGTCGCCCCCTACAGCGCCGAAGCGATTCCTCCGACCCTAATCGAAACTGCTGCAAAGGCACTTGGAAACCTCTTCGGAAGGAGCGAGGAAAAGTCCAAGGAGTGAAGAGTGTGTTATCGTGTAACTATGTGGACATTCTGCGATGCATGAAAGTACCAGCCTGATAAATTTCAATAAATTGAAATGAGCAGAAAACGGGGCATAGTCTCAGTAAATATCGCGGAAACATAGAAAATCAATATGTATTACGGTTACACAATGTTGCCTCTTGTTCTATGTATTTATCTCTACATTCTCACTTGAGAAACACATTTACTTCCGCCCACTTCTTCTACAGCAGAGCTATTGTCCTCGATGTTTGGCGTGTGTCGTAGATGAAAAATTACCATCATGATCGACCGGCACGTGCTCTATTCGTCCTCTCCTTCATGTGCGCCCTCTTCTGCACGGCTCCCAGAACTCGTGAGCCGATTTTCCCGGCGCAGGATGCAGTAACAGGACAGAAACTTGGGCTAGTTGGTACTACAAATGCATTCTTGATACAGCGTTAAAAGTCAGAGACTAAAAAGGAACATTCACACAGGACAAACGCTGTTTATTTTTCGACTCGAAACTGAAAAATTTATTCGAAAAGATCATCCAAGAAAAACAAGAACAAGAAAGACAAGTAAAAACCGTGTGCAAAGCAAAAATTGGGTAATCTGGTCATTAACATAAGTATTACTTCACAGAACTCGTGCTCATCAGAAAACTCCTTTTCCGTCAGTGACTATGATGCCTGACTGACGCATGCGTCACCCAGTCTTTTGATATGGAAGGCTTCTATCAGCTCTCGAGTGACCTTGCATTTCTGTGACGACAAGACTTTCGTATCTGAAAACACTGGAGAACCACCACACGTGCAACAGTGCGACGGGAGATGCGAAGCATCCCATTTCTTGGGCGACTGGTTATGATCCTTTAAACGTACGCAGCGTTCGTCCTGTGTGAATATTCCTTCTTAGTCTCTGTCTTTTTGCACTGCATCAAGGGGTGCAGTAACTCTGATAGGCAAGACAACGAGTACAGAGAAAGATCACTAAAGAGGGAAGAGACAGAGAAATGATAAATTCTTGACCGCGCGAGATTGAAACCCGTGTACCCACCATCTGAAAGCGAGCGTCGTATACACTCGGCTAATCAGGCAGGCTGCAGCGCGTACCATAATCTTGTATAATATAGCAGAGCAAGGGGGTAGGACAGAGAAGCTAGTGTGATGAGGAGGGAAAGGAAGGAGGGGAAGAGTAAAACATAGCACAGAAAGGGCGATAAAGGGATAGAGAGAAATGGATAGCAACAAATGGAAGAAAGGAAGAAATGGTAGAGAGAGATAAAGAAATAGAGAGAAAAAGAGATAGAAAGAACCCAAACAAAATAGCATAGGACAAACATTATGGCAGCTACACGCTAGCGGTGCCAAGCCTGAAGAAATAGCGAAGCTGGCTGGCCTTGCCTCTTTCTCATTATTTTTCTTTGTTTCTTGTCTTTTTTCCTCTCTCTCTTTGTTTCTCGTATGTGCTTCTCGTAACAGTTGCTTTCTACTTCTATTTATTTTTCCTCTCTCTATCTATTTCCTTCGCTTTCTAGTTCTTTCAACTTTTATTTCTCCTACTTCTCTTTCTTTCTGTCTCTCTCTGAGCTACTTTCACTCTATTTCTGTTTTTTTTTTCTCTTTATTTCGCTCTTTCGGTCTTGCTCGCTGTTTTTTCTATCTCGTTTTCGAGCCTCTTTGTTTCTCGTTCCCTCTCTTGTCACGTTTGTTTCATTTTTTACTCTCTTTCTCTTTATTTGTACTGATTTTTTTTCTCCATCTTTCTCCCCCTCTCTCTCCTTAACGTGTTTCACATGCTCCACATCCGCGAGAAGAGCTTTTGTTTTACTCTAGCACCTGCTGTATTTAGTGGTGGGATTTGCCCAATTCTTGTGGCGTGTGCCCACAGGTGGCGTTCTGCGGACATCAAAGCTTTTACAGCCGGCTTAAACGGCCCAGCTGCTAAAAGGGAGCAATCATAGCCATGTAGAGTATACTACAGGAAGCGGGATAAAAACTTAGCGAATATAAGACCAGCTAAGCGCCTACTAGCTCTGCTTCACCCAGCCTTGCGCAACTTAGTGAGGGTGCGCTAACTTTTTACGTATTTATCTGTAGTCGCTGTAAATTTGCATAAGTGAGCGTAAGGAATTTACATATCCTTGCGCATATTTACATAGGTGCCACTACAAAATAAGGTGATCTTTCGCAGGGGTGTCCTGTGAACCTACCGCCGACGGCAGAAGTTAGTACTTCTGAGTGTACCTGTGCAACAACCCCAATTTCTTATTTCAAGACTCTTTTCGACGTCTGAAAATTTTCATCGGCGATGTTTTTCAGTTGTCTGATAAAACGTTAGGGCGCCGCTGCCGCGTGCGGTTCCCGCTTTTTTGTGTTTGCCTGTTTTAACTGCGGAGCCGCTTATGACAGCCATTGGTTGTAATACGCCCCCAGAAAATTGCCATCATCACGAACCGGCATGCGCTAAGTTCGTCTTCTTTTTCCCGTTCATCGTTTCTTTCATCTTCTGTTTCGTTCACAGAACACGTGCGCCAATATCCCCGATGCACGATTCCTGTAACTCTGATAGGCGTTAAAAACGAGTACAGAGAGAGAGAGAGAGAGAGAAACAGAAAGGAATACAAAGAAAAAGAAATAGAGAAATTCTTGGCGAACAATTTTTTAACTAGGCGGGATCGCACGATACAAAGGCAAGCACCGTAACCACTCGGCTATCTAAGCACGCTAGCAGGTAACAAGATAACCTAGCATAGTATAGTGTAGCAAGCCGGTTGGAAATGAAAGTGAAGATGAGAGATGTGAGCGTGATGAAAGAAGAAAAGGAGTGCAAAAAGTAAGCCTATCACAGAAAGAAAGACAGAAATACAGGAATAGAGAGAAAGGTCACAAAGACAGAAAGAGAGATAAAGAAATAAACAGAAAGAGAGAAAAAAATAGATATAAAAAGTTAGAGTGATAAATAGAGAAAGAGGGAAGAAAGGGAGGAGATTCAAAAAAAAGAGAGAATCAAAGAGAGGAAAGCAAATGTCAAAGAGAAAAAATCCGGCAGATCCCACGCACTGTGAGAATCGATGCAATGCGAAGCAGCCAGCACAGAGCTGCATGCATGGCCTTGTTTCTCTTTGAGGAAAATGAAGTCATTCATGTCACGACATCTAGTTCACGATACATTGCATATTGTCATGATGCACGCATGGGCAATCTTTTGCGTAAAGAAACGTATATTCTGCTATATACAATGCCTGACCTGCCATTTATGTTCTTCACCCACTCATGTTATGCGAATTTTGTTTATATCCAGTTAACAAAACGGCAGGAAGCGAGCCAATACAGTTTCATGCAAATCATATCGTACATGACATGCATGTTATGATTTGCGTCTTAGGACCTGTCATTTATGTTCGTCATACAGCCACGTCACGCAAAACTAGTTTTGGTGTATATCAGGCTAGGCAAACGTCAGCGAGCGCACCATGAGCATGGCATATAAATCATGCTGTACATGAAAAGCATGTCATGATTGTCATATCACCACCTGCCATTAGTGTTTCGCATACAGTCGAGTCCCGCAATACCAATGTTGGTGTATGTAAAGCTAGCCAAACAGCTGCGAGCCGACAATAAGCGTGGCATGTAAATCATACTCTACACAACATGCACATCTTACACTTTCAAGTTCCCAACTGTAATTTATGTTCGTCGGACAGTCCCCCGCCACGGTGGTCTAGTGGTTATGGCGCTCTGCTGCTGACCCGAAGGTCGCGGGATCGAATCCCGGCCGCAGCGGCTGCATTTTCGATGGAGGCGAAAATGTTCGAGGCCCGTATACTTAGATTTAGGTGCACGTTAAAGAACCCCAGGAGGTCAAAATTCCTGGAGCCCTCCACTACGGCGTCTCTCATAATCATATCGTGGTTTTGGGATCGTGGTTTTGAGACGTTAAACCGCAGATATTATCGTCGGACAGTCATGTCACGCAATACCAATTTTGGGGTATCTCCAGCTAACGAAACGGCCGGGAGAGCACCATGAGTGGGGGATATGTATCATAGCGTACGTGACATACATATCATGATTTTCGTGTTATCGCATGTCATTTATGCTTGCCATACAGAACTGTCTCGTCGTAGCAATTTCGGTGTATATTCATATAATTAAACAGCCGTGAATGCCCCGAGATCATGTCATGTATATCACGCTTTGCATGACATGCGTTTCATGATTTTGCACGATAGGACCTGTTACTTGCGTTTGTAATACAGTGCTGCTATGCCATATCAATTTTTTGTATATATCAAGTTAACGAAACGGCCGCAATAGCACCAATACCTTGGCATCTAAATCATGCCGCTCATGACACGTTTTTCATGATTTTCAAGTTATGACCTGCCATTTGTGTTCGCCATGCAGTCGTGCTATGTCATACCAATCTTGGTATACATCTCATTAACGAAACGGTCAGGAGACCACAAAGTTGTAGGCGGCTAGATAGATAGATAGATAGATAGATAGATAGATAGATAGATAGATAGATAGATAGATAGATAGATAGATAGATAGATAGATAGATAGATAGATAGATAGATAGATAGATAGATAGATAGATAGATAGATAGATAGATAGATAGATAGATAGATAGATAGATAGATAGATAGATAGATAGATAGATAGATAGGCACAAAGTTGCAGAAGTTCACTGAAAATGCTTCGCAAAAAACGCGCCGTTGTATGCATCTCACGCACTCTATTTCACGCGCTCTATTTGGTGTCCCGTATGCCCGAACTAAAGCATGTATAAATAAATAACTTAATAAATTCCCTTTCAGAGTGCCACGATTCATCACGGAGGCATGTCAGTCGCCCAGGGCTCTGATTTATTCCTTTGGGAGAGTGATCTGAAATTGTTAATGAAATATGACTCCCGCTGTTCGCGCTCTCAAAGCCGTATATTAGAAGTTTGACCCTTATGCGCTCAAAATAGTGACTAGGCAAGTTAATGTGTTTGGAGAACGTCAAATTAGGGAGGCCTTGCACGTATGCCTAATGGTTGTTGAAACCAAGGCTGGGCAGTATCGCGATACAAGTGTATCGCGATAGTATCTTCGATATACATTTGAGTTTCTCTAGTTCTGTATAGAGTAACTTTTGAAGGGAGTATTTTTATCTTAGTAGTGAAATACTTGTACAATGTATCTAATATATCGCGATACTTTGCCGGACCCGGACATCTCGTTGCTTTTTTTGTGGGAAATGCTCTGACACGTATCGAAAACGGAAAGGAAGACTTTTTTGTGCTAACAAAACATAATCGCGCCGCCTGTAGGCGACACAAATAGGGCGCAAAGTTTTTTCCACAAACGAAGAATAACATATGTGGTAGAGCCCTTACAAAAATGGATTTAGGCAGTCTATAGAGTGTCTGTAGACTTCTTGTAGACGAGTTCGCCTTTATGTAGATTTAGTATTTTGCCTAAAGAAAATCTTTTGACAATCTATAGACAAAAGTTTATAAATGCGTGTCATCTTTTGTCTAATTGCGTTCTATAGATTGTCTATAAACAAAAGTTTTAAAAAGCGTATGGTTCGTTTTTTTTCTATTGTTAGTCTATATACAATCTATAGACAAAAGTTAAGTTGATGAAGTTTGTTTTTTGTCTAATCCCAGTGTATAGATTGTCTATAAACAAAAGTTGATAAATCGGTGTTATTTCCTATTGTCAAATCCCAGTCTATAGACTGTCTAAAGACAGAAGCTAAAGCGGAGTTATTTAATTTTTTGCTGAAAATAAGGTTTTTCATTGAAATTTTATCAGACGTGTGTACTTTATGCAATTTTGCTACCTTTTTGTTTATATAACATCTAAGCATGCACTCCTTATTGCCCCATTGGGCCCTATAGCTGTAAGGTATGTTAAAAAAGAACTAAGGGGGCTCATTAATTAATTGAACCACAATGTGAAATTGAGCAGGAATGCGTTTTTTTATCTCATTAACACATTCTGGCGCACATGGCACATATATATTTCCCCTCGTAACTCGCATGCTCACATTAGAACTAAAGATGTTTCCAGTAATTATGTGGCACTCTATGGCTCACCGACTGGATGCACTGCAAGGACTGTGTGGTTCTTTCCGCCTTCGTTGCTACAATGCAAAGGGCAATGTATTTCGTGGAACACTGGAAATCACAGCTTTGAAGCGGGATGATGGGCAAACAGTGAACAGAGTACAACAGCTCTTTTTCAAGACACAAATAGCAGGGCCCACTGCAGTGCTTCCATTTTTGTTACTATTCAATATACAGTATTTCGCCATTCTTTTCATATACAAAGCACTGTGCCCAGAAACCAAATTTGTTAAAAATATTTTGCGAATTAGCTGTGGCCCTTTCGCTAGCTCATTATATTTGTTCATTTTCACGACATTTTCAGAAGGTAATATGTTAATTGAGATGTTCTTCAACAAATATGCATTTTTCTGTTTTCATTACGACGACGTGCAATGTAATATTAAATCGTGTTTCAGTAAGCGATTTCAAATTGATAATGTGTGTATGCACTTGCTTACATCTCCCGCTTAAAATATATTAATTTAAATTAACAGGGAACATCAATAAGAAAGAACTTGCAACCGAATCGCCCTAAGGGCGAGGCATCGATGGTGACACTGGCTCGGTGCAAATTTCAAAGAGATATCACTCGGCACTGCGGACACTTGCTGTCAAAGGCTCAAGTTTTCCACATGCTTGTGATCATACACACAGACACGGCCGTGAGGGCAACAGCTGTTACAGATAGTAGTAAAAACGGACCGTTCGTTACATATCCTGTACACGAATGGTCCACGAACGGTATGTTTAAACAGCAAGCACTGGAAATACAATTGAAGAATCGCTCAGAAGCGGCCTCCCCACTAAGAAGTTGCTTTTTCGTTCAGGCACTGCCGTTAAGGCCAAACCCCATATACGCGAAAATGCACGCGACAGCGACAAGCGACGGGACGTAGATCGTCTTCGCGCAAGCGGTCGCTTGGATGGGCAAACCCCATTCACGCGACGCCCTCGGCGAGCGATCGCCACTTTTGCTGGCATGAGGCCGTTTACTCGTACCAAAAGTGGCCCCTTCTCAGCGGTATGCAATGTAACATACGATGTTTTGTTGCATAATGGTGCATAAAATGTTTATCACTGTCTTGCAGCATTTTTTTCGATCCCATCACTGCTGCTACGTGCTGCCAAGCCGCATCACAGACGGCGCGGGTCCCAGCGTTCGCGTTCAACAACGTCAACATTGCGCTCGTCGCCGTTGGTCATGTTGATGAACGTTGTTGTTGATGATGTGCGTCGATAAGAAAGTGGCGGCAATCAGCAATAAGTCACTGATGCATCTTATTCCGGTGTTTTGCTATTGGCTGCTTGAGCACAGCACTTCCGGGCGACGAGCGACGGACATGCGACGGATTCCAAATCTGAAAAACCGAGCGATCGCGCGAAATCGACGACGCAACACGTCGCGCGAACGGCTCGTTTCACCGCTCATAGCATCGCTCGTCGCTGTCGCGTGAATTTTTGGGCGTATGGGGTTTCGCCTTGAATCTTGAAGGCGCGCGAGCGAACACGATAAGGAAGGGGAGAAGAGCGAGAACCGGTGCGGCAAACGAACGGAAGAGGGCGCGCAGCTGCAACTCAGTTTCAAATCGCTCGCTGAGCGAGAGCCAATCAGTTCAAACCAGGGGGCGCGCAGGCGCACTGACGTTTAAGCCGTTCAGGCAGTTGGACGCAGTTGAGGGTCGTTGTAAAAGAAGTTCTTGCAGCGCAGTGTGTAATGCCGAAATAAGTTTGTTGCGCGCATGTATTTTTACCACGTTTGTTAATATTACGTTTCGGTATCGCCACTGGAAGTCGTGGAATGGACACTTACTTACACCGCATGTCGGGACGGACGCATCGTTGTTTGACATGGAATCGTTGACGGCCATGTGTTGTCGTAGCCTCAACGAGCGCGAAGCTTTGAACAAGATCACAAGCGCGCGCCTTTTGGCGAGACTGTCGCCACAGCGAATATCGCTCTTCGGTGAGTTGAAGAACGTTGCCAAATCGCGTGACTGTGCATGACGACTTTGTGTAGGTAAGATTGCCCGAGCGGCGAGCTGCCATAATAGAGGTGGTGTGCAAGAGGAAGTGTTTGATACGAAAGTATGCCTTGTACTAGTGTCTCTGCCTTCTGTGGTGTTCGTTATACGCTTCCGCGGAGCCGTTGACGTGTGCGTCGATTAGAGCTAAAAACAGCCTGAAGAACACGCGTTGCATTGCGCGATGCTATCCTTGTTTATGCAGGCCTTGTGTTGTTTCGTCCTTCTTCCTTGACTGTATGGAATGCGGCATCCTTGCATGAAATGACGTGCACATGCCTTGTCACTATAAAATTGAGTCTGCTTTTAAACATTACTGGTCGCCCCGTACCCTTTCTATGGTGGAAATGCAACAGACGTTATCGGTCAATAAGCATAGTTACCCGCCACGGTGGTCTAAATATATAGTTGTTAAGGTGCTCGACTGCTGACCCACAGATCGCGGAGATCGAATCCCGGCCGCGGCGGTCGCTTTGCTTGAGGGCTCGTGAAGTGCTTGAAGCCCGTATTCTTAGATTTAGGTGCACGTATAAAGAACCCCGGGTGGTCAAAATTTCTGGAGCCCTCCACTACGGCGTCGCTCATAATCGTGGTTTTTGGATGTTAAACCCCATCAGTTATTGTTATAAGCATAGTTATAGTTAACTAACATGCAAATCAACTTTATAAAAGTAGACGGGTGTGCAGATAGATAGACACATGTACACACACGGCGCGGTCATGCATACGCCATGCTGCTCAGAGGCTATGTGTTTGTAGCTGCGTCGCCGTCTACGGTGCCGCGCTCGTTTTTGCAAAGAATGGACGTAATTGTTCTATATTAAAGATTTTAGTCTGTCTGTCGCGGATCGTAGCTCTTGGGTGTGTACAGACACAACCAACTCAATCGATTAGCCAAGGGAAAGCATAGCGGACTTTAATTGTTGGCTTTAACTGTAGTGTTGTAATAATGGCCTAAATTGAAATGGAATAAAGTGAACGGGAAATCGCCCTTTGCGTTGATGGTATCTAAACGCCGATGCTCAACCGATTGAGCTACGACGGAAAGCGCTTCGCCGTACGCTTTGCTGGGCATTTATGTATGTGTAGTCCCTTGGAGTGTTAGCCAGTGCCACTCGTACTCAAGGCGGTGAGTGTGGAACACTCTTCTTTGCCAGAGTTTGTCACGTGGCACGCGATCTTTCCATGAGGCGGCAGCTGACCGATAAAACGTCGCATGCGAACTTGAGGTATAAGTGAGCCGGGGCAAGGACTTCGCGGTGAATGAAAGAAAAAAAGGGGATTTTTGGAGGGCCCCGTTTCTTTTTTATACACAACCAAAACGATCGAAAAGTTCCCCTTCTTTCGTAGATTCAGCGAGGGCGTCGCCCCGGTAGACTTAAAGCATCAAGTTAACATGCGATGGTTTATTGGTCAGCTGCTATGTGGTGCTAAGACCCCGCCGCGGTGGTCTAGTGGTTATGGCGCTCGACTGCTGATCCGAAGGTCACGGGATCGAATTTCGGCCGCGGCGGCTGCATTTTCGATGGAGGCGAAAATGTTTGAGGCCCGTGTACTTAGATTTAGGTGCACGTTAAAGAATCCCAGGTGGTCCAAATTTCCGGAGCCCTCCAGTACGGCGTCTCTCATAATCATATCGTGGTTTTGGGACGTTAAACCCCAGATATTATTATTATTATTATTACGTGGTGCTAAGATCAAGTGCCACGTGATGCCCTCTGTCAAAAATTATTGTTCCAAACTCGCCACCTGGGCTACGTGCGGTGCTGGCTGAGACTCCTAGGAATAACAAATACATAAGTACCCAACGAAGTAAACGGGGAAGCGCCAGACGTGTAACTAGAAGGTTGTGGATTCAGATCCCACCGACGGAAAGGGTGAGTTTTCGTCCACTGTAATCAATTTCAACGTACGCCATTATTACTACACTACAATTAAAGGGACACTAAAGAGAAACAATGAATCGGTTTAGATCGATAAATTGGGCTCTGAGAACTCTAATGTCGTTATTTTCGCCACCATAGGTTTAATAATAGAGGAGAAAACCAAGGTCAAAGTTTCATTTTTAAATTTCGCGCCGAAATCTTCCCACGTGACGTCACTGATTTCAAAGTGTATTTATCTTATTTTGGCGCCATTTGCTCAATAAAATTACCCCAAACTTGGTATGTGAAGTCTCTGGCCCCCTCAGGGGACAATGTACTTCATTTTTACCGTTTAGGAACTACGTAGTCCCTAGTAGGCGCCGTCAAAACATGTAACGTCACGGCGAATGGTGTGGAAACTTCAAAGTGGCGTCGCCACCCACATTTTGTTTTTGCGTGTTTTCGTGCTTACTAAGCATCTTCTCGCAGCAAGCGTGGTGGTTTTGGTATCGTGAAAGAGTAATTTACTAATATGAGAAAAATCGTTTTGCTCTTCAGTGCCCCTTTAAAGACGACAATTAATGTCCGCTCTGCTTTGCCTGGCTTAATTGTCTGTTCGATTAATTTGGTTGTGTCTAACAAAGAAACGAGGCCCTCGAAAAAATTCCCATTCGCTCGTTCATTAGGTTTGTACACGAGGCTCACTGTAAGGCAATTCATTTGTCTGAAACACGTTTTGAACTGGTAGTAACAGTAAGTACACACATACAACTACAAACTTAATTCATTCGAAGTAGCACACCACGTATATGTAAATTATCGTTGGTGGATGTGAGCTTCAGTTCAATTAAACTTGTTAAGCGAGTGCATGCATGCTCTCCTTGTTGCTGTATCTGTGTGAGAAAAATTGGGGCAAATATTGGTCCTGCCACTCCACATTTTCTTTGTTTGATGAACCATACATCGTCTGTCTAGTAAAAGTTCTATTAACGGAGAAGTAGCTTCGTTACATTGTATGCAAAAATGGGTCTGCATTTGTTTTTCGCGTATGCTTTGTCGTAAGTTCTTATATTTTTGTATCTTTTTCTGATTAAAGCTCTGTTGTAAGTCAGCGCTTGTGCTTGTCATTCTTTTCTGTGTGCTTTGCCTCGTTTTCTTTTCCAGAATTTATTGGGATAAATTTATACATCACTAATCTACAGGAACTGCCTCTAGGCAATCTGTAGACCGCAGTATATTTGTGAGGTAATAAGTCTGTAGACACTCTATATACTGGGTCATAGGAATAGCCTATGGATAATCTACAGACATTTGTCTGTGGATATTTTATAGACAAAAGTAAACCAAAGTAGATTTATATGAGCCTATAGACTTTTGTTTATAGACATTCTGCAGACATCGGTTTAAACGCATGAATTTTTATTAAACTACAGACCTTCTATAGCCAATCTATAGACTTAGACTTTCTTGTAGACTGGTCTATAAAAACGAGTGCGGCCACTATTCCATAGACTGTCTATAGACCAGTCTAAAGAACTCAGCTATAGAACGTCAATTGATTTTATAGACAGATGTCTATAAACTTTATATAGACTATCTAAACATATTTTTGTAAGGGAGCGCCCGACGCCGCTAACGCAGAATCGCGGAGGCAGTATGTCGGCCGCTGTCAATGAGAATGGCTGTGTCACAAGGCCGGTACTGCACCTACATTTTTTCATAGTGGCCTGGCATTTCTGTAGTTCGCGAGTCTAGCGTTGAGGCGGAGCCGACGCTGCCAAGAAGACAGCGTATTTGAGAAGGTGCTGTTTAGGTACACTAAACGCAGCGACATTCTCACCAAAAGAGATCGCCTTTGTAAAATAAATGTATACGTTTTCTTTAATTCACTGTTCGTTAGTGACTCGAGTGACAAGCTTGATTTCCAAGTTTCAGTGCACCGCAATATTATTCGCAATACTGTGCTGCCCTTAATCAATGTTGCTGGCATAAAAATGTATTCAGATATCTGTGTTCTAGTATCTCTATTCTTGTATCTGTATTCCTGAATACTTATTGCGTGTTTTTGCAAAAGTATTCCCGCAATACCCGGTTACGTCAAAAACAAGTGTATCTCAGCCTCTTTATTTCAGATTCCAACACAGGTATTTCGATGTCTGTATTCCGAAATACTCTCCTGAATATCTCTGCCCAGCCTTGTTTGAAACGTAAACGAAACCGAGTTCGTGTCTGTCCAATATAGTCCTGTTTGCACACTTCACGGTGAATTCTGTATATCGCATTGGCTGAATCACTATTAATGTGGTCTTTAATTTGGTACACAAAGTCTGAATAAGAGACTTCGCCGTATCTGTGGACTTCATGTCCGTGCACACCCTGCATCGAGGTTTGCCAGCCCCGATGGCGGTCGCGTTTGTGTGTTTGCGCCCTTACCAACAAGTCCCTCAGGTTTTTATTTCTTCGGCAAAGCACCTATGCGGGCCTTGAAAGCCGGCAAAGAGTCGACTACTCTGTTTAAGTATATTGAAATAGCAGCTTAATATAGAATTCACCGAGGGGCTGCGGTGAAGTGCGTGAGGATTAAGTTGGCTCCTGACGTTCTATCATTATTTCTGTCTTTTTCTTCCATTGTGACTCCTTGGTCCAAAGAGCGCGAGCGCTCAATTGCATTGCGAATTGCGAATGACCTTTTGGGTAGTTTTGACACAAGAAGGCAGTTCTCAGTTCTTGTGTGGTGATACCAGATTTTGTCATTTGAGAGCAAATGCTCCTGCATCTGGGCTTGAGAGTAGGGGACACCTGTTTTGTAGTAATGGGGGTGACTACTGTGAAATGCACATTTGTTGGTGATCACTTGGTTTTCAATATAGAGAAATGGACATGCTGCTGCCATTAAGCGAAACAGTGACATCCAGGAAATGAACATTCAAGTGCAATTATGTGTGCGTAAATGTTATCGAAGGGTGAAGCAAGTTGAAATGGAATGTGAACTCTGAATGGATATGTTCATCGTCAGGCCACACGAAGAATACGTCATGAAGAAAACGTCGGTACAAGGAAAGAGAATTTTTAGGAACGGAACCTCTAAAGATGTCAGCCCACACGAAGAATACGTCATCAAGAAAACGTCGGTACAAGATCAGTTTAGATAGATAATTTCTAGGAACAGAACCTCTAGAGATGTCTTGAAGATCGTTGCATAGTTTGGGCCTTTTAAATGCGCAGCATTTCTTAGTCGCACCTGCGGCGTCGGCCGCCGTCCACACCCCCACTGCGCAAGCAAGGCTCGTCTCGTGCCGGCAGCAAGCCTCTCCTCGCCCTCCCTCACTCCTCTCCGTCCCTCCCTCCTCTCGATCGAACGAAGGCGGTGTGTATATAAGCGGCGGAGCGCGCGTTCAGTCAAGTCAAGGGCGTCTTTACTTGGCTTTCGCTTGACTTGACGCTTTGCATTGGTTCGTGTATCGCCCCCATTCTGAGCGATTTGTTCCTAACCAGCACCGATAGGCATATTTCAATAGAAATTAAAGAGGCAGGGGTGCAAAAAAAATTCCGTTTGTCGATGATTATCTTATACTGTTTGAAACAAGTGATGCTAGCCTCGATGCATGTGTATCCGGCATCTTATCTATTTTTTCCAAAGGTTTACAGCCCCTTGTTATAACTCATGAGTTGCCGCAGAACAACGAAATCAAGTTTCTAGATTTGAGGATTAGGTTTTGTGATGAGCTTTGTTGGATGTACGAACCAAGATGTTTGAAGCCGCTCCTACCCTACCAATCCGCGCACACAAAATTAGTTAAAAGGGCTATCGTTGAATCTTGTCTTGGAAGTGCGTTGAAAAAATCCTGCCCGCGTCTGATCGAAGAAAGTTTCCGAATGCAAATTAAGAGGCTTGAAGCTGCAGGATACCCACAAGAAGTAATTACAGCGGTGGCAGAAGTCTTGCATCGCAAGATAACGAATGCAAGAGGTGGTGCCAGGCCAGAGCAAAGACAGACCACCGCGGAATCTGTGCAAAGTCAAAATAAAACGTTTGCCGTAATTCCGTAAATTCACCGTGTCTCCCATAATTTAAAGAAGGTCGGGCAACCCGCAGATGTCAAGGTTGTCATGCCGGCACCCAAGAAATTGTCAAACCTTTGCAAGATGGCATGCCCAACGGCTAAAGAAAAGCGCGATGGTACCCATTTTGCCGGTAGGTAACCGGCGGCTGCACTTCTCTGCCTAAACATCAGCACCGGAAGCTCGACTATTTGAACAAGGCTGTCATGGATTAAGGTGTGCCGAGGGGCCTTAACAGAACCTTAGGGGGACACCTTTCGAGATCCGTAGCCGTAAACGACCGAGCGCCAGGTCATAGAGAATCGAACCCGGTACCCGCCGCATTGGAAGCCTGCGCTAAACCATGCAGCCACCATTACAGTATTTTTCTTTTTAAACGGCGAAGGGTGGGTGGAGAGGGTATGCGCATGCGCATACCCTCTCCACTCACCCTTCGCCGTTTACTGCGCAATTATGGCATGCGCAGTAAGGGTGGTCACGACGCACACCACCACCACCGGAATGAGCTCCGCCTTAAGATACTTCGCATCTAAAATGAACAAGGCAATAGTTGTCCCAGGAAATGGTTGCGAGGCGACCATTGCGAGCCGAAGACCCCAAGAACGTACAACGAGAGAATACTAGGTAACTGAAATGCAACGGTGCAGCACGAAGACCCCGAAACGATCGAAGGCCTACGCCATTTATGAGAGGTGTGAACGCTTGGTTTCAGAGCGAGTTTTTGTCTCTGGCGTTGCGACATCCCTGTTGTGTATTTGACTGTCTGTGGTTCAACTCCGCCCTCTCTGCGCTTAGCATCAACGTAGAAATAACCTAGCATAACCTAGCTAAATCCTGACAACGACCTAGATGCAACCTAGATACAACCTGCATCACATTACCAATGCGGAGAAACAGCCTAGAAGCAACCAGATTAGTCTTCAGAATCGCCAATTTTCGCTAATTCCAGCCATGTGTGGCTTATTAGGAGCTTCACCAATTTTCTTTTTTAACTCTTGGGCTGATTACATAGCTGTGTCATCCGCAATGCAAGGATGTCTCGTGTGAAGTTATATGTCTCACACGAGAGATTGTGTGAAGCATTTGTCTCAGTGGCGCTTTAAGGCCCCCAAGAATGGGAGCTCAAAATATTTTTATGATTGAAAGGAACACTCATATGATCAGTGTTCTATATCTCGATACAGTTGCAATATTAGCTACACTGTTATACTGAAAATACGCTAAAGAACGAGCAAAGACTTACTGTCCCTTGTCTACAAGCTATTCAGACATATGACAGCTAATATATTTAGAACTACCCTAGAATCAACCAAAGTACCAAGCCAGATTTCGCCCAGGTTTCTCGGCAATGCACCATAATCTCACTAACAATCAGGTGATAGAAAACGCCAGGCCTGCGCTGAAACCGCAGCACAGTCACAGCGAAAGCTGGAAGAGCGAATGCTAGAGCCCGTTGTAAGCTCTCTTGGGGCTACAATACAAGTACACTAGAAAGGTACCCACTACGCCATAAATCACAATTTTTGTGAAGTTGGGAAGCACCTACTAAGCCATTATTCGTCATTCGGCGGAGAAGCGAGGCACCAGCTACACGTCTGTAAGGCATTACGTGCATTTTGTTGACGCGACGACTGATGACGATGAAGAATTTTGGCTCAGCCCTTTGTAATGGGTTGGGAACTTTAAACGGCCCACCATTTATGTAATTTGCATTGGGTGACGCCCGGTCGCTATTTTCATCTGCCGTCATGCTGTATAACATACGTTGACGTGGGAGATATACGGGGGGAGGCGAAGAACTTTACTGAGACCCCGAGGAAATGGATCATGCGCTTATGGGCTTCGTTTGCAACCAATACAACTGCACTTGCGAAGAACCCACTACGCTATAAATCATTGTAATTTTACTGAGACCCCGAGGAAATGGATCATGCGCTTATGGGCTTCTTTGGCAACCAATACAACTGCACTTGCGAGGAACCCACTACGCTATAAATCATTTTAATTTTTGAAAAGTAGGGCAGCAGGCACTGTGCCATTTTTCGTCATTCTACAGAGAGCCGTGGTACCTGCTAAACGCATGTAAGGCATTATGCGCACTTTGTTGATGCTGTGCCAGATGACGATGAAGAATTATGGTAGAGCCCTTTGTAATGGGTTGGAAGCATTCAACAACCTACTCGTTGCGCAATTCGCATTGTTTGACGCCTGGTTACAGAATTCGGGTTGTCCGACGCTTGGTGCTTATTTTACTCTTCTACCACGCTATATTGCATATGCTAATGTGGTTCCTTCCCGACATGAAGCCTGTATAGGACCTTTTTGCAAAGCAGTTTCAAGCACCGGCATGGCTCAGAGGTTGAATACAGGGCTCCCACGCAGAGGACCCAGGTTCGAACCTCGTTCGATCCTGGAATTTTTTTCTTATTTCGCTTTTTTGTTATTTCGAGCGATACTGGTTACGGACACCGGCGGCGGCGGTGGCGGCGGCGGCGGACAACTACGGCGCCAAAAACGGCCGGTGAAATGATCTCATAACAGCTTTCGCTGTAAAAGTCAGCTGTCATGCAAGCAAGGCAGAATCAGGGCGTGGAGGAACGATGCATAAAAATGCTGGAAAAAATCTACAGTGCTGCCACAACCACTATAGTCCCATAAGAAAAGTAATCAAATTCCAAAAAAGAAGGATGGAAAGCACGGAGATGCGACATCGCATGCTTTTTCACTGCGAGCTTAGGGAATGTTTTCAAGGCCTTTGATACGGAAATCCATGGGGTAACATTTAATGGAGTGTGTCTTTGCAACCTGCGATTTGCTAATCACATTGCCTTGCCGAATAACCCAGGGGACGACTTTGTAATCGTGATTGCAGAATTTGATAGAGAGAGCATGACAGTAGTTATGAAGACAATATGCAGAAAACTAATCTTCAACAGCCGCGGAAGAGAACAACACCTACGGATAATTAGAGATAGGATGCGAACCATGAGAGTGAAGAAAATAGAGAATTATGAACCGGGTGGAGCGCATTTTGCGGGCATTCTCAAGTCATGAATGGTAGTTTACCACAATTCCTCAATATAAATGTATCTAACAGCTGCGTCTCCCCGGTACTTGCCTACGGGGCAGAAACGGGGAGGCTTTCGAAGAGGGTTCAACTTATATTGTGGTCGACGTGGTGAGTCACGGAAGGAAAAATAATAGGTGCAACCTCAAGAGGCAAGAAGCTAGCAGAGTGAGTGGATAAACATACGGGTTGTAAGACATCAGAGTGGAAGACAAGAAGAAGAAATGCGAATGGGCGGGCCATATAGCACGAGGTAAGATACACGCTGGTTATTCAGAGTAAAAGACTAGATTCCAAGAGCAGGCAAGCGCGCGAGGGTGTGGCAGAATGTTAGGCGGGCAGGTAAGGTGAGTTTGCCGGGATAGCGTGATAGCAGCAAGCAGAGGACCGCGTTGAATGCCGAAGCAGGGGCGAGACTTTTGCCCTGCAGTGGGCGTGGTTAGGCTGATGTCGATGGTGGTCAGCATTCTGTATTCGCTTAGCGTGACTCTGTTTTCTGAACGATCACTTTTGGCGACAATTTCGCCGTCCATGGCGTAGAATATCGCGTGTAATGACTGAAGCAACTGTTCCTTTTTTTTTCATTTTCTCAGCCAGACGATCAGCATTTATTGAAAACTATATTGTGATATCTCTAACTCAGATTGCGGCTTACGGCCGCGAAGACGTTGGACAGCGCGCGCGGCAGGCGACAGGTGGTGCCGCAATATTGAGAACATATATTATGGGTTTCCTTGATGATTTTAGTCGCCATCGCAGCGCCGCGTGATGTTTCTCCATTGGTTGACGCCTAATTAAAATGGTGGCGCCGAAAATAAAGAAAGAAAGAATTCAGGAAAAAGGTAAACACGGCCAGTCACTGTATATTGAATTCCATTTCGCGGGCAGTGCAAGCAAGCTTATTCCTTTTGGAGGACTGAAGAAGACCGGACCAGACACCGCCAGCAGACCCGCGTTTTTCGCGACTACAGTGTAGGTCCAAACATATTCCTGCTCCCATTCAAATCCATTCGTCTTGCGTTACGGTGAGATCACGCCTGCGAATCACGACTGCCTGGGCTGGTTCTTCTGCTGTCAGCGATGTCGAGTGTTCTCCTTGAGGTGCAAGGCTCGCTCAGGACGTTGTCGGAAGCGCTCGTCGCTTATCCTCCTCATCTTTGACTGCGGAGGATGTTCGGGGAAGCAGAAAATAGCGTCTGTACCTGCATCGGCTGCTGATAATATTCCGCGTATAGGCTTGCCTGTCAGCGCTGACATTGGCCAATGTGTGGGGAATGCTGGGGTGACAGGTAGCGTAATTGGCGAATGCTACAGACGTATCGTCTCAACTGAATTGCCGCTAGGTAATCAGTGACTGACCGTGGCGGCTCTGTTTTGTGAACTGGGCAGCGGTGGCACGTGTGGTCGGCTTCCTTGCAGTGGTAGCAGAGAGGGCGGTGCTTGTGGTCACGAAAATCTTCAGTATTCATCGGTTCGCAGTGGCGGCTTCCAGGTTGGAGGGGCAGCCTGCGGCAGCGGCGTGCCTCATTCCTTCCTGCTGATGTAGCGATTGCTATATTTCCTCGGGAACATTGTCTACTATTGGAGCCGCTTGCGCTATAGAGTTTGGCAGCTGCCTAATATATTATTATGCTAAAAATGTCGTCAGATGGCAATATGATGACAGAAGACCTAAAATTTCAGTTCAGAGGGTCGCTAATCATTGCACGAAAATTTATTTAAGCACTCATAAATGCTTGTTTTTGAGTAATTGCTCTTCCACACATGAGACCTCTCGTAATATAATCTAGTTTTTCCTAACTTTAATCATACCGCCCTCACCTGGCGCATGGATGAGTCACTTTTCTCCTAAAAACGAATACGTGGAAACTCGTCATTTGCGCGTCACGAGTTTTCATTGCTGACATCATTCGAGAAGTATACCCAGAAAGCTCATAACATGGTCTAAATATCGCTCGTCTTTTAATCTCTCAATTTTTTATTCATCTAAAGGCTTTTTTATGCTTCGATGTCCCAACAATGTTTAATGCACAGTAACGCACTCCCCTCTTTGTTCATACCACGAATGGGATTCGACAGGAATAACGCTCCATTCGCATATCTACTGAAACGAACACAAGCAAGTGGCAGCAGCTGCTGCAAAGTTACCAGACTGAATTACTTCCACTTGTTTTTCTCAGAGATATTTTACCCGCGTAATATTTGAACAATATTTATCTATATTAATTACGTACTTAGACTGTTCTTTATGTTTCTTGGCATTAGACAATATACATTATATGCCGCCTACATATCTGGTTACTAGCTTTGGAGTTTCATAGAGAGTTTATTGTCATGCAGAGTAACATGGCGTTCAAGTAAATTTGTCCATGTGCAATTTGCTTTTTCCGATGTCTGAATGCTTTGGATAACTAGTTTGTTTCGTTTAGTTAGATGCGTCTAGTGTCTCTTCCTATGTGTCCTCGTCTACACTAGCGCCAAGAAACTGCCTTTCCATTATGCACTATCAAGCCCACATCGTTACGCTCATATACATAGATCACATTGTAGTAAGTAAATGAATTGCTTGTATTCACAACACCAGCTATGCGATGCTTTGTCAATGAGAATTGATCAAAGACTTGAAATTAGTTATAGAATAAATACATGCAGCGTGGGACAAATCATGCAAGGGTCATTTTTGTGGGGCCTAGCTTCCCGAGATCATGTCTTTTCTAAAGCGATCATGCTAATTCCTAATTAGATTTGCTAGACCATATTTTCGGTTTCTCCAGATACGAAAGGTCATACGATTGTGGAATATCAGAGTGTGAAACGACGGATAAGGAAAGAAAACAAACTGCGAAACTAGCCGCAATTGATATTTTATCCTTCACAAATAGGTGCACGGTGAAAGTTAAGCAAAATCTCTGCTTTTTTTTACTTTTCAGTCATGCTCATCATGCTCCTCTACAGTGTGGAAGCATTTCCTGGCCCATTAGCCACCACTGGTGCAGCAGCACTTGAAAAAGTCTTGGAAAGAGAAGAGGAAAATGCCGAGAGTTGAAATGTCTGCCTTCGCGATGCCATATGGCTATTCTGCAATGATTTAAAGTACTACCTTGATAACATTCAATAAATTCAATATAGCAGGGACGTAGAGTGGGCTTAATAATTATCGTGGAGATATTGGACAGCAGCATTCACCAGGGCAACAAAAGGTTGCCTCTTTTCAGTTGTTTTTATTTGTAGTTCCTGAGGAGCAAGCTGACAAGAGCTTCGCCACTTGAAATTCATCAACTTTCATCACACGGATTCAAATAGGTGGGCCTATACACAACACTCAAAGTGTCTTGCGGGAAATGTGCAGTGGTAGCATTTAAGAGGAAGCCAATGTCTGCCTATGGTATATCAATTAACGGAGACCTTATATCATTCAGCAGAAGCCACAGGTTCTTGGGAGTCATGATTGACAGAAACCTGTCTTGGACTCCACACGTGAACTACTTGAAGAAGCGGCTGACTGCTATATGTCACATGTTCAGATTCCTTTGCAGGAAAAAAATGGGCAGTGCCGATACCATCTATGCTACAACTGTAAATGGTTCTGTTTAATGGATTCCTACGGTACAGTTTGCCTGCAATATCGAACACCGGCAAGACTAACCTGTGCGCGATTCATAGCATTCAAGCCCAAGCTCTTAAGATATGCCTTGGGTTACCCCGCAGCGCCCCAACCGCTGAAACCATTGCCATCGCGCAATACTACTCAATCACGACACACATTATCACCGAGACAGTGCGTACGTACCTCAGGCATTATTCCAGGGTCTCTTCCCACCATCTGGCGAGCCTTGCTGCTGAAAGGCCCCGCACGACATATAGTGCCACTGTCGGCAAACATCGCTCATGATTTACTGCGGGGTACGCACCTGCGTCAAAAACAGTGTTCCCTCCGTGGTGCTTGAGCCGCCCACGAATTCACCTAACGGTTCCGGGAGTGCGGAAGAAGTCAGACCTACCGACACATGCACTGAAGCAATTGAGCCTACTCCTACTGTACGAAAACTACAGTAACCATGTCCACATCTATACGGATGGCTCGACCACGTCGTCCAGTTCGGGTGGTGCGGTGGTTATACCATCACAAGGGATAACTCTGCGTCTTAAAACTTCACATGCGACGACGTCTACGGCGGCAGAACTCGCGGCTCTGCGCAGCGCACTAGAATTTATTGACACTGAAAGACCAAGTAAATGGGCTGTGTTTTCTGATTCAAAACCGCCGTTACAGTTCCTGCGGTCAGTTCTCCGATGAGGATACCACGAACAGTTGACGTATGAACCCGTGAAACTTCACCACCATGTAATTCAAAAAGGCCACGATATTGACTTCCAGTGGTTATCTGGCCACTGTAGCATCAATGGAAATGATTCCGCCGATCACGCTGCTCGCGCATCACATCAGGAAGCAAATATCGTCCCAATTCCGCTTTCAAGGACAGACGGTGCAAGGCAAGTTCGACAACTGGCCCGCAGTCTCACACTGACGGAGTGGAACGCACCAAGCATCAGACATTCTAGACTACATCAACTGAACCTTTCACTGCGACTCCAACCTCCTCCGGCCTTTATCGACGCGAAGCTTCGCTTCTCTATCGCCTTTGGTTGGGAGTTGCTTTTACGAAGGCATATACAACGTTAATCGGAATGACTGACAGCGCGGCACGCGATGTTTGCGGCACCGAAGAAAACATCGGACACTTCATGCGCCACAGCCCTCGTTTTGCCTCGGAGAGACAACTACTGTCCAACGCACTGCGGCGACTGGATGATCGGCATATTTCCGTGCAGGTGCTACTACAGCACCGTCCACATCTCTCGATGGCCCAAAAAGCAGTGAAAGCACTCTTGTGTTTTTTGAGAACGACGGGCTTATGCGAACGCCTCTGACTTGCGGTGCAATCCCGCACGCTGTAGTGAATGCACTGCATCTCTTCTCTCTCTCTTTCTTCCCTCCTCTCTATTTCTCGTCTTTCTGTTCCCCTTCCCCGATCCCCCAGTGTAGTAGCCAACCGGAAGTGTTTCTGGTTAACCTTCCTGCATTCTCCTTTTTCTGTTTCCTTCCTAGCGGGACTTCATATTTCGCAGGAGTTGCCTCGGACACTGCGGGTGATGCCTGGGACATCCCTCCTCTGTCTACCTCTCCAACCACACCAACCTAGCACTACAAGGCTGCTTTTTATGTTTGAAGTATCCCTTGAGTCGGCTCGAACTTTTCATCTGCTGTGTTTTCCAGCCAAAGAAAAAGCGCGCCAGGAGGGAGCCTCAGGGCGCGTTACTTCTGAAATGCTGTCTTCGGGCGTCGTTGAAAATACGAGACGTAGTGAAGAAGAAAGAGCGCTACACAGGCGAACACGCACGAGAGTTTCGCTCGTCAACGTCGTCTTCTTCTACTGCATACCATAACGCGCGCTTCTCACGAACTAGATGTGGCTACTACAAACGAACAAACGGAGGATGGACAGACGGCATAAGGAGCTTCGCCCCTAAAAGCGCTTTATTAAAGACGATAGTCTTTCTTAGGGAACTTAAACGCAGAAACTTTGGCCTGTCTTTCTGTCTGTCGGCACGTCACTCCATTCAGCCACCACTTGAACCACTTGCTTACTGCCCACCCAGCTTGAACTGGTACGGCTATTCATGCAGTAAGGCTTTCATTTGGGCCAGTTGGTGCAAACTTGTAACTTGATTCATGGCTGCGCTAAAAACACGGACAACAGAAGAGACGTACACAGGCGTATTCATACTTGTGAACGTTGCCGATCAAAAAGTAAATATTACGCATATCTGAGGCGCAACATCATTAGGTAAGTATTAGGCCGTGTGTTCTTTTAATAGAAAATACACACATACGCTATTTTAAAGACCCTAATTTCTTAAGCTGCGCTGAAAATCCGACTGCGCTGAAACTTGTCTTCCTCCGTGCCCTCTGCACAAGCTCATGTTGCGTTTCGGTTTCGGTTCAGTATTGCATTGTACGAATGACAGAGGGCTCCGCTCCTATTTTACCCAGGCGACGTGTAAATAAGAGAGTTTGTGGAGAGTAGTCGTTGAGTGCAGACGTTTGATCTCCTTCGGCGCATCGCGCCAAACCGTGTGTTCCGGCTGTCCGGCGTCCCCGCCGGTCACGTTGGTCACCGCCGGTCTTTGCCTGCCGCTGCGCTGGGACTACCAGCCCGCAACACAGCACTCATGTTTAACGACGTATTGCCAGATGGCGTCCACATCTCACGCAGCGCCTCTTCTATCGCCTTTAGACGACATTTGCAGCGAAGCACGCAGATACACGGCCAAGGTTTTGAAGAGCAGAATGAACAGCCATCGTATCTCCGCTTACTTGTTATTCTGGAGCGAGTTGGAAACTCAGCTTAGGCGACTTCATGAGGCGAACGAGGTGGCGCGGAATATCGCAGCTACCACATGGCAAGCACGCGCCGCTGCACTGTATTTCACTCTTCTGTGCTGTCCTTGCGTTTTTTCAAGATCGGCCTACTTTCGCTGGCGGATGTAAAGCCGACTACTTATACCGACCAAATGCGCAAGTTTACGCATGGAGAATTTCTCGTTTGCGTAGCATACGGCCAGCCGACCGATGTATGTTACGCCAACGATGACCGATGCAATGCCTCTCATGGGCTATGGGAGGCATTGACCGATGCAATGCCTCTCATGGGCTATGACAACTTTTGGTTGGCTCTTCGTATGGCTACCACTGTTACTAACCTGGTTATGATGTGCCTTAAATGGGATCTTATGGCTGTCTCTGCATTGGCCAACGATCACCGTCTCCTGCTAGTCCACTACCTCAGTCACCGGAAACATGATGATTAATTAAGAATAATAGCTGTTTTGGCACAACGGCCACTTTTGGCCAAAGGGTGCCAAACACAAAGTGGGAATGAGTGGGCAATAATCTGACTCGTTGGCGTAAAATGCTGTATAGAGGCCTAAATCGGTCGACTAAACATATATAAGTTATAAATGTATTAATATTATGACAATGGTAAGGGAGGGTACCTATGACATCAAAATACACGAGGTAGCAATCAAGCCAAGCCTAAGTCGTAAGTGTAGTTGGGTTATTTATAGGCAGCACTAATGCCTAATTGGAGCCCTTGAATCCAAGAGTCTGGGATTATCAGTCTAATTATCAAAGCCACAGCGGCCGATTCTGATAAGAATAGCTGGTATGGGTATTATGACAGCCTCTTTCCAAGCAAACGGAATACACCCAATCGACAACATATCACTGAAACGAGAGAATAGATTTTTCTTGCTTTCGACGTGCAAGTGTTTTATCATTTCATAAACGACCTGATGAGATCCAGGGGCACAATTGTTACAACTGTGCAGTGATGCGTGGAGTTCTACTAAATGAAATGGACGTTGTAGGGCGCAATTTCTTTGCACTTTCTTTCTAAAGGCTACAGCTCCGTTTGTTCTTCGTATCTCTGGACTGAGTCTGTGGAGCTAATGAACCGGAGATGTAGTCAAAATGTGCCTCCAATGAGTCTGCCTAGTCCTCGAACCTCTCTCCTGCAGTGTTCACCAGAGGTATTGAGAATGACCGCCGCCCTGTTATTCAGCTAACCCTATTCCATATTTTTCTTTCATCAGCATAAGAGTTTACATCTGATACGTATTGAGGCCAACTTTCTCGTCTGGGTTGTGGACGCCTCATTCTTTCTTGCGACTTTACAACCTTGAAAATTTTTAGGTTTTTACGCAGTTGGAAAGTCGCGGAGCTACCCCCGTGCCTTATTTTGATTCCTGCGAGCTTCTCTACAATTGTCATTCCACCAGGGAACTCTTCCTTTGCGCATCCGTCCAGATGATCTGCGGATAGCTGTAGATGCTACATTTGTGATAGCTGCTGTTAGGAAAGCAACTGCGCTGTCAATGCTTAGAGCACGTATTTCTCCCTGCGGCATATACCTAAGTTCCCGAAACATCTCCCAGTTGGCTAAGTCCACCTTCCAGCGAGGAATCCGCGGCAGACATTCGCATTGCTTAGTTGTGTTGAGAAATATACGAAAGTGGTCACTGCCGTTGGGATTTTGAAATACTCTCTACTGCAAGAATGGTATAAGCACTGGTAGGTCTCTTCGTATACCTCCCATAGGGACGCGTAATTCAAACGTTCTGCGACGCTTGCGCCGGGAGCGCCAAGAAAGCCGTTGAGTTACGGCCCTGGCGAGTGGAGGCGCTGTAATGGCGGCGATGACGCAGCGGTTACGTAACGATTGCGTTTTGACGTCGTCAGGGCAACAGTGACAACAGCCGCTCGCTTCTTCTCGCCCCCCCCCCCTTTCCCCTCTTCCTCCTCGCGCCGTTTTCTTTTTTTTTTCTTTTTTTCGGGCGCGCTTGCTTTTTCTCCTCTCTCATGTCGGGTGCCGTTTTTTTGCCTTCTTTCTTGGCGGCTCCTTTTTCTTCTTTCATGCCGCGCGCCGTTTTTTTTTCCCCGTGTGCGTGGCGCGTTTTTTTGGCGTGCGCGCGTGCTGTGCTTGGTCGCGCATTTATGTTTTTCTGTCCGCTCGTGGTGCGCAGTGCGTTTGAATGCACGCAGCCTGCATGATCCAGAGCATAAGGGATGACTTCCACCCACAACATATCTGTGACTTCGTTTTATTGCTCCGTTTCCAAAACTCAAGATTTGCACATAATTGGGCACGATACAAGTTCCGGAGAAGAAGAGAACTAAAGAATGCACAGTGTGTCCATGATTAAACAGCACAAAAGTTCATTGTAAAGTTCAGAAATTGGAAATTAAAAATCGAACACACTGAAAATGCAGGCCCTTTTACGTATACACATATAAGTAACACGATGTTTGTTTAGTACAATACTGACCAAAGTGCACAAGAGCTGCTGATGTGACAGAGTCATGAAATTTAAAGAAATGTAGGCGAAATGTCAGTGCATGGCAAAAACAATAAAGATGCGCAAAATACCTAAATATGGAATATTAATGCAATGAACTACTTATTAACCACTGTACTAATACGAAACACAAAACAACTAGATATATATAAGCAGTACATCGCACTAAAAAGGGAAATACACAATATTTGGCACTTGACCACTACTTGACAGTTATATGGCGGCAACGGCATGAAGGCGATGGTCCGTTTATGCAGCAGCACATATAACATTCGAAGAAACGCGTATTACCCAATAGCCAGGTGAAATAAGTCTACTACACAGCTTTTCTTTCACCGCGAATACAATGCATAGCTGTAAGATAACGTCACTGAAGTGAGAATGTCATCCGTGTACACTGAGCACTTCATTGAGATAAACGCAAACAATAAAATTCTGCATATTGGACACTTGCAATACTCAAGGCTCACCAGAAAAAAACAACTCTCATGTCTACACATGAAGGTTCTTCGAACGGTTTTTCTATAGGTCATTACAGAGGTAATACATAAACACAAAGAGTACTTTTTCAGCTGTAAGTACATATAATGAACATTCACGCACCGAAAGAAAGCACTGGGGGCAGAGTAGAAAGCTGGTGCACTTGAGGTTGCGGATCGAGACTTCGCAGAGAGCAGATTCTATAGTTATTAACCCTTCCTTGGGCAAACGCGTCACTTGTGGCCTTCTCCATAATTCAGAAAACGCTTACGTCCTGCAGAAAAGCAGTTGCAAACCGAATTCAAACGACAAAAATTACGCAGTCACATCACGCAAACGTAGTTTCGTCGTCTCGGTATAGTGCAAGTTGAGATACACAGACTCAGAAACGCGTATTTAAACGAAGGCGAGTGATAAACAGGCAAAAAAATGCAAAAGGCACTTCCAAGGAAGCAGTCATGTCAGAGACGCAGAAGTTAAACTATGAGTCTAAAGTGTTTTATTTTCGTTACTTCTTGGTACAACGATGCAAAATCATGCTCTTCACGATTCAGCCACGTTTAAAAACAACTGTTGTCCAACTGCAATGAAGCTATATATGTGTGGCTGCGAACGCAAACCGCATACTCACCTATAGTTTTTTCGATCAGGGAAGAATCTTGCGGAACTCGGTCTTGAAGTATCCGTGCACCGCTGCATGATGTACGAATGGTGTGTGCCGTTAACCATCACGGCGGCAAGAGAGCAACCCACGGAAACACCGCAAAAACTGCACACGCCGGCCAACGGTCGCTTCATGTAACGGAACATCACGAAACTTCACATCAAGGCCGGCGACTACGACGGGCTCCGATGTGGCGACAGCGGAGCACGGCTGACCATAACGACCGCTCCAATAAGTCTCAAAAGCGAACAGTGATCCGCCAACCTCAACGAGAGATTTGCAGGTGTCCCCCAAGCATAGCCTGCCTGCACGGACAGCCTGGTGCCCGCGCTCAACGCTCGCTTCATGCTACAACGGAACTTTCGAGAAATTCAAAACTAGCGTTGCGGCGCGCGCGCGGCCTCGGCGGCCGGCACGGGGCGCACGGCTTTGCCGGCACGGCGGCGGGCTGCCATTGGCTGCTTTCATTGGACTCGCCATCGACTCGAGCGCCAATTTCGCCTTCAGTTATCGCACTTCTGGTTGGAGGCTCAGTTAGGCTCAGATTCAAGATGGTGGTGATGACGTAACGATGACGTAATTCTTTGCGACGCTTGACGGCAGTGTTTCCGACCGTTGGTATAAGTGTAGAGGATGCAATACTTAAATTTATCGATAAGTAAATGTGGTGTGTAGTGCTGTAAAATGTAGCTTGTTTTTCTTTCACATACATGCTCCACTGGAAAAAAAGAAAGTTTTATATTATTCGTCCTCTCGCATCCCAACGAAATCCGCCCCACAGTGTGCTGTGTGCGTTTAAGTCTCTAAGTACTACATATGGCTCCGGCAGCTCCTAAATTAGAGCATGAAATTCTTGTCTTCGAAGTGAGTAACTCGGAGGGATGTAAAGAGAGCATACTGTAACAAGCCTGTTTAACGGCACAGTTCGAAGAGTAACAGCTTCAAGGGCTGTTTGGAGCTGTAACGGCTGGCAGGGGACATTTTTATCAAAGATAGTTGCACCGCCATCGGACCGCGCGACAGCTTCATCGCGGTCCAGATGAAAAACAGTGTAGCGAGAAAGGAAATTAACGTGTTTAAATTTGATGTGTGTCTCTTGCACACAACAATTTTCGATGGTATTCGTTGAAGATTTCTTGGACATCATCAAGGTTTCTGATAAGACCTCGAACGTTCCCTTGTACGATTTGTGTATGTGTACCCATACTGATTAGTTTATTCATTAGACAAATAAATTAATGCCATGTGCAGCGAGATGTGCTTCTTTGGATTACGGAGCCGTCCCTGACCCTCGTAATTCTGTTTTACAGCTAAAGCTGTTATGAGATCATTTCACCGGCCGTTTTTGGTGCCGTAGTTGTCCGCCGCCGCCGCCGCCGGTGTCCGTAACCAGTATCGCTCGAAATAAGAAAAAAACTAATAAGAAAAACATTCCAGGATGGAACGAAGTTCGAACCTGGGCCCTCTGCGTGGGAGCCCAGTATTCAACCTCTGAGCCATGCCGGTGCTTGAAACTGCTTTGCAAAAAGGTCCTATACGGGCTTCATGTCGGGAAGGAACCACATTAGCATATGCAATATAGCGTGGTAAAAGAGTAGAATAAGCACCAAGCGTCGCACAACGCGAATTCTGTAACCAGGCCTCACACAATGCGAATTGCGCAACGAGTAGGTTGTTGAATGCTTCCAACCCATCACAAAGAGCTCTGCCATAATTCTTCATCGTCATCAAGCACAGCATCAACAAAGTGCGCATAATGCCTTACATGCGTTTAGCAGGTACCACGGCTGTCTGTAGAATGACCAAAAATGGCACAGTGCCTACTGCCCTACTTCTAAAAAATTACAATGATTTATAGCGTAGTGGGTTCCTCGCAAGTGCACTTCTGCTGGTTGCCAAGGAAGCCCATAAGGCTCCAATGATCCATTTCCTCAGGGTCTCAATAAAGACAATTCTCTCTCTCTCTCTCGCTCTACGTTTCTCCGGTTAAAGTGTGTGATAAAGCGTGGTGGGACAGTTAAATAACGACCGGGCGTCACACAATATGCATTACGTAACTAGCGGGTCGTTTAAAGCTTCCAACCCATTACAAAGGGCGCAACCATAATTATTCATCGTCATCAACAGCCGCATCAACAAACTGCACATAATCGCTTGCATATGGTACCTCGCTTCTCCGCAGAACAACGAATAATGTCGTGCTGGGTGCTTCCCAACTTCCCAAAAATTACGCTTTGTGGCGTAGTGGGTACGTTGCTAATGTACCTGTATTAGTAGCCACAGGAGAGTTTATAATGGGCTCTAGAAATGCCGCTCTTCCAGCTTTCGCTGTGACTGTGCTGCGCTTTCCGCGCAGGCCTGGCGTTTGTTCTTTCAGCGGTCGAGAGAGTATCGCCGTTACTTAGCAGATGGCTGCGCCATCACGCTTGGGGTTGTGTCAATCACCTCAGCGGTGGCGCTGGACATCTGCTCTTCTCTTCCGGGAGCTCTGTGTGTTTCGGCCTCACCTCAGACGGCCCCTCTGAGGCGAGGCCTTCAACTTCCTCAACGGGGTGGTCGATGGGTTGTCCTTCGGGGACGGCCGCTGCTGCTGCCGTCGCCAATGGGGCTGACATAGCCGCGACCACCTTCCTGGTGAGCCGGGCCGATGCCGGAAACTGCTGCAGCGTTGCCCCCGTACGCGCTGCATCAGCATACAGTGCGGTATCGAGAAATAACAGGCGTTTTCACGCTTTCTGGTATGAAATGCTTTCCTTTAAGTTGAGAGGAACACTTTCTCTTCCTTTTTTTAAAAGTCGGACAAAATTTAGAGCAGTGTGTCGGAACGGGACGAAAACTGAAAAGAAAAAAAAAGATATTTTTGACCGGAACTGAAACGTAACCGAAACTTTCTCTATTATTTCGTTCCGGAGTGAAGCCGAAGTTTTTGGACGAGAAAACATCGCAATCCAGAACAACTGAGCTCATGCAATGTGAGCATATCTCAGGCTGCAGTATTAGCGCGTACCTCAGGCAGGAATTCCAAAGTAAACGTATGTTGAAATTGTGCAAAAAAACGAAAACAGCGGCAGCCAGAGATGTTTATAGTACCGCAAGTGGACCTTTGCGCGCCTGTCACACAGACCAAAGTGGACAGAGCATTGTCGGCGCTGAAGTTTGTTACAGCGAAAGCAGTTCTGAGTTCACAACAGATGATTTTGACAACATAGTTGTCCGCCGCCGCAGGTGTCCGTGACCGCTATCGCGTGCAATGAAAAAAAAATGATGGCTGATCCCTCCGTCATGGGAATCGGTATCGCACGCAAGTGAAAAGTGTCGTCACAGTAGTTTATTGTTTGTAGTGCATTGGTATATGAGAGCTCGTACAATGTCTACTGCTGTTTGGCAATTATAGCACCACTTGATGTGGACACATCTCACTCAAATTGACGCCTAGTGGCACATCTGCGTACCGACGAGTAACGCTCATGAACATGAATTAACCCTTGCGGTAGCTGAAGTTGTTAATTAGCATATACGCGGACACCGCATATGGCAAATCCCGCGCAAGGATGCCATCACCAAGCACTAATAAACACTGATACTCGATATACACTCATTGAAAGCGTCGTGAAATGCAAAGAGAAACGCAGCGCTCGTCCTGTCTTCCCTCTAGCCTTGGCGTTACTTGCCACAGGCCGAGCGGCGAACGCGGTGCCACAGCAAGGCGAGCGTAGGAGAGCTATTGTTCGAAATGCATGGAAGTTGTGAGCGAGGCTTGGGCTAAAGCTACCACCTCGCGCTGTGTTAAAGAGTTTCCGAAATTAAATTTGTATTGGAAACGCGCCGAATGGGACGGCCGTAGCAACGGCGCCTTTTTTTCGAGCCTAGTGGCGAAGATGTCACCGCCCCTTTATAAAGGGGATGCTCATAGTATTCATCCATCAATCCAAGAGCACTGTGAGACGAAAGTGTGAAAAATAAAAGACGCGCTCATGTAGCCTCCGTAATATGCGACTTTCAAGGTGCAGTTATAAGGGCTCGTGCTAATATGTTACTCGCAAATCGAAACGCCTAGCCAAATATGTTTGGCTGCAGAAAAGAAGCATGTGCGTGCTAAAGACATCACAGAAATCCAATATAATGGCAAGTTAACGAATGAACCAGGCGACATAAAGAAGGCATTTACTGATTATCGCGCGTAATTTTCTAACCGTATCCCTAAAGAAAAAAATTTAAAAAAAGACTTTCTAAGTTCCTTGCCAACACTTGGTACCGAAGATACAGAAAGTATATCGCCTGATATAACTGCGGCGGAGATAGAAACAGTTATAGACAGTTTGCATAACCGAAAGTCTCCTGGCCCAGACGGAATAACGGCATTATTTTACACAGCCTTTAAAACAGAGTTGGCCGCCTTACCGCAAAGAGTATTCGCTGAATCTTTTAACAAAGGTAGCCTACACTCTTAAAAAAAAGGGTGTCTGTACTGACTACCTTTGGGTGGTAATCGCCTCGCTACACATATGATGACCTTTTGGGGTGTCAAACGACTCCCTTCGTTCTTCAGACCAACGACTCCCTTCTTCGCAAGCAGAGAGAGAGTATGTATTACTCCCAACGCAGGAGTCTACGCGACTACCTTTTATTTCCCGCTAGTACCTATAGGTAGTCAGGGTGACCCCTTTGCCATGGTAACGCTGACCCCCACTGGAGCGTTCCTTTGACTCCGTTGTCCTTAAGGACAGTGGTGTACATGACTCCCCTGGCAAGAGTCAGTGTGACCACTTCGTGGTACTCAATGAGACACTCTGCAACAAATAATGCGTTTATTTTTCTTCTTGGTCGATATTGATGAAACTTGCTGAGTTTAGGTTTACTTATGTGGCGATTTCAAATATGCAATTATCTGGAAGAAAACGCAGTTTTGACACAAAAATTTCATGTGTCTTGATGAGCAAGCCTTTCCAAACTTGGAGTTACAAAGTAAATCGACATATCGCTATAGTTAGGGGATAAAAACTGTATGCAATAGTTTTAAAGGAGTTTACTGCGCTGTTCTGGCATAATGTTCATGAACCCACTAGCCCACATACGAACTCGCGTTTTAAACCCATTTGAGTTAAAAGTTACGTAATATTGAACTCTCGTGAGCGAATCACCAGCTAGACATACACTTACTGGTCAATGTTCAGCATACTATGACTATTGTTAAGTGGGTTTAGGACATGCATTCTGGTTATGTTGCATACAGTTCCCATTTCATATTATTGTGATATGCTTACTTTGTAACTCGTGCAGGCCTAACATGGCACATGAAATGTTTGATATACTTAATTAACACGACATATAATAGTAAAAAAATATTTGCATTTTCAAAATCAGCGTACAAATACACATAAACTAAACAAGTTTTATAGAGATTGATCAAGAATTTCAAAAGAACTTCAAATCAGAGTGAACACCATTAGGGTTTTTATCTGACAATCGACGAAAGTTGGTGCCGCTACCTCTTGTTACTCAACAAGGCACTTCCACCGGGTTTACTCAAACAGGAACACTGTGGTGGATGCATGATAGCTGCAACAAGTTTTTGTAGCAACTTTACAGTGCTGCACTCGATTCCTCTGGGGGAAATAAAATACTACTCGAAATTTATATAGATCAGTCTCAGAACAATTTCCGCTCGCGTAAAACAACAAAAAATGTTGATTCTAGAAGAAAGTAAGCCATGCAACACGGAAACAGAAGAGATGCGGACGTGGTTTGTCTGTGTCTTTTCTCTTTCACGTCTGCATGCCTTCATCCTATAAACAAACTGAAACTTCTGCGATTCGTAAAATTATTCTCTGAATCGGTTTTAAACACTTCATGCCATTTCATACATGTTCACATTGTAATGACAACCTGCTGTTTTATCAGTAAGCACCTAAACTATAGGCACAACATCCTGCAAATAATGCGTAGTCCTTAGCCACGTCACCACCATTGTTGAGCATTTTATATATATATATATATATATATATATATATATATATATATATATATATATATATATATATATATATATATATATATATATATATATATATAAACAATGGTCATTTTAGAAAATATTGTTCAAAAATAATTTGAGATATAAATTAATAATCATATGCGAACTCGAAGCTAATATGTCTAGCTGCAACGCAGAACATTAGTTCACTCACTGCAGTGAGAACCTCAGGCATGACAATGCTATATATCATTTTCATACTTGCTAAAGAGGTAGGCAAAAACACATGCGTCTTTCGCAGTGCAACATACTCGTAATGCAAAACTAAACGGATTAAAATTGACTGTCAAACTAAAGAGACCAAGGTAAACCTTCACATGTTCACGAGCAGTAGCCGTGAAATCGTGAAACAGTGTGGTGTGCCAAGAAGCTTACTCGAACATGGTGGTGACCTACGGTGTGCACTGTCTCGAGGAATTGCAATCAGCAGTACAATGACAACGTTTCGTCTCTTTTTTTTTTCGTTTTGCTGACGCCCCGTGAGCCGAATAATTGCGATGAAATCATGATTGGAAAATTAGAGAACTTTACTTCTTCGGCACAGAGATCAACTGCCAAAAAAATCAACTGTAGCGCTTGTCATATGGGTGCCACAGTGCTACAGTTAACCTGCCGAGGGCGAATGGGAATGAAATTACTTAAAAATGGAAGGGGGGCCGCGCCTCCCCGGGCCCCCCTTACTTTGAGCCCTGCATGCTACATATCGAAGCACCTTAAGCGAAGACTTCTTTGTGAACTTGTGTATAAGGGTGGCATGGCGAAGGTGCAATAAAACTATACTACCACCTCATTTCTTAACGAAGAGTATTTACTAAAGAGCAGAAATAACCATAGCTGAACGACTTGCAAACCACAGAAATGCGTTAGCCTGACGCAGTTTCATCATTGTCCGCGAAGCGGAGATGGTGGATATTTTTTTTTAAATTACATACAACTTACGCATCTTGCAAACACCGCAACGCTGCACCTACAATGCGGTGTCCTTCAACTCACTTGGCGTTCGAGCTATCTTCTGTTGCTGTACCGCTAATTAGTACGTAGACTCTCAGAATTTTCCTCTTCGTGACAAGGTAGATTTCGCTCAATTTCACTAGACCCACTGCCGGTCAGCCCCTCTCATATCGTTTCTCATTTTGTGCTCACGCGTGCCTTGTGCTATGACAATTTATCCGAGGATGGAAAAAACACATTCTTCACCGTGGAATTGAAAAAGGTGCGCGGAGCGGTTAAGTAGGCCAGACTTCTCTTTCTGGCGGCTTGACGCGGCAATTTTAGCCATTTAGCTTTGGAACTGAATGTCACTCATTTCGTGAGTGATGGGGAAAATGTTATTTGCGCTTTACTGAAATCATGATAACTAAAAGTAAGGCATGTGCCTTTCTCGTCCGCTTCAAAAATTCAATTTGCAGTCCCTTCAGTTTTGCCATTATAACATGGCATTCCGATGAACAGAATCATCTCTGCAGCATATAAAGGTGCACCCTGACATGCGCCATCAGTAACAGCACCTGTTTACCCAGATCGCACAGCTCTATCGTCGTGTATATCAACGGTAACCAAGAAAATTCTGTACAGCACCTTATGTTTTTATTGAAAAATTTTCATAAACCTATTTGCCAAGCGCGATGTTTTTAGATGCACCCCTTTGAAGAGATTTATAGAAATACATAAAGAGCAAATTTTAGTAGCTACAAGAGCAGTCATTTAGCGTGTTTCCTATAGTTCACAGAAGTGTCCGAAATATTTGGAGAAAGCAGTTTGTCGGAGTCATTGCAAGGAGACGATCTTGCTCAAGCAAAATGCTGAAAATAAACGTCCGAATAAAACAGAAATTCACTAATCATAGTACCGAGGCTACATATTCAAACACAAGTTTTAAAGTTTGCTAAGTGTACATATTCGCAAGGCCTACTAATTTAAAAATATATTTCAAACTGGAAAAAAGTTTCGAGTCGAGCGCGATCACGTTAGCGAGGAGTATACTCTGCTGTTTGCCTTATCATTTCAAATACATATTCTTACAACAAGCTTTACAATGACTTGAGTACAAGTACATTAAAGAGAAACAATGAATTGGTTTAGATCGATAAACTTCGCTCTGTGAACTCTAATGTCGTTAATATCGCCATCATAGGTTTATTAATAGAGGAAAAAAATGAAATCCAAGGTATCGATTTTAAATTTCGCGCCGAAATCTCCACGCTGGACGTCACGGATTTCAAAGTGTACTTATTGTATTTTGGTGCCATTGGCTCAACAAAATTACCCCGAACATGGTATGTTAAGTCTATGGGCCCCTCAAAGGACAATGTACTTCGTTTTTACCGATTAGGAATTGCGTAGGCCCTAGTAGGCGCCGTAAGTATGTGACGTCACGGCGAATGCTGCGGAAACTTCAAGGTGGCGTCGCCGCCCACATTTTGTTTTTGCGCGTTTTCTCGCTTACTAAGCATCTTCTCACAGCAAGCGTGGTGTTTTTGGTATCGTGAAAGAGTACTGTATTAATATGAGAAAAATCGTTTTGCTCTTTAGTGTCCCTTCAAGGCCCTGCATTTTCGAAACTTCTAGTTTCAAACTACTACGCAGATTTTCTGATTAGGTATGCATTGCAATCCCTGCTGCGCATGTACATGTGCAAACAATAGCCGCCGGAGCGAGTCTTGTTTCCAATGCATCGCGAAATTTATTTATTTTATTTGTTTTAATACATTCATCAATAGTGTTGACCGCAGGCCGAGACAAGGCAGTTGCAAGGCCATATATACAAGATAGGAGTGCTGCCGCAGTCAAAAACACAGGGAGGCGAATACAGAATAAAAGGCACAATACATGATCTAGAGCACTGTGAGAAGCACGACCATAAAATCGACTTTGACGGCGCTTCTGTTGTGGAAACAGAAAGAATCCGGGAAAAAGCCTTTTTTTCGAGTCTTGGCATATTAGGCACACACCTGCAAACGTTAATCGCTCGCTGTGGACAGTGCCCCCAGTATACATTCACGGCCTCCGAAACGTGAGGGAAAGGGAAGGCCGGAGCCGTGGTGAGAGGACAAGTGACGGCGATGCTTCCATGACCAACACAGTCCTCCCCTTAAGAAGGGAGCAAATCGGCCCGAACGTCGGGCTCTATTGAAACAGTGGCTGGAGCCATTTCAACTTAGTAAATCAGGAAGAAGCAGACAAAAAAAATGAAAAATGGTCATATCGAAAGCATTGCTTATTCGTAGAATACGCAATATTAAATGTAAACCTCAACCTCTTCCACCTCAATAAGTACAATATTTGCGCCATACATACCTCAAAACATTGACATATCAGCTTCCAGCTGCGCGCTGCATCGATTTTGAAAACCAGTAGTTTAATCTCCCGAGCAAAAATAGCGCATATAATATTTGAGATGCGTATATTTTGTAAGAGGAAAATTTTCTTCAGTAAGCCCTATAAATTCTCACGAATGGTTTTCGATAAATGTACATTCCAAAATAATACTAAAGTAGCTGCCTGTTGCGTGGAAGCTGGAAATAATCTTAATAGGTTTGCCAACTACGGTTATATTCGTTTTCTTAGTTGCACTGGAAGAGAAGTGCCTAAAATAAACTCCCTGAATTTTTTGCACTATGACAGCTCGTTGTACTTTTGTGTAGCAAAATTAAAGGTACGCTATCCAATAAAAGATTTCATGCGGCACCGCTGCTACTATAAGCACCGCCAGTACGAGCACAGTCTTTTTAAGAAAGACAATTGAGTACTTACTTTACTCGCAGCCCATCTCTATTCAAGTTGAGTGCTCTCTCTGTTGTCATCGAAGCGCCTGCAATGTAGTTTGAGTGGAAGTTCGTTTCTGTCATAAAGAAAGCTTCTTATCGGCGAAAAAATTGTCCTGGTCCGGTGATCATGCTCCGAACCCAAGCTCTACAGAGCACAGTCATGTATTACATAGGACAGTACAACTACGCGGCGGGAAAAGGAAGTGAGAGCGAAGAGAAGTGATGTGAGGGTGAGAAGGAGTAATTGCTAACAAATGCACATTACTTTTCTCTTGCATCTCCCCAGTCGAAATAATGGACAACTTCCTCGCCAAGTACCTTCTTATGGGACTTGCTGCTGCAGTCGGTAAGTTTAAGTAGCCATGTTAAAACAAAATGCCAGCTTTATACATGCAGTTAGCTGTGTAGCATACATATCGCAGGGCGACACTGTTTTCGCCGTCTGTATCTCAGAAGAAAAGACTGTTGGGCGAGTTGGCAATATAATTAAAAATAGCGAGACAAACGTACGGCAGGACGGAGAAAGCTGCAGGACCAAAATCGCCGGCCATACGCGGAACACGCAGCACAGTCACAGTGGAAGCCGGCAAAGCAGCCTTTCTAACGCCCGTTGTAGACTATCCTCGGGCACCTATTAGAAGTGCGCATACGAGGTGCCCAGTACGCCATAAATCACTGTAAATTTCATGAAGGAGGAAAGCACCCGCTTTAGATCTGTAAGGCATTAAGTGCATTTTTTTGTGCTGTGGCTGATGAGGATGATGAATGACGACTGGGCCTTTTGTAATCGGTTTGGAGGTAAGGTTAGTATCAACGACCTGGTCACTCGTTGACAAATTTCATTGTGGGACGCCTGGTTGTTCTACGACCCTGTATTACGTATGTTAACGTGATTGATTGCCCGACATGACACCTCTAAAGGACATTTTTGCGAAGGTGTTTCAGGCACCAACGTGCCTCTATGGTAGCATACTCTACTGCTACGCAGCGGAGCCGGGTTCGAATCCCATCCATTCGTAGAATTTTTCTTAATTCGCGCGAGAGCGGTTCCGGATAGCGGCGGCAGCGGCGTGGGCAACGTATAACTACGCCGCCAAAATCGGCTCTCGAGCGTACAGACTGCCTGCTTACGAAATGTAGGTAGGTGTGGTTGGAAGTGCAGGATACCACTCACCGTAGGCAGTATCTGACGCCCAGGTTGACGCCGTCGCTTGATCTTGAAAACCCAGGTCAAGGGCATGAAACCTTCCCGTCTGTTAGACGGCATCATGCTTGGTTGGTGGTGACAGCAAGACTGACCGACGCTCCAAGAAATTGTTTTCTCGTTTTATTTTTTCGTATTTCGCACGATAGTGGTTACGGACACCGGCGGCGGCGAACAAGTATGCCCGACTGCCGCTGTGATGGGAAAACAGCTTTCGCTGTTGTTTAATTCGTCCTACCAGGCACCAGGCCGCCAGGGTGATGGTACCTAATTTAACGGTAAGCAATCGACGGCAGCGATTCTCTGCCTTCACAGCAGCGGCGCATGCTCGACTATTTGAAGAAGGCTGTCGTGGATTAAGGTGCGCCCAGGGGCCTTCATAGAACCATAGGGGGCACCTTAGGGGTACCCATAAACGTCCGAGCACCAGGTCGGTGTACTCCGCTAAACCTTAGGAAAAACCATTGGGTTACTGTTGTTCATGGGGAATCGAACCCGGTACCTGCCGCATTAGAAGCGGACGCTCAATTATGTAGCCACCATTGCGGTATTTTTCTTTTTTAACAGCGAAGCTTTTTAGAAAATCGTTTCTTGTCCAGGGAACGAAAAAATTTATAATCATCATAAACGGGCACGCGCCACAGAAATTGGGTAAATCCCAATACTAACCAATGGTCCACTAAAAATGAAGAAGGCAACAGTCAGCGCAACAAACGTGTCACATAATTTAGGCAAATCGCACTACTCACCACTGGTCCATTAAAAATGAACAAGGCAAGCAGTTATCCCAACAGCGAATGGCTGCAAAGCGACCGTGACGAGCCAGAAACCCCAAGTACGTACACCGAGAGAATACTAGGTAACGGGAATGCAGCGATGGCAGCGGGAAGACCGCGAAGAGATGTAAGGCCTACGCCAACGGCGACGTATCCGGAGATCTATGAGAGGTCTGTACGCTTCGTTTCAGAGCGAGTTTCTGTTTCTGAAGTTTCGACATCCGTGTCGTGTCTGCGACTGTCTGTGGTTTCACGCGAAGCTCTCTGCACCGACAATCAACGTAGAAACAACGGGGCATAACCTACCTAAAGCCCATCGACGCCCTTGACTCAACCTAGAAACAATCTGCATCATCTTGCCAATGCCTAGAAACAGCATATAACCAATCAGATTATGTTCAGAATTGCCAACTTTCGCTATTTCAATCCTTGTGTGGCTTATTGCGAGCTTCACCAATCTTTATTATAACTCTTGGGCTTATTGTTGGCACATATCGCGCACGATGTCAGGATGTCTCATGCGAAGTACTCGTACAAAGGCGCTGGCATTTATCTCAATCGCGCTTTAGGACCTCCCAGAAGGGGAGCTAAAAAGATTTTTATGCTTAAAAGGAAGACTCATTTGATCAGTGTTGTATATTTAGATGCAGTTGCCATATTGGCAATAGTGTCATATTGCAAATACGCTAAAGAACGGGCAAAGCCTAGAAGCGTGTAAAAGGGAATGAAAGAAGTGCAAGTAGCAGAGGAATCAAAGATTCCACTAATAACGACAGGGGAAGCAATGAAAGCCTTGGAGGGATCGCAACGAGGCAAGGCCGCTGGTGAACACCAGGCAATATCAGATGCTGCTGAAAGATAATGAACAGGGTCTGTTAGAAAGACTGACCAGCCTGTCTTCGAAGCCTCGCTTGAATGCGAGCGTACCGGAATCATGGAAGAACGCTATAATCATCTTAATCCGCAAGAAAGGGGACTTGAAGGACTTGACAAACTTCATGGCGTTCCGCTTACTGTCCGTTGTCTGCAAGCCATCCCAAAGGTAACAGCTAATAGAATTAGCACTACCCTGGAATTCAACCAACCAAAGTACGAAGAAAGGATTCGTTCAGGCTACTCGGCAATAGACCATATTCACATCGTCAATCAGGTGATACCGAAGTGCGCGGTATATGAGCAAACCGTACAGGCTACGCGGCAATATACCATAATTACACCACCAGCCAGTTAGACAAAAATACGCGGTACATCACCAAACCCTGTATATAGGCTTCATAGATTACTAGAAAGCATTCGAGCCGGTCGAAATGTCAGCTCTCATACAGGCACTACAGAATCAGGGCGTCAAGGAACCATGTATCATAATGTAGGAAGAAATCTACAGTGCTTCAACATTTACTATAGCCCCTCATAAAGAGCGAATAAATTCCAATGAAGAAGGGTGTAAAGCAGGGAGATGCGACATCTCATGCTGTTCACTGCGTGCTTACGGAATGTTTTCAAAGCCTTGGATAAGGAAAAGTTAGGGGTAACATTTAGTGGCGTGTGTCTTTGTAACCTGCGATTATCTGATCACATTAGCTTGTCGAATAACTCAGGGGACCAATTTGTAATTGCAATTGCTGAATTTGATATAGAGAGTAGAACGGTAGGTATGAAAATAATGTGCAGAAAAATACTGTTGAGCTACGTCGGAAGAGAAGAACGCGTTGCGATAGGTGGCGATAGGATGCGAACCATGAGACTGAAGTAGATAGAAAATTATATTTGGGGTGGACAGCATTTTGCAGGCATTCTCAAATCATGAATGGTAGTTTACCAATACCCCTGAAGAGAAAGGTGTATAACAACTCATGTCCCCGGTACTTACCCTCGGGGCAGAAACCTGGAGGCTTACGAAGAGGGCTCAACCTGAATTGAGGTCAACGTGGTGAGTCACGAAAAGAAAAATATTAGGTGTAGCCTTAAGAGACAAGAAGCTAACAGAGTAAGTAGGGAAGCATACGGGTGATAAGACAATCATAGCCGAAGCCATGAAGAAGAAATACGAATGGGCGGGTCATGTAGCACGAGGAAACTTACGCGCTGTTGATTCAGAGTAAATGACGGGATTCCATGGGAAGGCAAGCGCGCGAGAGGGAGGCAGAAAGTTAGGCGGGCAGATAAGATTAAGAAGTTTGCCGGGACACCGTGATTGCAGGAAGTACTGGACCGCGTTGAATGTCGAAACAAGGGAGAGACCTTTGCCGTACACTGAGCATCGATAGGCTGATGACGATGGTCATCAGCATTCTGTATTCGCTGAGCGTGTCGCTGTTTTCTGAACGAGCACTTTTAGCGACAGTGTCGCTGTGGATGGCGCAGGCTATCGCGTGTGTTATGACTGAAGCAACTGTTTCTTTAACTTTTCTCAGCCAGCCAATCAGCACTAATCGAAGACTATATTATGGTGATATATGTAACACAGATTGCGGCTTATGGCCGCGAATGTGTTGGACAGCGCGCCTGGCAGGCTACAGGTGGCACCGCAATATCCAGGACATATATTAAGAGTTTGTTTCTTGGTTTTAGTCGCCATTGCAGCGCCGCGTGAGGTTTCTACATTGGTTGTCGCCTAATTAGAATGGTGACGTAGAAAAATAAAGGAAGAACGAATTCAGGTAAAGTAAACATGGCCAGCCATTGTCTATGTTACTGCGATTCACGGACAATCAAAGCGATCTAATTCCTTTTGGAGGACTAAAGAAGACCGGGCTGGACAACGCCAGTATGCCAGTTTTTTTTTTCGCAACTAATGTGCAGGACTAAACTGATTGCTGCTCCCATTCACACCCGTTTGTATAGCGTTACGGTGGGATTACGGCTTGGGATCACAACTGCCTCGGCTGGCTCTTCTACTGTGACATTGCGACGTGAACTGTTCCCCTTGCGGCGCAAGGCTCGCACAGGACGTTGTCGGAATCGATAGCCGTCCTGTTTGGCTATGGAGAATGTTCGGGAAAGCAGCAAATAGCAACTGCACCTGCATCGACTGCTGCTAATATTCCGCGTATAGGCTGGCGTGTCAGCCCCGAGATTGGTCAGTGTGTGGTGAACGCTGAGGTGACAGGCAGCGTAATTGACAAATGCTATAGACGTATCGTCTCCACTGAATTGCCGCTCACTAATCAGCGAGTGACCATGGCTGCTCACCGTGTTATGAACTGGGCGAGTTGAGAGCGAAAACGGACAGTTGCTTTCCGTGGTACTGGCAGCGTATGCACGTGTGGTTGGCTTCCATGCAGTGGTAGCAGAGATGACGGTGCTTGTGATCGCGGCAAGCTTCTCTCTTCATCGGTTCGCAGTGGCGGCTTGCAGCTTGGTGGGATAGCGTTGGGTGTGGCGAGCTGGACGCACAGCATGTGCAGCAATTACAGGATTTCCTCATGAACACTATCTGCGATTGGAGCCACTTGACCTATAGAGCTTGGCAGCTGCTTAAATTCCTTATATGCTGTAAATGTTGTCAGATGGGAATAAAATGACAGATGACCTAAAATGCCGCTTTATATATTCGCTAAACATTGTACGAAAATATTTTAAAGCACTCTTAAGTGTTTCAGTAAATTATAAATGTACTGGCTTGGGCCACATGGCATCTATTCATTGTTACGTTATTGAAGACTAAGACTAAGATTGAACAACGTGAACACAAGCGCTAATTTTCAACTCAATTTGTATGTAATTTTTCATTATGCTTTTATATGTATTTTTAATGGTGCTCGGCATGAGTGGTTATCAGTATCGTAGTATCTACAGTCCTTATAAATATTTTTGGTAAATGTTTTCTGTTTGTTGGCGTGTAACTTTTAAACGTGATTGTATAAAAGGAGCAATAAATTCAGTTAAAATTTTGCGCTTGTGTTTGTGTGGCTCAGTCTTCGCTTTCTAAACGGTGCGCAATAACGTAACACTCAGTAAATTTCTTCCACACACGAGAGCTCACGTAACATTATCTTGTTCTTCCTATTATTGATCATACCGGCCCCATCTGGCACCCTGATCATTCACACGTAACTCGTAACCATGAATACGTCGAAAAATCACAATGTACGCGTTACGTATTCTCATTGCTGACATCATTCTAGAAGCGTACTCTGAAAGCTCATGATATGGTCGAAATATCGTTATTCTTCCAATCTCTCATATCTTTTCATTGAGCTGAAGGCTTTTGTTATGCTGCGATGATCCATGCAAAGTAAAATGCCCAGGAATTCTCTCCCCCCTTTGTTTGTACCACGCATGAGATTGGATAGGAATAGCGCTTCATTCGCATATCTGCTGAACTGAACACAACCAAGTGGCAGCAGCTGCCGCCAAGTCACCGCACTGAATTGCTTACACATTTTCGTGTGAGAGATATTTTACTCGCCTATTATTACGTATATTCTTTGTGTACGTAAACTGTTCTTTATGCTTATTCGCATTAGGTAATATGTATTAATTGCCGCCTACATATCTTGTTACTAGCTTTAAAGCTTCATAGACAGTTTATTGACATGTAGATTAACATTTCGTTGAAGTATAATTTATAGCTCTCCAATTTGGTTTTTCCGTTGTCTTAGTGTTCTGGATAACTAGTTTGGTTTAGTTATTGTACATACCACTTTGTAATATCTATCAGAAGAATTGCTTGTATTCATACCACCACGTATGCGATGCTTTGTCAAAGAGAATTTATCAATGTCTGGAAAATAGTTATAAAAATAAAATCCTGCCGCGTGTAACGAATCAGGCAAGGGTAATTTTCATAGCGCCTGGCTTCCCGAGATCATCCATATTTTTAATGCGACCCACTAATCTTCTAATGAGTTCGGCTATAGCATTTATTCGGCTTCTCCAGATACGAAATGTGATACGATTATAGAATATTCGAGGGGAAACGTACGGATAAGAAAAGAAAGCAAACTGCGAAGCTACAGTTAAAATATTGTTGGGCCTACTTGGTACATAGCAAAATAGCCGCAGTAGATATTTTATCCTCCAATAATAGGTGCACGGTGAAAATTAAGCACAATTTATGCTTTTTTTTTACTTTTCAGTTACGCTTATCACGGCCCCCTACAGTGCCGAAGCATTTCCTGCTGGAGCAATCGAGGCTGCTGCAAAGGCACTTGAAAACGTGTTTGGAAGAAAAGAGGAAAATGCCGAGAAGTGATATGTCTGGCTTCGCGCCACAATGCGGCTATTATGCGATGCAATAAAATACGACCTTGATAAAGTTCAATAAATAAATAAATAAAACAGAGACTCAGTGTGCACTCAATAAATATCGGGGAGACATTGCATAGCAGCATTCATCAGTGCAACAAAAGGTTGCCTCATCAGTCGCCTTCATTTGTGGTCACTCTGGGGAAAGACGACACGACCTTCATCACTTCATTTTCGTCAGCTCAGATTCCATCACACGGATTCATATAGGTGAGCGTATGCAAAATGGAGAGGGACTTCATAATATCCCGGAGTAGCCTCAGACACCGCGGGCAAGGCCAGAGGACATTCCTCCTCTTTTGCCCTCTCCAACAACACCAATCTGCCAATCCAACCAGACCAACGCTTTGGCGATTGTAGGCTCATGCCAGAGGAGGGAAGAAACTAGACGGCTGAACCAGAATCACAGTGTGTATGTTACACCTCGGCCATAATTCTGAGGTTAATATCACAGCACAAACGGCCAACACACTCACGTAGAAAAGAAACGTACGACACCAGCGCTGACTAACAACTACTTTATTCTTTCATACGTCAATGCATATATAAGCCCAAGGCTAACTTACCGCACATGCGGGCCCAGCAGTATCTCTAAACCAAAACGTGCAACAAGGATGATAGTGCAATATATACACGAAGACATGAAGTCATATTCACATGGGCGCAGGGACAAAGAAGTAAAAAAGAAGTAAGACGGGCAAAGAAGTCCGTTTCCGCTGTAACTTTATGCTGAGGAATATGTAGCAACCAGAGCCAAATGAAGTTTTATCTTAGTGACCAGAATCGGGATCTCCGCCGGAAATGCGAGCCGTGGCTTCACGTGCCATCGCCAAGCGCCGTCTTTATTTTCTGCTCTTAAGGTCGCTGCTCTGCGGTTTTGTTTGCCGTCCAAAGGAGGGCGCTGCAGGGTCTTGGGACAACGTGAGCGCAAGAGTCCGAGAGTAGCTGGCGTTCTGCGCATGCGTTCTCGCGGCTCGCAAATTTCCTGGATCCCCAATTCTAAAACTGTCAGCGCAGAAGAGGCAGGCTGCTGACAGCACTGAAGGTTGCACTATGAAGCACTCTAAGCGTTTCACTGAATGCGCGAGCGGAGTGGTGTACGCCATCCCTTTGTCATGTGGTGGTGCGTACATTGGGCAGACGGGTCGTTGTCTCAACGTCCGTCTAAGGGAGCACGCTAGCTCTCTGAAAAGCACACCATCTACGCATCTTGCCCTCCATTGCCGGCAGTGCGGATGCGCAGCCGAGCTAAACAAAACCACCGTGATGATGAGGCACAGGGACCAGCGCACGCGTGAAATTGCTGAAGCATTTGAAATTATAAAAGCAAGAGACAGATGCGTGAGCCAGCCTTCAATCGCTCTCACAGAAGCTGAGATTACCTATCTACAGCATACATGAGTACATGCCTGGTGGGGGATAAGATTTTTTGTTTGGTTTTTGTGTTTTTTTGTTTTCTTTTGTGTTTTTTGTGGGTTTTTTTCTGTGTGCTTATATATGACACGTTTCTTCCATTAAAATTTCAGTTGTTAGACAGCGCTTGTGTCGTGCATTTCCTCGTGTTTTCGTGTGCCTGTTTTGCGCTGAACATGGCGAGTACGTTCCAACTAGCCCAATTTACCACCTTACCTAGATGGCGGCGAGCGCAATATCTTTGTTATTGTGACTGATGTTCGCAACGCAGACCTTACCGATTCCGCTGCTTGCCAGCATGTGTTCGATGTCCGGCGGCCAGGAAAGTGGGATGCCGCCTACGTTGAAGTTGCGCATTGCCGTGCTCCTATATGTGTCCACGCCGCCACAGCGCCAATAGAGCCGCTTACTATGGACGACACATTGGAATCACGTGATTGCAGTGGGTTCATCGCTCCAGGTTTCAGAAAGTGTTAACAAGCCGATTTCTGTGCGCAGAGCGTCTTTTAGGAGGTCATGCACGTGAGTGTGCACAGACTACGTTGAGAGCAGGGAGCGTGAGGTGATTGTTGTTGTTGTGGCACCGCATGAAGGTGGTAGCCTGGTCCAAGACAATATCTAAAGGTCGGTTTGCTAGCCGGGTCATTTCGTCGACAGACTGAGTCGATGGAGCCGGCGACATGTCGGAATCTGAAGTCACATTTTGCTTTGGTGAGGTCCTGACCGCCGGCACTGTGGGTGCATGTGTACATTTTTGCACATGATGTGGGACTGACCCCAGATACGCAATGAACTCGAGGCGCAAATCATCCCACGACAAGGCCGTGATTCCGCCATAAAAAAGTACGCCGCATCACATTCAGCTTCGGGCAATCCAAGGGGCCCATGACGCCGCGGGCAGGTACTCCCTGCATGTTGCAACATGGAAGCGGCCTTTGTTCAATAATGTTATTTATCTATCCATCGCTTCGGGGTCTTCTCACAGCCGCCGTTGACTTTCCCGTTCCGTAGTGTTGCGCTAACAGTTGCTTTTTTTTCTCTTTTTAGTGGACCAGTGGTGAGTGGTGTGATTTACTAAATTTCTGTGACACATACCACTTTTCATGATGAGAGTATTCTGATAGGCCACACAAGTTTCTGTGGTGCGTAACCCTCTGTTGGGCTAACTGCTGTCTTCTTCATTTTTATGGACCAGTGGTGAGTAGTGGAATTTGCCCATTTTCTGTGGCACATAGCTGATAGGCCCCACGGGGCAGGCCGCACAGGATGGGCCGCAGCAACTACGACTGCCTTAAAAAACTTCGCTATGCAAAAAAAAACGCAACCCATGTGGTCGCCATGTCTGGAAACATCACTGTGGAACAAAAGCTGTATATATCAGGAAAGGTATCCAGATTAGCGATACCGCCGATCGGTGACGATAGGTTTCTCGATTCTTCATGCAAAATCCCCTACAGACGTGACCCATATATGTAATATGAGAAAAGCCTTCACATATCACATCTTAGGCCCGTATCTGAAAGGGATTTGGATGACATTTTGGTCCCGTCACCCATCCCCCTTCTTCACTGTCCTGCCTATCACGGGAATAAACTTCGTGACTGTGGGCTGCTAGCAGAGGTGAGTTTCAGGCTCATGCCTTAGGCGATTCACTCTTTTCTTAGCGCTCGTGTGAAGTATCTATTTTTTCGTTCGACATATGTGAGCACTTTAGATTGGTATTTGATAACTGATGGCAGGGCTTAGGAAAGATACTTTGAAATTGTATCTCGATACGATACAAGATACTACAACACTGATTGTACCCTATACGATACAATCCAATATTATCTTAAGATCATTCGATACATTCGTAAATTTGTTACTATGTATCCATATAATGTAGCACTAAAGGCCTATGGGCACCGTGCATACGTTAGGAGCCGCCACAGTCGCGCGCTGCCTTCAGCGTCAAATCGGTCACGGCAGCAGATTTGGCGGGATAAGGGAGCAGACGACGCAGGTGGCGACAAGCCACTGCGCCGTGCTTTGGTGCGCCACTTCCAACAACGATACGCTAGAGAAACTCAGTCTGCCCTTTTCTATCTGGAACCCGGAGCAGTGGGCCGAGTTCTTTTGGACTGCCGCGGGAAAGGCTAGTCTGAAAAAAATTGCCCTTTTCGTGCACCTGACCGCTCATCGTCACTTGGGAGCCTTGTGCAAGGTTCTCAAAGAAAGCGGAGCCGAAGAGAAGGTCTCGCTGGGAACCTACTTCGTCCGTCACAACGTGGACTTGGTCTACTCTAAGGCATTCTCGGACATAGACATGTCCTGTTTCGGCAACCAGTTGGTACGGCTCGTGCGTCTCTTGCAGCCGTTCAACCACATAACCTCCATACGCTTCAGCGTCAGAATGGAAGATCCGCTGTTGGCTTCGTCCATCGCCGCTTATGTTCAAAGTACGACGTCGCTCCAGAAGCTGCTTCTGACCTTGTACTGTGACGACGGTGACACGGAAGAGAATACGAACACATCTTGGACAGTGCTAGTGGGCGCGCTGTCTTCAAACACGAGCGTCAAAGAACTAGGAGTATACGTGGACATCAATTACGATGAGAGTGACGAACAAGGTGTCATCAACGCTGTGCTGTACCAAGACCAAGTAGAACGTCTTGCCCAAGCGATGAGGTCCAGTCCCACCATAAGGAGAGTAAACTTCGGTGCGGAACACTCGGCAGAGGTTGCCACCTTCCTTCGGTGCTTCTCCGAGGGCATCGCCGGCAACTACGTCCTCGTCGGCATCAACCTATGCGGAAAGTTGGGCACGCGAGCGACGCGGGATTGTTTTATGGTTCGGGACACTGTGCGTCGAAACTGCGGCCACATTGCACAAGCCAAGCATTTCATCAGAGGACATGGATTGGACAGGTGGGTATCGTGCATTGAATGCGTGTATAAAAGTGTAATTCGCAAAGGTTATCATGCGGTGTAATAAATGTGCGGAAATATGGCCTGTGTCATGGGGCACGCATGCTAAATGGCGTATATCGCAATCAGGTCAACTCGTAAGCAATGAGAGCTACCATCTTTCTTTTTAGATGTGCGGCGTTGAACTATCGGCTGAACACATAGTATATTGTAGTATATATTGCAGTAAAAACCGCCACGCACATTCTGTGCAAAATATATGTGCATTATAAATTTAAATCTCATCGCACAATGTGGTATCAAGCAGGCCCGTAGCCAGGAATGTTTTTTCGGGGCGAGGGCCCCACTGGCTGAAGGCCTTGGTGATTTGAGAAAAACACCTATTTTCATTACTTATTTGTAGCAAGACACCCCCCTCTTACTTTTCGGGGAAAAGGGAACGGCCCCTAGCGCTCCCCCCCTTGCCTACTGGCCTGGTATCGGGCATATTGTTTGTCGATTCAAGCGTCACGAAACCGGTGTCGATGTGCCTAGTAAACTCTCCTGCTCTAAGTTGGAAGCTCCGTTATCTGTTCCTTGAAAGCTTAATAAAGTAAAATATGGCTAATAAGTGAATAGCAAAATTTTACATTGCAGTGGAAGTAGTTTGTAGACGATGGGGACAAGTTAAACATGAAGGTGATGTGTCGCTCGCACAATTTAAATATTTAGTTAATATTTAAAAAGGCTGAAGGGTAGCTGTCGTTTTCGGGCATGTGACTTTGCTTAAGGTGACAATTCTTATATGATAGGCAACTCGCTGAGCTGATGTTTCCGGTTTTTTAGTGAATGTTGGGTACTGTTGAACTTCAGAAGTAACGCGAAACGTTAGATTAAGACATTGGTAGGCATGGCAACTAACTGATGGCCACATTTTATTGATTCCCGCAACAGATGATTGCCGATTTTTGATACGCTCTAGTGTAAAAATTCAATTAGTCAAACTAGAATAATATGGGTTGCGTCAGTGCTGTTGACCTACGTTATAGTAATTTTCGCTTTCCAGCGTAAATCTCTTCAGGGAAGGAATAAATATGTTAATACGCATCATGACTGTAGCGAGATGTCGATTTAACGAATGTATCAAAGGTATAACGGCAGCCCATCAAAGTGGCTGAGAAGTCCCACGGGCGAGTGCTTTCCGGCCACTCGTCGTCTTCATCTTCGGAGAGCACCGCACTAGCTGACGACCATGCCGCAATAAAAAAATAAGCAGAGTTAATATAGATTTATTAGTGACTAGACAAGTTTAAAAGGGCGGCCAGCGAAACATCCTTAATTTTCCGCACTTTGACAGTACTCTGGGGGCCGGGAACAGTCATAACGTGTACTAAGCAGAAAACATTTGTCGTATTCGTATTATTATACTTACACGTGGAAAATTTCTACTTATAATGCTGAAAACGTTAAACATTGAAAATTTCTTAGCCAAGCTATTTAGTGATTACCTTAGCGAGAAATACCTTGCTCACCATCAAAAGAATAAAATACTACTCGTCGCTTTACAAAGATTACGAGGCAATTAGATGTATACATGTCAAGCTGTTCATGATCGTGGTATTTCAGTGCTGTCTGTAAATGGTCACTTCCTCCTTTGAACTTTGCGATCTATGTCGGAGGATAATCACTTGCAGTTCCAGCCGTCGTCTTGATTTTGGAACGCCATATTGGTCATAAGACGAGAAATAACAAGCGCTGTGTCCACCCTCAGTTTCATCTAGTTGGTTGTATTGGTTCTATTGCACCATACTTGCCGGCACTACTACAATATGTATCTACCTTTGAAACATACTCTTCCTTCGCTGTGACACCGGCTTTTGATAACACGTTAACAAGTTAACAAAGGGGAGACACTGCTCTTAAAATTTTTTTCTCATTTCTTGATATTTTGATGATACTTGGTGAGTTTATGTATATTTGTGCGTTGATTTCAAATATGCAATTACTTTTCTAGTATAACCAGTAGTTCCTAAAATACAAAATAGTTCATGTGCCTTTTGGGGAAGCAGATTTTTTTTCCACAAAGAGAGTTACAGCGTAAATGAGCGTATCACAATAACATGTAATAAGAACTGAGTGCAACGAAACAAGCCCATTAGAACAAAAGTTACAATATGTTGAAAATTCACGAGTGCGTCAATTTCAAGCTGTGATTTCCTTCGCGATTGTTCAACATACCATAACTTTTGTTCTAATGGGCTTAGAACATCACTTTTTGTTTCATTGCACTCAGTTCTGATTACAGGTTATGGTGATATGCTGATTTACTTTGTAACTCTCTCTGTTAAAAAAAATCTTCCTCCCCAAAAGGCACATGAAATATTTTGTATTTTAAAAACTACCAGCTATACTAGAACAATAATTGCATATTTGAAATTAGCACACAAATATACGTAAACTCACCAAGCATCATCAAAATCGATCAAGAAATCGATCAAGAAATGAGAAAACAATATTAAGAGCAGTGTCCCCCCTTAACAAAATTGATGGGTCAGAAAATTATGTTTTTTGTAATCAGTGCATGTCTTATGTTAAATTAACTTTCAAAACTTTCAAACGTGCAATGTATCCTCTTAACAGAAGTCGTGGAACTACGTTTTCAAAGTACTTTATTTAAGAAAAAAGTGTTTTTCAATTATGCAGGCGCTCCGTCGAAGCCCTAGAGCAAGTATGGCGTCACACCGGACTTCTCGAAGAGCTCGCCGAGCAGCAGTCCCTCAGCGTGACCGACGTCACATCGATGGTTCGACGTGGGCTTCGCAGTGTCGAAGGCCTGCACGACTTCATGCGGCTAGCCCGCGTCGTCCAGCACAGCGTAGTGTGCGAGCCTGGCCAGGACAGTCGCCCTCAACTCGACGCTCTCAACGAGGACAGCTGGAGGCTCGTCCGCCGCTACATGGCGCTCAATGACGTCAGACGGTCCAAGGAGCCCGCACCTCGCAGTCAGTACAGATGGGACATTGACCTATAGGAAGCTGAGTTGAAATCGTAATTTTCACTTTGTACGGCCGCGCTAGACTACAAATGAATTGCGCCATTCAAAATGTCGTCGTTTTTACAAGGACTCGAGGGAGCTGTGGCAGGGAATTCGTCACGATCAATTGACAGCAGCGATAGCCGCGCCTCTGCAGGCATTCGTAGACAGTGTGTTGGGCCGCCTCAAAGAGTGTCCAATGTGCTTCCACTGAAACGCGAGAGACAAGCTGTGCTGTTGTGGACTACTTGAGAGCAGATTGTGAGTGTCCGAGAATCGTAGTGTAGTTGTCAACGGCATGTCACAACGATTCCCATCACATATGCAAGTACAGTATTTGACTCTAACGGTTCCGTTCGCTTTGTCATTTTCTGAGAAACTCATTTGCAGAAAATTCGAGGAATCTGTCGCTGTTCTATTTTGCGGCTTAAAAAAGGTCGCTGCAATGCCCTCGAATTTTTACCACATACTTATAACTCAAAACCGCTAGCGAAATTTTGCATGGTTACTACCGCAATGTATAACGCCATTGAATTTCTAACCGCCTGTAAACATTCGTCAGTTTTCTGTCAAACGTGCTAACTATATCGACACACACTCGCGTGTGCATTGTAGTCCTATGATATCGGCTTAAGTTCGGTACTCTAGTGAAGGCAACTTGACAGGCAACATCTGACTCTATTGCATACTCAAGCGCTTATTATGGAGCGATATGAATGCAAGTTATGTTTAATGAGATTTTTGTAGCAGCAAAAATGTGAGTATTTGTATGCGAATTTACTAAACTACCATTATTATGCAATGTGGAGCGTCGTTGGGTAGTTGTTGCATAGTCCGAAGTGAATGACAGCCCGTACGGCATGGACAAACTGAGCGTCACACCAGGAGAGCTGGCTAACAACCTTTTTAGGGGCGAAGCTCAAACTGCCAGAAGTTGGCCAAGAAATGTTTCGCATTTCCAAAAAAATCTGTTCTGAGTGGTAAGGGCATTGAAGCACTTCATGTGAACGCATCTACTGCAACAGCTCTCAGTAACTTCCATACCGTTGCATGTAATTTGTGAAGTGGAGCCAGCAGTGCACAGAGTGGTCTGCGTAGCACTCGAGGGCTGGCAGTTTCCGTGGCAATTTGTAACGAATGTTACATTGCTACAACTGCGGATAGCCAAAACTTCAGACACAGTTGGCTTTGCCCCAACACGACGCTGCGCTCAGGATCCACACTAGGCAGTATCGTGATAGCCGGTAAAATTTTGTCATTTTATTTTTTTTCTTATTGCACGCGATAAAGGTTACGGACACCTGCGGCGGCGACGGCGAGCAACTACTTCATTGTGGCGGTGACTTGATAACAGCTTTTGCTGTGAAAACCGCCTGTGAATATACACATAAACCTCATAAAAATAGTATTAAAAATTGCATCAAAATCAAGCCAGTGTTCTGGTGAAAGAAAAAAAATTACAGCATATCCACGGGGTGAATGATGATGAGTGGGGCGAAGCTCCGGAGGGCACCATCGGTAAACCGCGAATACGAGTAATTCGCCCCACTAAAGTAAACACGCGAGAAATGTTAAACATCAAACATTCTCGCATCGGCTGCTCAACAGTCACCTGTGAAGCGCCGGCGGTGGCCATTTCTCCTGATGTAGGGCTTGGCTGGAGAAGTTAAAAAGGGATGGCCTCGGAACTAAGGCCTCGCAGTCGGCGACTGTAGCGGTGGACAGGAGTACCCACTGCAGGAACAGGTTGCGGGATCCGTCTGGCAGAACCGCTTCGTGAAGAGGTGGTGAGCATCAGGCGTTGAAGTCCGAAGAACCGAAGACCCGAGCGTCGTATTCCTCAGAGAAATCGTGGTGGCTGCTCGAGCTTCCCACTTCGTCGTCCTCAGTTATCTAGCCGGCCTTGAACACGTCTGAAGAACCGAAGACCCGAGCGTCGTCTTCCTCAAAGAAATCGTGTTTGCTACTCGTGCTTCCTACTTCGTCGTCCTCAGTTATCTAGCCGGCCTTGAACACGTCTGAGGAACCGAAGACCGAGCGTCGTCTTCCTCAAAGAAATCGTGGTGCTACTCGAGCTTCCCACTTCGTCGTCCTCAGTTATCTAGCCGGCCTTGAGCCGTGTTTTCATCATATACAAATACCGCCATCTAGCGGACACTCCACGAACTAAACGAGAGGTGGCTACTACATACATCGGGGACGCACGACCACCGGCTTACGGAGCTTCGCCCCTAAAAAGCGCAGCATAATCACAGTGAAAGCTGGAAGATCGGCATTTCTAGAGCCCTTTATAAACTTTTTGTGGCTACTAACGCAAGTACACTAGGAACGTACCCACTACGCCAAAAATAATAATTTTTGTGAAGTTATGAAGCACCCACCACGACATTATTCGTTATTCTGCGGAGAATCGAGCTACCATCCGTAAGATATTACGCGCCCTTTTTTGATGCGACGGTTGATGACGATGAATTATGGATGATCCCTTTGTAATGGGTTGGAAGCTTTAAACGACCCACTAGTACCGTAATTCGCATTGTGTGACGCCCGGTCGTTATTTAACTCTCTCACCGCGCTTTATAACATACGTTAACGTGAGAAAAAAGTCACAGTCTCGCCGCAAGGCCGAAGCAATGAATGCGATAGCAAGAAACTAATGTTATACGAAGTGAGGCTCGCCAATGGATACTCTCAGTTTGAACAGCGCTCCTGTTGCAAAGGCGGCCGAAGCAGCGAAGGAAACTAGCGTGCTTTAAGTGTCGAGCTGTGACACTTGATAGTTCGCGCTCATCGTCTGTTCGTTTAGCGGCGTCCCTTGAGCTCGAGTGACTTTCGTACGCTCCGTAACATGAGCGCGGACACCACGGTGAAAGCTTGAAAAAACCCTCTTCCCTTCACTATCAGAAAACCGTGCGAGCAGAGAGCGGAAGGGCAAGGTTCTCCGTGCGCAAATATAAGAAGAAGCGAGCGAGCTCGCCGACGAATTTTAAATGCGCCCGTCGTGCTCCTAGCGCCATCGCGCTGGTAATGAAGAAACGCTTATAAGCGCCGGCCGTCTCCGAGTCCATCCAGCGGTAAAGGGTGTTTATATAACGCACGCCGTTAGCTATGTGGAGGATTTGCGTTTCGTGGCGTAGCGGTTAGCGCCACTCGCCGCAGAGCACGAGGTACGTAGTTCGATTCCGCGCTTCGGAAGCATTTTTCTGAATTTTTTTGGGGGGGGCTTTTATATATATACATACTTATACATATACGGTGCATGACGGCTACGGCGACGGCAGAATTCAGCCGAGACTGTCCATATAATTGCTATCGCAATAAAAGCGAGAGAGAGAGGGAATTAAGTTTATTGAGACACTGAGGAAATGGATCATGGGAGCCTTATTGGCTTCCTTGGCAACCAATAGAAGTGCACTTGCGAGGAACCCACTACGCTATGAATCATCATTTTTGTGAAGTAAGGAAGCAGCCGCTATGCAATTTTTTGTCATTGTGCGGAAAACCGTGGTACCCCCTAAAGACCTGTAATGAATTATGCGCACTTTGTTGAGGCTGTGGCTGATGACGATGAAGAGGTTATGGCAGAGCCTTTTGTAATGGGTTGGAAGCATTGAACAACCCACTTGTTGGGTACCTCGAATTGCGCGACGCCTGGTTATAGAATATGTGTTGTTTGACGTTTGGTTGTTAGTTTACCCTTCTACCACACTACCTTACATATGTTAATGTGGTTCCTTTTCGACATGAAGCCCGTATACAGTCTTTTTGCGAAGCAGTTTCAAGCAGCGGCATGGCTGTGAGGTAGAATACCGGGCTCCCACACGGAGGGCCTAGGTTGGAACCTCGTTCTATCTCGGATATTTTTTATTTGTTTTTTTATTTCGCGCGATAGTCGTTAAGGACAACGGCGGCGGCGCCGGCGGACAACTACGGCGCCAAAAACGGCCCTCGTTGTGATGTCATAACAACTTTCGCTGTAAAAAGTGGGTTGCATATGTCCCGCTGGTTCATGAGCGTGTTTTTAAAAATGTGACAACATTGTCCCCCTGAATTATGAAGGTGCCAACTTGCAATCACATTTCATGGTATTTGCGGTGAAAAGACCGTAACGAGTGGCGCAGAGAAGCACTTCTCAATCTGGGGAGGGGAACATTTTGCGCACGTCATTTCCAGCAGTACAACACCACCTGCAGCTTGGCCTATGATAAGCCTTCACAGCGCGGGGGTCTGTTCCTGTAAAACTCGCTTCACAGCATGCACCAACCATTTCTTGCCCATTTTGTTGTCCTCTCTTTGGTGATCGAAATGGTCGAGTACGGACGTTGGCCTGTTGCAACATCAGCACCACCCCTATCAGCGTGCATGGTTATCGAGAACAAAGCAATGCGCGATTCCCTCTAAGCTTAGTCGCAAGCTCGTTCTTTTTGCGACCTAAGCCATTATTATACAATGAGCCACGAAGCGATTCGCCTATTTTAAATGCGAAGCACTTCTTAGCGAACTTCTGCGACTTTGATCATATCATCTATCTATCTATCTATCTATCTATCTATCTATCTATCTATCTATCTATCTATCTATCTATCTATCTATCTATCTATCTATCTATCTATCTATCTATCTATCTATCTATCTATCTGTCTGTCTGTCTGTCTGTCTGTCTATATATCTATCTATCTATCTATCCATCTATCTCTCTGTCTATCTATCCATCTATCTGTCTGTCTATCTATCCATCTATCTATCTATCTATCTATCTATCTATCTATCTATCTATCTATCTATCTATCTATCCGCCTACGACTTTTTGCTCTCCTGGCCGTTTGTTAATAGGATCTACACCAAAATTGGTATGGCTAAATATGACTTGATGACGAACGTAAATGACACGTCATAACATGAAAATCATGATATACATGTCATGAACGACATGATTTACATGCCACAGATTTAGTGTTCTTGCGGCCGTTTCGTTAGCTTGCTATATACCAAAATTGGTATGGCGTTACAAGATTGTATGACAAACATAAGTGACAGGTCCTCACGTGAAAATCATGACACGCATGTCATGCAGAGCATGAGTTACATGGCACGCTCATGGTGCGCTCTCGGTCGTCTCGCTAGCTTGATATACACCAAAAGTGGTACCGCGCTACGTGACTGTGTCACGAACCTAAATAACAGGACTTAACATGAAAATCACGACACGCATGTCATGTAGGTATGATTTAGACACCACACTCATGGTGCACTCGCGGCCATTTGTTAACTTGATATATATCTAAATTGGTATGGCATGACAGGAGTGCCGAACATAAATAGCAGGTCACGCATCCTATATATGCAGCAGAATATATGTTTCATTAGCATGGCCTATACAAGGTTGTACACGCATGTATGTATGACAATCTCGCGATATATGGGTACTACATGTCACTACATGAATGACTTCATTAGCCTCAATGACGAACAAGACGATGTATGCAGCTCTTTGCTGGCTGCTCCGCATTACATCGATGCCCACACTGCGTGGGATCTGCCAATTTTTTATATATGAAAGAAGACTATTTTCGTCACCGCTAAGGTGTCATATTTGGAAACGAATATGGAAACCAGGTGGTCTCTATTTTCTTCCGCATGAATCACTGAAGCTCGCTAACCATGTAAAAAATACTTTGGCAGACATATTTTCTATAAAAAGGGATAGCTGCCAGTAATTCTCAGTGCCCCGGCTGATTTAATATGTTTGCGGAGACACTTTTTCCGTTCTCAAAGCGCCACTTAAGGTCACTCACATCACTCAGATCATAGAGTGCACAGGTATTTCAAAATAACTTCCATATTCTTAATGTGCGCTGTAAACTTGTGTGAATTGGGAGGGATTCAGCGAAAGGAAAAAGCAGTCACAACGTTGAGGCGGCCCGTCGCTTTAATAGCAGCGCTATAGAGACGGGGCAGCAGCTATAACACACACGTGCGATGGCCGAACCGTATGACGAGGCCAGTTTCCCAAGTCCAGCAAGTTGTTTAGATTCTGCAATGAAATAGTTTTGGCATGTTGTACAGCATACATGTTTTCACGTCAGGAGGCATCAGAAATTAACATTGCCTAAAAATATCGCTGCATGAGTAAGGAATCAATCCTTCCATAGAACGCCAACGCCTACTTACGGCTATCACTCAATACAGGGTAAATTATGCATATGGACGTTGACTCACGCATTTTTCCCGCAACTAGTAGTCACCTTCGCCATCAGGACATAGGTCTCTGCTGTGCTGTGGCACCATAACACCACAAGTGTCAACAAAGTGGTCGATGCAGTCTTGTGGAACGTTGTCCTTAAGCTGCCTGACAACCCAGAGAACGCATTCTGAAAATCGGGGTGGAAAAAGTTCTTAGCAGTGAAGCATTCGCAGTGAACTAATTTGCAAACGTTTCGATAGTGATATACGTGTAGTGTTTTTCGTTCATTAACGCATGCCTTCTGGTGGGCAATAGAAACATTATCTCCTTCAGGAATATTAATCTATTTAGTGATTTCATTGCTCCTTAAGCATCAAAGCTTCACGCTTCTCTGTATGATTTTCTTCAAGACAGTTAATTCATACGCTTGGATTAACTGTCGCACCGAAGTGCAAGTTAGAGCAAAATACGATGTCGGGCTAATTAGTGCATACTTTAAATTCTTCGTTGCACTAGAGGTTATACACGGTAGGTAAGTGAAAAGCTCACAGGGTCCCTTATGGATTCATCAAAGACGACTCGAATGCGAAAGCGATCTCCTGCTCTTCCTTCTAAGTCTGCGTAATAATCATCAAACGCCCGATCACCTTCTCCGAAATCAACCTTCTCGAAGAGCTTTGTGCGTCGGACGTTGTTCTGCGCTTTTTCCTCGATTGAGACATTGAAATATTTCCGCAACTCACCTCCTTTTGCACCGCTTCCGTGATCGGCGTACCTTTGATCAAGCGACCATGACACGTGATGACGTCAACATGTGACGTCACGGTGACGTCACAAATTTTTGCGATCTGTCACGTTATCACGTGACGATGATTTTTTGCGTCAGTCGTATCGACGCAACCGCCGGTCAACTTTCACGTTTCATGATGCATCCAAAGTGCTCGTCTTAAAAATCCGCCCGCTGCTTGGCCAATCCCTTGTTTTGGGTATGTGCCATACTGAGGTCAAGGAGAACTAACATTAACTGATCATCGTTCTTTCTACCCTGTCGGCTTCTTTTTCGCAGTTTTCCACTGACTGCAGTTGTGCTGAAGTGGTGCAGTGCACGCCTTCAATCTAATCCAGTATCCCGGACGCCATTTCCAGTGTCTGGGCACCCACGGCTTTTTTAATAACTTGGGGCGCCCCGACTTATCGCTCGGAAGTGTAAGGGTATAAGTATCGAGAGGTGGCTTCTCCTTTCCATTTCTTGCGTATCTTTAACTCCCCTCCCTCGCCTCTCTCCGTGGCGTTGTGACGTGCTCCCTTGCATGAGATGAAGGAAGTAGCGCCTTTTGAAACCACTCTCTCTGTTTTTGAATGTTTACTTTGACCAAGTGAGCATTGATACGCTTTCTACAAAAGCCGCTGCGTATTCCTTCGGCCGTCTCTCCTTTCCGAAAGCTTAGCGAGCGAGTTGGATTCTGCAACTTGCGCTGAAGATGTTGACGTCCTTCGCGTTGCTCTCAGCACGGACGAAGACGTCTTACGCTGAAATTTTCATCTTCGCCGTTAACCGAAAACCATTTGAGATCAAGCGACACGGGTAAGTAGCAAATGTTCTAGGCGCGCCTGTCGCAGAGAGCGAACTTATATACACACTAGGGTTGTCAAAAGTCCCCAGGCCGCAACGCAAGGTAGAGGAGCAACAGCTCGCTGCTATCGGGTTGCTACCATCGGAATCACGCCTTGGCGCACGCTGGCGTCGAGAGTGTTCGTGGAGGAGGTGTGTGCAACCCTCTCCCTTTCTTGCTCTCCTTAGCGAGAAAGCGAGGAATAAACTTCGTGCGTCATGTTCTCTCACTCTTCGCTGTTCGAATTTTACGACTGTTCAGCGCTCCTTATTCCACTAAGATGTTCTGACTAGCCCCAACGCAAGCTCTTCTGAGTACATTTCGTGCTCCGACCACGTTTGTATGCAGCGAATTGGCCTGCGTAGACGGCCGAGAGAGCCACCGCGGTGCCAATGGAAAGTTAAGCGCACGATATCGCTCTCCAGGAAGCCGAAAACCACGCTAATGTATACGATGCAGCAAATGTGGCCACAAGCATGATGCGTGTTTCCGGAACATGGCCGCCTCGCTACACGCTGCACAGTTGTAAAATTCTAAGATCGAACTGTGAGGGAACATGCCTCACCAAGTTTATACCTCACTCTTATCAAGGCGAGCAAGAAAGGGAGAGGGATACACGCCCCTCTCCACACGCACGCTCGACGCCAGCGTGCGCCAAGGCGTGAGTGCGAGGGCGGCGCCCCGATAGCAGCGAGGCCCCGCTCCTCGGCCAGGCATTGCGACCGGAGAACTTTTGACCGCCCTTTTGTGTACACTCTTCAGTAGCTAACGCATGCGTATTTTTGCAATACCTTCGTCCCATGTCGTTGCTATGTCACTGGGGTGGGGAAGGTGGGGGGGGGGGTGCTACGCAGTCATAGAACAGCCGGGCATCCTTCTATTTTCGGCTCGCGCTCCTCCATTCATGTCCTTCGTGCGTGGGCTGAAAGCAATGTCAAATATGATGCCGGCTGAGCTAACCGTCGAAGGGAGCAGCTAGCACTACTTATGAGAACAGTCGAACAAATTTTCGCGCAACCTTTGAGGTATACTGCCATTTTTGCGGCTGGTAATCGGTAGATCACTAAATATCAGACCACATTCACAGGCATGCTGTCCTTCTAATGCCTTACGATGTCCATGATATTCCACATCAATCAAAATGCAGTTTTCGTAGTCGGTGTAATAGACGATGACGTCCTTTGGAGTTGGATCTGAAAAGTATTAGGACAAGTAGTTGATACTCGTTAGAGCAATAATTATGGTTTGTATCCTTCCGTTTAGAAAACGTACTACGTTTTGGGTTTTTTTTTTTTGGTATAATGACCATTTATTGCAAAAACATATTCTTAAATAGCAGAACATTTCTTGAGAAATTGTTATCAATTGAAAAACAAAAAAAACTTTATGCACACATTTGATTTCTTAACAGTGGCGCCTCTTTCTTTTCTTATTTTTGACTTTCGCCCTCAGCATTTGCCAGAAAATCAGGCACGATGTAATGTAAAGCACGACGACTACATATATGAACTTTCACCATAGCTTTACACATTTAATCTTGCGCAACTCAGGCGCAGCTTAGCCTGAGTTGCTCTTGCGCCATTAAACCCAATATAACTAACTAACTAACATTTAATTTTGATTTCATTTATTTCATTTCTTAAACCTTAAGCCTGCGGAGGCGTTACATAAGGGGAGCGCACATCAGGTTCCAAAACAATTGAATAGACAACAACTGGTAACAAGTTAACCAAAATAAACACAACAAAGAAAAGTAGCATGTGGTAATACGAGGAGGAGTTAGCATCACACTATGGTAGGTGTACATTGGTACAGCAGATGGCGGGTTAATTGTCCGCGAAATTTTTCCTTTAACGGGGAAGAAGCTATGGTGTTAGGAAGTGTGTTCCACAAGGTTATTGTGTGTGGGAAGAAGGAGCTATTCCTTGTCAATGTTCCACCGCTTATTCGTGCGATGGGATATTTACGGGATGACCTCAAGGATGATCTCACAGGTGCAATTGACAGTAGTCCTTGTGTTGTTAGCGACTAAAAAAGGAAGCAATTAAGCAAGCAAACGTGAGTAATTATGCGAAGTAGTTCGAATGTTGTAAGTGATAGGGTTATAAAATATGTTATAGATCATCAAAAGTGTGATATACCCTATTGTACCATATTTTCTCAAAGTTTTTTCTCTGCCTCTGTACATTGCGAGAATGTTTACGTTGTCCCTTCCACTCCTGTAATAGCTCTTCAACAGGGCTGACGGTATTAATAAATGAATGAAATGAAATGAAAAGCAGGTGTACCAATCTGCAGTTGTTGTTAGGATGCTATGGGACTGATATAGGAAGGAATGAAACAAGCAAATACCACAAATTATGCGAAAAAGTGCTGGAAGTAGTATGGTATGTGTTAAAGCAGCAATACAAACGAACGGCGACTACTGAGAGTGTATAAAACGTACTACGTATTTTCGCATTTCATTGGATATATGTGGCGTTTTTTTCAAGAAGAGCCATGTGCTGAAACCCAAACTGCGCTAAATTTCACGGGAGCGTAAAGCGCGCCTTAGTGTGTTTAACTTCTGAAACAGTTCGAATCAAAATAGGGCAATTCGTAATTGTAACGTCAACTCAAAAATGCAATTTTTAATCACAAATGAACCAAATATTGCATCTGGTACACTCTAACTCAGCCACATTCAATAAACGAGCGCTGCATCAACAATCTTGACCAAGACAACCAACATGGTCTCATCCAATTTGTCCCACTTGTGTCCTAGTTGCTTTCCTATCGTGCTTACGTTCCACAATTAGTTTTCCTAGGGCGAGTTGGCACTTACTGAAGGACATGATGTTTAGGGCCAAACTCGAATATAAAGAGTAAGTGGCCGAACTTACTACTTCCTTTTTGCCTCTCAGTGTTTTTTTTTTTGGACTTTAGCGCTGCAGCGTCATGCCCTTCTGTCGCTCCAAGACGGTATATTTGAAATAAAAGGCGTATGAAATGAAGATATTGGGCACCGATCTACATTTGAAGAAGAAGAAGTGTTCCGAAACGGCACGGAATAAAACGAGCTCAGAAAAAGAAGAGCTGGGGCACTTTCGAAAACCTTCAATAGATGCCAAAAAACAAGAAAACGCTGCCGACAGTCCAGAATAGTGCGCCTTTTGCCAGGAAGGACCACTCGCTCTTCAAGTGTAGTCATCGGCATTACGCCCATGCGACGAAGGACTGCACCGACGGAAGCACAGGTATGATGTTAATGTTATCGCAAAATATTGCTATGCCGTACATTCGAGTCGTTTTAAACTTCTTTTACGAGCTAATTCAAACCCAAGTGAAATGTTCCAATCCATAAGAGGCAAATACAAATTTTACTCCTGAATACCTACGATAGTGGGCTATATAGCTTTTAGCCACAATGTGGATTTGACTTGTTTAGGGGGCAGGAACCCACTGGCGAAAATTGTTGGAGCAGGCCCGACCATATTGTGAGTAGAAAAATGGTGCGCCTTTTTTTTCTGTTTCAGTTAAAGTGCACTTGGCTCTTCCAGAAAAAAAGGCTACATATGATTCTGATGAATGCCATGTCGATGACGTGTACTCGAGTTTTGGCCGCACATACATATGCCAGCTTCTCGAAGTCAGCAGACGCGGATTTAAGATTTCGACGCAGGTAACCAAGTGCGCTTGATGCCTCAACAGATTGTTTCAGTTGTGACACCCATGATAGTAATGACGTTAAATGCACTCCTATGTGCTTGTGTGTTTCGGCTCAGCTGATCGAGGATGAATCAGAGTGTTATGTATGGTTTGTCGAAGTGTTTGTTCGCGAGAATGACATTAGTTCACATTTTGACAAGTTAAATGGCATGAAGCGTGATTACACCAGGCAGCGATATCGTCTAATTACGTTGCAGAGTAGTCACGTCATTTGAGTTATGAATACTGCCACGTGCCTTTCTTATTATCACTCTTACTGCATTTGGAGATGCGCACCCGACAATTCAATTGCCGCTCAACACCAGCGTACGCAGACGTTCAACCACTCTGCTCCGACGACCTGCGTGAAACGATCCGAGCCATCGTGCGAGAGGAGCTGCGAAAGCTCGCACCTTTGGCACCGCCCGAAGTGACGTCGATTGCTGACGTTGCACGCGAGGAGATGAACAGTCACTGGGTGTTCCTCAGCCGGCACCGCCGCAGCTCCAAGCAATGAGCTATGCTGCTGCAGCCCGACGGAACGCCCCCGCCTCCTCGCCCACGCCAAGACGCCGCACCGCCACAGCATTTCCGCCACCAGGCACCACCGCCGCCAGCACCTACGTCATATCGCCTGCACCGATCCTTCTCCGCCAGCCCAACGAGCCGCCAACCTTCCGCGGATCGTCATTCGAAGACCCGGAAAGCTGGCTCGAAGCCTACGACCGAGTCCAATGCTGGACGAGCGAAGACAAGCTACGGCATATCTATTCCACTTTTAGAAGACGCCGCTCGGACCTGGTTCTAGAACCAAGAGCGAAGCCTGACAACGTGGGACATTTTTCGCACCCGTTTCCCCGCCACGTTCACGAGTGTCGCCCGCAAAGAGAGGGCTGAGGCTCTGCTCGTGACCCGCGTGTAGATGCCGAATGAAAACGTGGCGCTCTTCGCGGAAGAAATGCCTCGTCTGTTCCGCCACGCTGACGCCAATATGCCCGAAGAAGGTTCGTTTACTGACGCGAGGAGTAACGGAACAGCACTTGGCTGGACTTATGAGGAATTCACCAAATAACATGCAGGAATTTCTCTCGGAGGCAACAACAATAGAGAAGACACTGGAAATGCTAACCCGCCAGTACAACCGCCGCTTGATCCAAGACAGCGCAGAGTCCGTGGGCGTCACCAGTGGTGTTAGTGAAGAAGAAAGACAGAACCCGGCGCTTCTGCGTCGATTATCGCCGCCTGAACAAAGTCGCGAAAAAGAGGTCTACCATCTCGCACCGATAGACGACAACCTTGATCGACTTTACAACGCCAGGTAATTTTCTTCGATAGACCCCAAGACAGGCTGCCGGCAAATCGAAGTCGACTAGAGAGACCGAGAGAAGACCGCCTTTATAACACCAGACGGCCTCTTCGAGTTCAAGGTCATGCCCTTTGGTCTTCCCTCGGCACCTGCGACGTTTCAGCGTGTGATGGACACCGTGCTCGCAGGATTGAAGTGGCAGACGTGACTTGTGTACTTGGATGACGTTGTCGTGTTTGCTTCAAACTTCGACGGACACTTCCGACGCCTTGAAGCTGTACTTCAAGCAATCAAGACTTCCGGACTCACCCTAAAGCCAGAAAAGTGCCGCTTGGCATACGACGAACTCTTGTTCTTGGGCCATGTCATTAGCAAATCTGGAGTTCGCCCGGACCCGCGGAAAACAGCTGCGATTTGTCAAAGACTTTTCACGGATCGCCGAGCCAGTGACGCAACTCACGAAGACCGACGTCGAATTCAGGTGGAAAACAGCCCAATTCGAAGCATTTCATGAACTGAAACGACGCCTGCAGACACCTCCGATACTTGCGCATTTCGACGAATGCGCCGATACGGAGATTCACACCGATGCAAGCAGCGTAGGACTCGGTGCCGTCCTTGTGCAGTGGACGGATGGGCTGGAAAGGGTTATCAGGTATGCTAGCCGGTCGCTGTCTAAGGCAGAGGCCAACTTTTCCACAACAGAAAAGGAGTGCCTCGTCATCATCTGGGCTACGTCAAAGTTTCGCAACTACCTCTACGGCAGGCCCTTCAAAGTTGTGAGCGACCATCACGCCTTGTGTTGGCTAGCTAACTTGAAGGACCCTTCAGGTCCACTCACACGGTGGAGCCTAAGACTTCAAGAATTTGACATTACCGTCGTGTACAAGTCCGGAAGGAAACACTCCAACGCAGCCTGCCTGTCTGGTGCCCCCGTCGACCCACCACCGCCCGACGACCAGGATGATGACAGCTTCTTAGGAGCCATAAGTGCCGACGACTTCGCCGAACGACAGCGAGCAGACCCGCAACTGAAGGGTCTAGTGGAATACCTGGGGGAGGACCATCGTTGTCCCAAAAGTATTCAGGCGAGGATTTATAATTTTTCTTGAAAAACAACGTCCTCAAAACGATGAACTTCTCCCCGGTCCGAGCCAGCCACCTTATCGTTGCACCTTCGGGACTGTGACCAGAAATACTGCATGCCCTGCACGACGACCCGACGGCTGGACACCTAGGACTTTCCCGCACGCAATCACGAGTGCAGGAAAAGGGCTAATGGCCGCGCCTTTGCGCCGACGTTAATCGCTACGTAAAGAAGACCGAGACTGTCAGCAACGGAAGAAACCGCCCACAAGACCAGCAGGCTTCTTTCAGCTGATCGAGCCTCCTCGGCGACCATTCCAGCAGATCGCGATGGACCTCCTGGGGCCGTTCCCAACGTCTACTTGCGGAAATAAATGAATCGTCGTGGCTACCGACTACCTAACCCGCTACGGCGAAACAAAAGCCCTGCCCAAAGGCAGTACCGCTGTGGTAGCCAAGTTCTACGTTGAGAGTATCGTCATTCGACACGGCGCCCCAGATATTCTCATCACTGACAGAGGTACGGCGCTTACGCCTGACCTATCTCAGGCGATTTTGAAATACAGCCACACAAGCCACCGCCGGACCACCGCGTACCACCCACACACCAACGGCCTGACCGAGCGTCTAAATAGGACCATCGCCGGCATGCTGGCAATGTACGTCGACGTCGAACACAAGACGTGGGACGCCATACTTCCGTACGTCACCTTCGCGTACAACACGGCCGTACAAGAAACGACGCAGATGACGCCATACAAGTTGGTCTCCGGACGGAGCCCGGCAATGACGCTCGACGCCATTTTACCAAACATGACCGACGAGGAAAACATCGACGTGGCCACCTACCTACAGTGCGCCAAGGAAGCACGACAGCTCGCCCGCCTACGGATTAAGAACCAGCAGACGAATTACAGCCGCCGAATTACGAATTACAGCCTTCGACGACGCCACATGGAATACCAACCCGGTGACCGTGTGTGGGTATGGACGCCAATACGTCGACGAGGACGTAGTGAGAAGCTTCTTCGACGATACTTCGGAACATACAGGGCGGGTACTTCGATGTCTCGGCGCACTCGACTACGAGGTTGTTTCTGACAACATTACAAACTTTCAGCGCTGCCGTGCGCGACCTGAAGTCGTCCATGTCGTGCGCCTCAAGCCATATTACGCGCGTTAGTAAATCTGAGGACTGTACTTTTACTCCCGCCACGGTGGTCTAGTGGTTATGGCGCTCGACTGCTGACCCGAAGGTCGCGGGATCGAATCCCGGCCGCGGCGGCTGCATTTTCGATGGAGGCGAAAATGTCTGAGGCCCGTGTACTTAGATTTAGGTGCACGTTAAAGAACCCCAGGTGGTCGAAATTTCCGGAGCCCTCCACTACGGCGTCTCTCATAATCATATCGTGGTTTTGGGACGTTAAACCCCAGATATTATTATGTACTTTTACTGTATTATTGTACTTTCTTGCTTGTGCTTATTTTAGGGGCGAAGCTCCTTAAAGCGGCACCCGTTCGTCCCTCGTAGTTGTCGTAGTCGCAGTGCGTAACCAGTCGTAACGCTAGTACCAGATCTTGACCTCCAAGGTGGTGCCGGTGGGAGATTTTTCCTGTGCGTTTTTGAACAATCAAAAATTGGCAGCGTGCGCGTTAACTAAAAGCCGAATTCTTCTGTTTCTCATTCCCCATTAGCAGCCATTGGCATGTTCCGGTAGGAAACGTTAGTAGAAGTAGAAGTGTAAGTGTTAGCTAAAAGCCGACTTCTTCAGTCTCTCATTCTCATTAGCAGCCATTGTTTACCTCCAAGGTAGTGCCTGGTGTGATTTCTCCTGTGCGTGAATAAACAATAAAAATTTTGTTCACAACGCCGTTGATTGATGAAATAAACCAACGAAACACGCCAGATGTTTTCTAAAAACAAAACGAAAGAACGCCAGATGTTTCTAAAGCAAAACGAAAAGACGCCAGCTGCTTAACGAAAGACGGCAGATGTTTTCTAAAGCAATGGTTTTCTAAACAATGGAAATTCACAGCGTACATGTAAAATTAAAGTGAGCTGCATGTCGTCATAACTCATCGAACCTTTAGTATAAACGCGCCCGATCTCACGTCGGTGATGATGTACTGGGCAGAATTCACGGAAGATTCACGGTTTACCGATGAACCTCCGCAGCTTCGCCCACTCATCATCATTCACTCCGTGGATATGCTGTGATTTTTTAAGTGCGAAGCATTTCTTAGCGAACCTCTGGTCTGGGTGCTCTCATGATCGCCTCCTTAACTTGGCGTAGACCAAAATTTGCATGGGAGGGTAAGAGGATTTGACGAATATGATTGCCGGGTCATGACATGAATAACGTTAAAATCCGGTCGCGTACGTCGTCAAACCCTTTCCACTAGACACGTGTGGCACATACCCGTTTACCACGGGCCGCGGTGTACGGGTATGCGCCACAGGTGATTGACAGTTTATATCTACCCAGGAACGGCGAAAACAGACATTGGTAACTTAAATGCTAGAGCATTAAGGAAAACCAACATCGGCAGCGTTGACTCAACGAATGGGAAGAATGAAAATTAGGACTCCAGCAGGAATCGAACCCAAGAATTCTGCGTGGCATTCAGGTATTCTTCCACAGAGCCACGCCAGGTCTATAAACTCGTTTGGAAAAACAGCCTATGCAGGCGTAATATCGGTGCAACGTCAATTGAGGTTGTGGTGCTGGCTATCTAATTTTACGAGAAAGCAATAAACACTACATGATACCCCTACGATATGTACTATGATACAGGCGTCATATCAGATTAACGTCTGCAGTTCCAGTGTTGGCTCCGCTTTTATAGCAGTCAAAGAAATATTGCGTTTGTATTCCTATAATTCAGCAAGCTATATTGAAGCATTGGTCGACCCCGGAGGAATATATTATTGAAAGTTACTTATGATATCCACATCACCGCACCGTAAAGTGCACTTCGTCACCAGAACGACGCAGTGTCCTCTTCATTTCTTACGAGGCTGGGCGATGGCCTCATGCTGACCGAGGACGATGCCAGATTGATTGACAGCCGCTTTGTAGACTAGGCCAGGTAGGCCACATACGCCCAGGTTGTCTACGAGTACGACAAACACCATCCACTGATGTTGGTCTACGTAGCACTATCCAGGTCTACCAGCCTCGATGGCCTATACTTTCCCAACGCGAAGGGTGGCTTTATTACGACATGTCGCCGGCTCTGTCGACAGACAATTTGGCGACGACATGACCGAGGCATACACGAATTCCAACAGCTCTACTATACCACATACTTCACTACAGATGGAGCCCTCGTCACCACGATCACGACCGGATCCTATAGCAAGTCATGACCAGCTGATGGTGCTCACTGATCACGGTGATGATGCCCTTGTTCAAGAGCTGTCAAGAACTTCTTGCACACATGCACACGGGTTCGTGAAACGTGCGTGCGTTTTCGGGACACTTATAAGCACTACATATCAGCTTACCGCTTCTGGTGTTGGTAATACCCACGTTGCCATTGGCAGCGTTGCCCAACCGTAAACAACTGATTATATAACACATATGCGGCTCTTCAACATATATATGTGTGCGTATAAAATTTATAGAAATCTTTAGCGTCATTTTGTAACGTCTCGCTCAGTAAAAAAGTTACGCCACAGTCACCTACTCGCCGCATGCTTCGCATAACATCGACTCCCACGGTACGTGGGATCTGCCGATTTTTTTTGCTTGTACTTGTTTATTGTGCTTTCTTGCTTTATTGTTGTTATTGTTGCATGCATTAGCTCCCCCCCCCCCGTGTTCTGTTTTAAGCATCGGGACGAGGCTTTATCAGAGGGGGGCATTGCCACGTGCCTTTCTTGTTATCACTCTTGCTGCATTTGGTTTTCGCCCACAAAGACTGTCAGCAGCGCTCAGCGCAAACCGCGCCTTGTTGTTCGAGAAGCTTCGCAATTATTGTTGAACGTTTTGTTAAGATTTCGCGCAAGACGCGAACACTCGAGTTTATTCCACACTTTGCGCGACATCCAGCGATAACGCTGGAATATTCGACGGCACGTGTATAAATGCCGATGCGCTTCACCGCTTGTCAGTTGATAGACGGTCGACGCTCTGTTCGCCGCTATCAGTGCATACCGTGTGTATTGCTGTAAACTAACTTTGCGTTTCTCGGCCACAAGTTCGGCCAAATAAAGAGTTTCATCTTGGACACCTCGCCTGCGGTCTTTGTCGACGTCACGACCACGGGACAATAACATTATAAACAATGCAGTCACTGGTGAAAAGTCGTAGTTTTGATGCTTGTTATAGGATAGGACACTGATGAACATTAAAAGCTGCAGTAAGGATAAACCCGCTTCTGGATGAACGTGTGACCAAGATAATAGGTTTTGACCGATAGCAAAACAAGAGATCTCAATGAGCAAATTATTGCGAGATACCCGACCAGATACTTTTGGAAAGTCCCTAAATCTTGCGCCTATCTGAAAGAGCTCGTCCGTATGATTTAGCAAATCGTGCGTAAGTTCTGCTATCTCAGTTTTACAAGAACGTTGCTTTCGGAAACTATGCTGCACAGGGCAGAAAAAGTTAATCGATTCTATATGGGCCATTAAGGTAGAAGCAATTATGTGTTCAAGCAGTTTAGATGGGATATTAGTCAGGGAAATCGGTCTATAATTGGTGGCAAGTTCTTTTTTTCAAGCTTTCAAGCTGCGACAGTTCTTCCTATTCCCCAATCTCTGGGAACAACCGTGTTTCGCAAGGATTGGTTAAATATTATGCGCAGTATTTTTCTAGAACTTGGATTTTTAAGACGTTTACCTTTAACGCTCGTTCACACCGAAGGCGGGGCGGCCAGAGCGGACTAGCGGGAAAGCGGAAAGCGGAGAATACCTCCTCTTCAGGCGGCAAAAGCGAGGGGACGGTAAACAAGGCGGCGCGCTGGGTCACTCAGGGAGCGATTTTTTCCGCCCGCCGAAGGTCTCCGCTTTGCCTCCGCTAATCACATCTGGTTGAGCCGTAAATGGTGCGAGATAAGCGCAGGCAACGTTTTTATATTGAGCGCAGGCAGCTCGAATGGTGACGGCAATAAACAGTGCCACGTGATGGCGACCCGTCCGCAAAAGCGCGAGATGCCACCCCCCAAGGCGAACCGTGCGGTCTGAACAGTTACACGCACTCGTCGCCTCGCCACGTAGAAAATCCGCTTCGCCGCTTTCCACTCCGCCTTCCCTGTGAACGAGCCTGTAATGTTGTCGCAGCCTGCTTATGAAGCGAATTTAAGGTCGTCCATCAGTTTAGATATGCCATCTGGGTTTATCTAAACATCAGACACACCTGTGGAACAGAATTCCGCTATGGGTTCAAGGTTAGACTCGCGAGTGGCAATGAAAGCAGGTGAGAAGTATTAAGCGCTGTTTATCGCTAGTAAGACGGGATCGGTTAATTATTCTCGTTAATAAGTTGCATTTGTGTGGTTGATTTTTAATATAAATGACACTCCATAATTTTTTTCCATGAATCCACAAGTTGCGCCAGGCTTCACGTGTAGTGGGGTTCGATTTCGTGCGAAGCAGTCAGCAAGTAGCTGCTTATGCCACACTTTGATTGATTGATTGATTGATTGATTGATTGATTGATTGATTGATTGATTGATTGATTGATTGATTGATTGATTGATTGATTGATTGATTGATTGAAATAACTTCAATGAGGTCCTGCGGGACGCGCCCTAGCGCTTTGAGGCATGTTTTTAGCTCTACTTGTTTATTGCGTTGCACGCGTGCCTTGGTTTCCCTTAGAGTTCCGTTTTTCGTGAAAGGCTTTTGTAACTCTCAGTGTGTGTTTTTGTGCAATTTCTTCTCTCTTGTTCACGTGTTTTTCACGGCTAGGTGGGGTCGTCCCTCAAAACTGTGTACCAACACGCCCAACTCGAAATTATTCTCATACTTTGCAATTTGCAAAACAAGGACGCATATGATGCAGTTCAAAGTAGTGACCAGTGCATCGTAATTTCCGAAAGGCAATAGCAGTTATGTGACAATATTTTAAGCCGTCTTTTTTTCCGTATGCAAAGTATTTCAAATGCAGGAGTCTAACGGGAACTGCAGTGTACGCAGCCATTTCTCTGGTCGTTGCATCTTCTCACTACAAGGTTATAATCACCCATTCCGAAGTTCTTGATAACTTCTCGACGGGACGTGATTCCCCCGGATCATTCATCTTGAAGTGAAACTGACACCGGCGCAGCTTAAAGATTATCTGTCCTACACTAGCGCATTCCTCACTTCCAGGGATAAAAGTCGCCCACAGCATCGTGCGACACTCCACGGGCCATGTTTGTGGCCACTACTACCTAAGATTGGTGAGGGATCACATGATCTCCGTTCAAGAGATCACCTCCAACAATTGTCTGAGCAGGGAGTAATACCCTGCAGGCAACAAAACTACAAGGAAGAGAAAAGAGATCACATGGCGGAGCTTACAAACTCGCACTTTCGCAAACTGCAAGCTCTATTATGGGATTGTTACGGGGGTTGCTCCAAAGACCTGGTGCCACCACAGGTGAGCAGATACCAGTCACATACTTAGGCCTTCCCTAATTAGGCCTTCCCGGATTAGACCTTCCCTGCTTAACACCAGCGCAAGGATTGGTCATTTTAAACTCCAAGTAGTGGAAGGGTGCTCTATAGAGTGCGGACCTCAACTAACAACACCTAATCACTGGACGGGCTGAGGAGGTCTCCATGGCTTGCGTGCTCCAGACCGCATAGGAACGTTTTGATTCTCGCTAAAAATAAAGGCGTAGGAACGATCCAGCGCACGAAGTAGTTACCAAAAACAATTAGAAGCAAACATATCGCAATTGGGTTTCACGTTCATACGCACTACAATATGAGACAAGTGTGCGTAAAGGTCCATATATTTGAATAGTTACTATTGTTCACATGTGACTCATGCCTTCATATTTATCACTGACCCCTCGCTCCCTCCCCAAACATTGTTGATATAATCGTCCCGGAAACAAAGGAGAAGGATTCTTGAAAACACTACTCTCAAAGCGATGAGTGACCTCACGAGCGACTCAGTAGTTTACATTTTTATGTAAGTAAAATAGGTTACTAACGACTTGTGTCGCCCACGTCATGACCATGTGCGATAAGATTGATGAAGCCGCTGTCACTATAGTGGCATCGAAGTGCAACATCGTAAACGACAATGTCCCCGGAATATAGAACTTCCAGCTCGATATGCATTCCTATCTGCAACAATTCCGAAAACTGACAAGCACCTGGATTCATAGCTATCTGTAACTACTTTTTCAGTGCGGTGGTTTGGTAGTAATGAACATTTATATATCTTTTAGGTCATGTCGAACAAGATTAGCCTATGTCACCTGAAATATGTTTGTTACCACTAGTAAACCGGAGGTAGGCCTTTGTATAAATGACATAATTTTTTGATTGCATGGCTTTTAATTCGATCTGCATCATGGTATGCCAACGATCGAGATAACTAACTTTGCAGACTATTGACTTTTCATTATTACTCAGTCAAAAATATTCCCTTTTAGAGTGAAAGTTTCTTTCAAATGAGTCATTATATGTCAAAAAAATAAAAATAAATGGGCCTTGGCAATTGTGAAAACTTCTTTAGTTACTTGGCACCGCAGCTTTGATATCATAGCCAGCCACTTGCTCGTAAAATAGTTCCCTTTTATCTGCGCCTTCACACTGATAATCTACATGAACTAAGTCAATCTTTGTAATGATAACCGTTTACAAGTGTCATTAAAAGCTACAAATATTACTTCGGCACCAGCCAATCCTTGATGAAAGAACGCTTTGTATACTGCTTTGTATACGAAGCAATTATCGCTAACCACATGGCTTTGAGAACTGTGTGAGGCTCACCACTACAGAATAATATTTTTGGGCAGAAAATTACTTGTTATGTGGTGCTGGAAAATCGCCAACCTCTTCTTTGTAGACAGATGACAGATATCTAGCGATGATTACATTCGAAGCCAGTCGCTATTTGCCAACTATCAAGTGGGTTGTCTCTATTGGGAGTATAGCATTTAGTACTGGAACCAAAGACACTGGGAAGTCATGCGCAACCGTTGAGCTCGCTCGGCCACGCGCCTCCCAAATTGCAAATGGTATCATGAGAGCGACAATACGGGACAGTTTTTAGACGTCTTTCTCTCCGGTCATTGCCTCGTACCAGAAGCAGAGTGGGTGAGAGAGCGGGCCTAGTTGAACTTCTGTGACACCTATTATGCCGTACTTTAAGAACACACATTTGCATTAATTACAGTGGTGATAGGTATCTGTTTAGTACTTACTTCCCGGAAACGTCATTTGTGCCAACCCAGGTTCGCTTCCTGGGTATACGTCGAACGGAACGTTTGTCCTGAAGGAAAATGAAATGCCAGAATGACGAAAACTGGTGGTTCGGTTCGGTACTTGAATCGAATAGGGCTCATTCTAAATGCCGAATACGCTTGATGACCGGTGGATAAACCCCGAAGGGACCAAACTGTGGAACCACCGGAAGTGATTTTCCTGGTTTGGTTCATTGAATCATCATCATCATCATCATCATCATCAGCCTCTCTACGCCCACTGCAGGGCAAAGGCCTCTCCCATGTTCCGCCAATCAACCCGGTCCTGTGCTTTCTGCTGCCACGTAATACCTGCAAACTTCTTAATCTCATCTACCCACCTAATTTTCTGTCTCCCCCTCACGCGTTTGCCATCTCTTGGAATCCAGTCAGTTACCCTTAATGACCACCGGTTATCCTGCCGACGTGCTACGTGCCCGGCCCATATCCATTTCTTCTTCTTGATTTCAACTATGATGTCCTTAACCCCCGTTTGTTTCCTGACCCACTCTGCTCTCTTCCTGTCTCTTAAGGTTACACCTATCATTTTCCTTTCCATCGCTCGCTGCGTTGTCCTCAACTTAAGTTGAACCCTCTTTGTAAGTCTCCAGGTTTCTGCTCCGTAGGTAAGTACCGGTAAGATCATTGAATCACTGAACCATTTCATCGAGCCTATTCTTCAATACAAATTTGTAACCTTAGCACATGTCTTCTTCACTTTTCCGCGTTCACGCTTTATCTCATTGTCAAACCTAGCGAGAATTTTGCCTCTGTGCTGCAACCATCCATATGCCTTTATGTTTTTCTCTCGTTTGCTACAACCACTCCCGTCTTTACCAACTTACCTGCGAGGGTTTTAAAAAGTAAATAAAAGAAAAATTCTTGTACCAAGATACATGCAGTTCAATATTTTACGAGGCTATCGACGCAGAACTCGGGTATCGCGGAAGCGAAAGTGTCATCAATCTGTCACCAGTGCTACTTTTAATTAAAAGCTCGTGACAAAGTATCGCCTTGAATACTGCAGTCACCGCAGTATTTAGGCCTAGAGGTAAATATTATCTCGAAGGCTATAGTCACTTCTATATACGAACTCTCCTTAATTTTATTTATTGAATTATTTTTATCAGTTAAAAGTAATCATGGTGGTTTTTTGGTAAAGCCACGGTGAATATTTGTTTGAACTTAAATTATGTGAAATTTTAGGCATTATCGGAAAATGGTTGTTTAGTATTCGGAAATTACTCCAAATCAATTCCATCCTTATCCGCATTTGGTTAGGTGACATTACTATGCACTATTCGATTCGTACCCGCTTAACTTCGAAAAAAAAGTCATTATTCGAACACCCCTAGAAATAATTGTTCGATCATAACACTGGCGATGAAATACACCAATGACTGAATTCTGGTAGGGTCTCTAAATATTCATTTGGTAACTTCTCATACAGATTTCAGCAGTATACCTATACTCTATCCGGCGTTGCATGCCGGATAGATTATAGATATTGCCCACACGACAAAATTGGCAAGTATTACTCGCTACTTTTTCTCACATTGTATACATCGTCGCGGAAGTATTCCTCGAGAAATGAAATACATGAAGAGAGAAGTTTTCTGTCTAGTAACATTGAACCGGTGCTCAGTACAGTAAGGAGCCTGAGCACTAAACCTGCAGCAGAAAACATAGCCAAACTCGGTCGATAGCTGTAAATATTCGTTCTATTTATTTTTCTCGCACTGAACCGTTTCACCGAAATGCGGAGTCAATATGGAAAAGAAGAAAACGCGGTGTACGTTTTCGTGCGCATCAGATACGGATCTGCACTGCAAACTTACTGATTATAAGGTTTCGCCGCCTCCTTTATAATTTTAGCGTTGTGACAGCCTACGATAAAAAGAACGACGTGACAGGCACTAACATATGTGACAGTGCGGGCAACCATAGGGCAATTACCCTACATGCGGGGTACTTTCGGAATTTTGGGTGCAGCGTGGGTTTGCAGGGGGGTAATACGGGTTTCTTATCAGATATAGGGTAATTTCCACTTCTCGCTCGTCATCGATCACAGAAAAATGCATGCGATCGACTCGACATCTGCGAAGGTGACGCTCCTAAAGAGATCCGAAAACTAAATCTTTCTCTGAATATAACGTTCAAAGTGTTCTAATTCCCATGTCTCCAGCATTAGGCCGAAACCTCCAGCATAGGACGAAAACTAATGCGTCGCGCATTCCTGCGCTGGCATTGTTTTTTCCAATGAGTGTTTTTTCCTCTCCGCCGTCTTTTTTTCACTCGTGGCGTGCAGGGGCTTTGAAACTTGGCGTCGGCGGTCAGCTCCAGTTATTAAGACGAAACCCTCAGTTTCTTTTTCAACAGCGAAAGGTGACCATCGGCGTCTTCGAAATCTTTGAGATACCTGACGATAATTCGCGAGATACGGCGTCGGTGTCAATGCAAGTGATGCGAAAAATCATCATCATGCGAGGACGTCAATCAAGGACGTCATCATGACATCACAAATCGCCAATATTTACGGCATTGTTTAGGACAGTTTGTCTGCCCGTCTTCTGTCTTTCGTTTTCCTTTGTCTATCTTTGGACCTAATTTTCAAACCTCTGAAGTCGCCGCCGACTTGAGTGCCACCACGCGTCAGCATTTTAATATTTAACATTATGTGGGCTTTAACGTCCCAAAACCACGATATGATTATGGGAGACGCCGTAGCGCAGGACTCCGGAAATTTCGACCACCTGGGTTCTTTAACGCGCACCTAAATCTAAGTACACGGGCCTCAAACATTTTCGACTGAACAATTGTGTGGGGTGAAGTAGGGTAACCTTGACCGTAATAATAAAAATAATAATATCTGGGGTTTAACTTCCCAAAACCGTAATTTTGACCGTGACGTAGGGTATTTTCCACAAATTGGCTGGCAACATTGATATGTGAACTGAGCTCACGGGACCACTGAATTTTACACAACGTGTCACGCCTTTAGTAAGAAAAGAATGAATGCCTTTTTAAGCGCTAGGATGAGCAGAGAGAGATATTATGTGCGCTAAAGGTCATAATTTGCGAGGGGGGTAAATTTGGTTTAGGCGAGGGGTCGGGGAAAGATGTTGAGACGCACCCCCGCAGGCTTTCATGGGTCGCGTCTAAACTATTTCGATTTCTTTCGTTGTCGTATGGTGGTTTTGTGGCCGTAGGGGTGAGTACTCAAGCAGGAGTTTAACGTAAGCCGAGTGTGTGTAGGAAAGACGTTATGCTACATGCGCAAAAAGAAAGACAGACGGCTTACCCTTGTGACGGGAAGAACCAGACGTACGTTGTCTCATAAGTCTCCGGGTTAAAGTTCGTTCGTTTCGCGTAGAGGCACTCGAAAATTGTGTCGTTGTCTGCGTCACTTACAGACACCAGATCGTCGAACGCTTCCATCACCTGGAGTATGTTAAAATACATGATTGCATCAACATCATCTAGCAAGTAACAGTAAAATTGGCACTCTATAGCAAGCCTTTCTATTTCACCGTCATAAAAAGGAATGAATGATTTAGAATCAAGCTTTCTCACTTGGGAGGGGCTATTGAAAACGGACATAGTAAATAATTCGAATTGCACATTACTTCCGAAATGGCCCAGGCGTTGGGTGTGCTACGGGCCTAACGTTCATGCCGATATATTTGAAACACAAGCTACAATTTTCTCCACTTTTGTGCATTTTAACATTTCGCTTGCTTTTTTAACACGAAAGTGCTTTATGCCGGGGTCCACCAAGAACTTCCGTTACGGATATGACGTTGATAAAATGGACAACGGATGAGAAAGAAGATACAAAGAAAAAAGTCACAGTTTCACCGCAACAGCAGCACGTTCAGGAAATTTTGTCTTCTTGAAGATTCAATAAAGGTTACAAAACCAAATCCAGAATTTTCGCATTTGTACTTCGCATGGGATAGTAAATGGTGTCCAACGCGTAAATCGGAAGTCTCCATAATTTAATTATTATGCCGTATACCACCGCTTAATTTCTACTTAAAGAGGTCTGGTCTGGTGCCATCCCCTTTATGCTCCAGCTGTAATGAACCTGAAAACATTGACCATTTCCTACGAAGATGTCGCCGTTTCAAAAAGCAAAGGAAAAAGTGTTTTGAAATTTTATTCAAAAAACTTTAAATCCGACTTAGTACTCCGAATATTCTGTCCTTTGGGGCTGCTTCATTGTAATTTAGCGACAGGAACATCTGCGGGGCCCTCTGCGAATTATTGGGTAATACAAGGAGATTAGCTTGGTTAATCATTGATCGGCTCTCAAGCAAGCTTAGATTCAGCATTTCATTATTAAACAACAATAATTTAACCTACTTATGAATCAGGTATTATGAATAATTTTAGATAATTCGAAAAATCCTATCAATATTTTCCCTGTTTGTCTTTATATTTTACTGCGTATCAAAAATTTCCATATTTTATTTTTTAAAAAGTCACGTTTCCTTTTACCCTGCATAGGCCTTAATTTTTCATTTACAATAACCGCCAGCTTCTTGGCCAATCCCCCGTAGTGGGTAATAACCAGTAAAGAGGTACAAGCAAGCAAGCAAACGGCGAAGCAATGAATGCGATAGCAACAAATTGGAATGTAAAGCGAAGAATGGAAAGCAGCTCGAAATTTCCAGCGCGTCGCTCAAGCCAAAGGACGCACGAAAAGAGCACACACAGGACGAGCGTGAACTATCAAGTGTCACAGTTGTTCCTTCTTTCTGTTCGAACAGCGTTCTCGTTTCGCAAACGCGGCCGCTGCAGCGAGCGAAGTGACCATCGTTCGCTCTGTATCTTCAGCGCGGACTTCGCGGTGAAAGCACAATATATACAACCCGGAGCCTCCCTCCACGAGATAAGCACGCACGCAGGCAACCACGCCCTGTAGGGCGAAGTGCACGGATGCGCGCGCGCAAAGCTACGAGCGGGGCGATGACCTTTAAAGCGCGCTCCTCGCGCACTTCACGCCATCTCGCTGGTGAGCAAGAAAGCACGCTGAAGTAAATGGTGTATATAAATTTCTCGCCGTTAGCATGCTGAAAGACGGTACACTTCGTGGCCTAGCCGTCTCGCCGCGCGTTGCGGAGCAAGAGTCCGCGCGTCGGAAAATATTTCTGAATTATTTTCCTTTGCGGCCTTTATTTATATATATATATATATATATATATATATATATGGGACATGACGGCGACGCCGACGGCAAGAACCAGCCGAGAGTGTCCATATAATCGCTATAGCAATCAAATAAAAATAAAAGACCCGCCACTGGGAATCGAACCCACCCACGACTGTGCGGTTGCGACGATATGCGCTCGACACCCAACCGACTAAGCTACCTTGGCAGGGCTGGACACTTCACAAACGCGCCTTATATCTTTCACACATTCTCTCTCGCAGGGTGCTCTCTTTTGGCGGTGTAGCTACGCGGGGGCGGAGTGGGGCGGTGCCGCCGTCTGTGAGAGGTGAAAAGAAGTAATGCGTCACGCTTGACACTTAGTAGCGCTTACTCCGAGATTGCGCGCAATATCGAAGGTCATGGTTAAATCGACTAGGGTACCAATATGGGCTTGTTGGTTCATCTTGAACAGGCTTGTAGCATAGCGCGGGAAGACACACGGACAAAGAAGCGGTACGAGACGAATAGCGCTTGTGTTCGTCTCGTACCTCTTCTTTGTCCGTGTGTCTTCCCGCGCTATGCTACTAGCCTGTTCATGGTTAAATCATTTCGATACCAGCGAGGGACACTGGCCGCGCTCGCGTCGCCGAGGCACCCTAGACGCAGCTACGTTATTTGCCTTTCGCTTCGTGTTAGCGAGCGCCTGCTCATCGGAGTAGTGCAGACAGCTTCCACATGCAACAACATGCAAGGTCGATCCATATAGGTCGCGAAGCTTCGGGCAAAAAGCTGTTAGTTAATTCGGTTTTTTTGGCGCAAAAGCAGCTAGGGCTATGCTGCGCCATTCACTAGGTGTTTTGAAGTTTGAACGTTGACATTGTTGCAGTTTTAAACATTGATGCACACATTAATGGATATTACAGCAGTTTTAAAGCTTATTTAGAAAGCTACATTCTTTTAGGAAGTTTAGCACAGAGCCCAAGGGTACAAGTGGATCATCTACAAGAAGCAGAGTAGGGTGGATAGGCGTACGATATTTGTATAGTTGGTCGAAATATTTTCGTCTCTGCGTATCGTAATGGGGACATGTGATCAGTATGTGCATTACTGTTAAAGTTTCTTGACATTTCTCACATGTTGGCTGTTCGTCGTTTGTGAGCAGGAAGTTGTGGGTCAGGTGTGCGTGCCCAATACGGAGTCGGGTTAGTATAACTTCAACAAGCCGTTCTTGGTGACGACAGGTCTTCCATTCTCCGAGTATGGGCTTTACTACATAGAGCTTATTGTTCGTATACGAGTTCCAGTGCTGCTGCCATTTAGTTAACAGTGCTTGACGAATTTTTCTATTGCTGTCTTTCAGGGGAATTTTTATTTTTTAAGTGCTTTGTGTGCTGCTAAGGAAGCGTATTTATCTGCATTTTCGTTGCCAGGTATCCCTACATGGCTTGGGACCCAGCAGAAACGAATAGAAATGGCTTGGCTACTCCGAACGACCATATTTAAAATGTCGCCAACTAAAGGTTCACATTCAGATTTCATATGTAGAGCTTTTAGTACACTTAACGAGTCCGTGTATATTATCGCCTTCTTATGTTCCCCGGTTATGATATATCGAACTGCTTCATACAAGGCATAAGCCTCAGCTGTGAAAATGGATATGCACTGAGGAAGTCTAACGCTGACAGCACATTCCCCTGTTACAATCCCAATACCCACATGATTTTCCGTTTTCGAGCCGTCTGTGTAGTATTCGGTGCAGTCTATATTTATGCTGGAGTGCACGGAATTCCTGAATGATGTGTTCTGGTGGGGTGTCTTTTTTCTTTAGGCGCGTTAGGGAGAAGTCGCAAAGTAGTGTTAGGTCATACCATGGGGGCAGTCTTGGCGGTTTGTTTGCTACATTTAGCGCTTCTTCTGATATGCCATATGAGCGGCAGTATTCTTCAAACCTTAAAATAACTAGCTTGATTAGGTGTGGTCTGTTTAGGTAGTGTAAGCGTGAGTCGCATTTTGTGACAATGTCGCGATTTATGTGTTCAGGTAACGACTTGATTCTCATAACGTAAGACAGGGTTAGTGACATTCTTCGGTGACATAGAGGAGGCTCGTTACAATCTACATGTAAACTCTGCACAGGGGATGTTCTATAGGCACCACTGGACAGTCGTAGGCCGAGATTCTGTACAGGGTCAAGACGCTGAATGTACGACTCCCGTGCTGAGCCGTAGACAACACAACCATAGTCTAAAATACTGCGCACAATAGAACTGTAGATGCGTAGCATGCACAGTCGGTCGGAGCCCCATTGTTTGTGGGATAACACTTTAAGAAGGTTGAGTGCTTTGTTTGCCTTTACTTTTAGTGCGTTTATGTGGGCTAGGAAGTTGAGTTTTTGGTCGAATGTAACTCCTAGGAACTTATGGTCTTGTTTTACTGCTATCGGGACATTGTTTAATCGTAGAGTTGGGTCCGGGCATAATCTTCGCTTCTGCTTAAATAGAACAACAGTAGTTTTTTGTGTGGAAAAGCGAAAACCGTTTTTGTCAGCCCATTTCGCCAGTTTATTTATAGTGATTTGGAGTTGTCGTTCACAAGTTGAAAGGTTCGAGGCTCGACAGGCAATTTGGAGATCGTCCACGTAGACAGAGTGCATGACTGTGAGGGGGATGACCTTGTTAATGGAGTTCATTTTGACTATGAAAAGGGTAATGCTCAGAATGCAACCTTGTGGTACGCCATTTTCTTGGACAAATGTTCGTGAAAGTGCTGTGCCGAGACGTACTTGAAATGTTCGATTCGAGAGAAAATCACATAGGCATTTTAGCATTCTTCCACGGATTCCCAAGTCTGCAAGGTCTCTTAGAATACCATATCGCCACGTCGTGTCATATGCTTTCTCTAAGTCGAAAAAAACTGCGAGACAGTATTGCTTGCGTAAAAACGCTTCTCGTATTTCGTGCTCCAGTCTGACGAGATGGTCAGTGGTGGAGCAGCCCTTTTTGTATCCGCCTTGGTGGGAGTCTATTAGGTGTCTTGATTCAAGAATGAAGTTGAGTCTAATGTTTATAATGCTCTCGTACGTTTTTGCAAGACAACTTGTAAATGCAATGGGCCTGTAGCTACTAGGACATGTTGAGGGTTTACCAGACTTTAGAAAAGGTATGACTATTGCATTTTTCCAATCTTGAGGCATTATGCCAGATTCCCATATTTTGTTGAAGAATTGGAGAAGTGCCACCGCCGATGCTTGGGAAAGATGCGCCAGCATTGTGTAGTGTACCCGGTCAGGCCCTGTTGCTGTTTTTTTACCGGTGGAAAGTACCCTGTTTATTTCGTGTAGAGTGAGATCGTGATTATCGAATTCATTTGACGTACTGAGAGTAGGCAGTCTCTGCTTCTCAGCAGATTCTTTGTACTTGAGGAATGCCGTTGTGTAATTCGCAGATCACGAGATATTGTAAAAGTGTTCGCCTAATAGGTCGGCCTAGTCTTTTAGTGTTGTTTGTGTGTCTGGACTTGCAAGCAGTGGTATTGTGTACGATGAGTACTCTCCTCTAAATTTTCTCACCTGGTCCCAGATATGTTTTGAGGTGGCCGAACTATTAATTGATGATATGTACTTTTGCCATGAGCACTTTTCCGCTTGCCTACGAATAAATTGTGCTTTGGCTTTTGCCTGTTTATAGATCACGAGGTTGCTATACGTCGGGTACCTTCGTAAGTTTCCCCAGGCCTTGTTTTGCTGTTTTTTCGCTTCGGTACATTCTTTCGTCCACCAAGGATTTAATTTTTTTCGCACGATACCGGACGATTGTGGTATCGCCTTTTCTGCCGCTGTAATTAAAACTTCTCTAAACCTTTCGTTCAATTCCTCTATAGAAAGTTCCGGTAAAAAGACGTCTTCGAGCTTCGCGTTCTCAGTAAAAAGCGGCCAGTTCGCGAGTTGTAATTTCCACCGTCGCGGCTTGGTAGCTAGAGTTTCGTATGTTGGTAAGAGTTTGATGATGTCCGGTTGATGGTCATTGCCATATGATGTGTCGAGGACATTCCATTTAAGATCGTTAAAAAGGCTTGGTGAGTACAGAGCAAGATCTAAACAACTAAAAGTGCGTGAGGTTGGTGAAAAGTATGTAAAAGCACCCGAGTTTAAAAGACAGATATCACTTGACAAAACAAAATCTTCAACGACCTGCCCTCTTTGATCAGTTTTCTCACTACCCCAAAGAGTAGAATGAGCGTTAAAATCTCCCACTAAAATAAATGGCTTTGGTAACTGTTCCATTACGTTTTCTAGGTTTCTCGTGGTAAAATGGGTGTGGGGTGGGATATAGAGATAACAAACGGTGATGGTTTTGTAAGATAAAATGGCGACGGCTACGGCCTCGAAAGACGTGTTTAGTTGGACATCTCGGGTAGGAGTGCCGCCCTGAACGGCAATAGCTACACCTCCCGAAAGTCGGCTACAGCCTTCGCGGTCCCTTCGGGAAACTGTAAACCCCTTAAGGACTTGTTTATGTTTTGCGCCTAGGTTAGTTTCTTGAAAACATAATGCTATTGGTGAGTACTTGTTTATAATGTATTTTATGTCACCTAAATTATGTAGTAGCCCTCTGCAGTTCCAGTGAACGATGAAACCCATGATGGAGAAAAAAGAGCAAATATACAGTTGTAAAGTGTTCCGTTATTTAAAATGTATACTTGACATATGTTGAGCAGTTCTATAGCATACAGGAGCGATAACCATTTGAGTTATCGCTTTTCGTTGAAGATAGTCGTGATGGGGACTTTGTCCTGCTTGGCGCGCTCCAGGGAGCGCTTGTCAGTCGGTGTCGATGACACCGAGGCTTTGTGGTCAATCTCCATCGCCCTCTCAGAGGCGCTGGACGATCGAGAATTCGGCGCTGCAACCCGGGACTCAGGCCGTGGCATTCGATTGAGTTTAGGGCCCTGGGAGACCGGAGTCTGCGGACCCTTTGACGTGGATGGAGCAGCAGACGCTGCTTCCACCAAGGGGGCGCTTGGAGTCACCACAGGACCACTGCGTGTGGTCGAGGTGGGCTCCTGGGGCCTCTGTGGCGCTGCCCCTGCGTGCGCCGCATCGGCATAACTCCTGCAAAAAAGGTAAGACAGGCGTTTTCGTGCTTCGTGGAATGATATTTTTTCTTTGACGGTCAGAGCGATGACTTCCTTTTCTTTTTTCCATGATGGGCATGAGCGGGAATACGCTGGGTGATCACCCTTGCAGTTGACACAAAGTGGCGATGAAGCGCAGTTTTCGGTTTTGTGGTCGTTTTCGCTACATTTTGCACATGTCTCTTTTCCCCTGCACGAATGGGATGCATGTCCGAACCTTTGACATTTAAAACACCGTCTGGGATTAGGAATGTAGGGCCTGACATTTATTTTGACGTACCCTGCCTCAAGAGAGGTGGGCAATTCACTAGTTCCAAAGGTTAGTATCACATGTTTTGTAGGGACTTCCTGATCGTTGCGCCGGATAACTATTCGCTGTACCTTTATGACATTTTGGTCCTGGAAGCCTTCGAGAAGTTCTTCGTCGCTTAGACCCAAAAAGTCTTCTTCGGATATTACTCCCCTGCTGGTGTTTAGGGATCTGTGTGCGGAAATTGTTATGGTTGTGTCACCAATACGGTTGAGTTCAGAGAGTTTCGGCACTTGGTCTTTGTCGGCAAGTTCGAGGAGTAGATCACCACTTGACATTTTATAAGCTTTGTACGTGGGCCCGATCTTTTCCTTTAGGCACTTGGCCACCAAAAACGGGGATAGCTTTCTTACTGGAGTTCCTTCACTGTGAATGACGTAGTATTTGGGATATGATACAGTGGTCTGCGTTGAGAAATGATAAGTTGCCTCGGTGCGGCCTCTTTTACGAGACCGATCAAAGAGAGTGGATGCTTCAGACACCATAAAAAGATGAATGTGTTCGGCAACAGCGCCGACCGCCCACCACGGAGCCCAACAAGGGGACGCGGCTGGACTTGTCAAACAAGCCTGCACGGCGCCAGCCGTACGCTGTCACTATAACCCAATATAACTATCCAAGGTTGGATACCTACATAAGGTTAACCCTTGCCGCCAGGAAATATGGGAGTAACTAGAAGGGAGGAGTACACAGGAAAGATTTAAAGTGAGAGAGAAAGACGAAGATGAGGGGAGAGAGAGACAGGAAAAGGCGACTGCCGATTTCCCCTGGGTGGGTCAGCCCAGGGGTGCCGTCTACGTGAAGCCGGAGCCAAAGGGGTGTGTTGCCTCTGCCGGGGGGCCTTAAAGGTCCAATCACCCGGCGTCGGCTCAACCCCCAGGATCCCCTTTTCCCCGGACACGGCAAAGCCACGCACGGCGAGGCGTGGGAGGGGTCGAAACCCCCCGTTAGCTCGGGTCCGTGGTGTCGCTACACACCAAACGCCTGCTTGCGCAGACGCCCCTGGGGGGGGGGGGGCAAAAAGCGGTTCAGAACCTATTGCCAGGGAAATCAGCAAGGGCAGTTACGGGTGCTGCGATTGAAGCGCATCTAGGCGCAGAGAGAACAAAAACTAATAGCGAAAACCTAAGTTTTATTCAAAGGCGACGCAATTCTTATGTTTTATAAATCACATATTTATTTCCTCAGCAGTATTCTGTAGGTGCAATGTGCAAAGAATTTATGCTAGTGTTTATTACGAAACACCTTTTTGTTAGTGCCCTCTGAAGAGAGGCGGAAGTTATTATCATTAAGTGTAGCCCATGTGTGTGCATAGAAAGGCGCGCTCGTAAAATTCGTCTGAGGCGACATACCCCTTCACGTGCTCGGTGTTCCGCACTTGCATGCGTTCTCGGAATTATTGTGGCGAGAACTTATTTTTTGCTGTGCGCGGGCTTGTGAGGTGTTTCATCGTTGGTGAACGTGTTGAGTAGTGTCCAACGGGCAATGGTACGATGCGGATTACAGTTAATGCCGAGCGCTTGCCTCGGTATAGGCTCCGTGCAGACTTAACTCCGCTGCCCGAGCGAAGGTGTCCCTAGCGGCAAGAAGCGCAGATTTGGCGGGATGCTCTCACACCCTCGCAATGGGGTGAAATCGAGCAACTATGCCTTTTACGATGGCTATACTTTTCGTGCTTTTCGCGCATGACAAGTTACCAGAGCGACGCTCCGTCTGCGTTATCAACGCGATCAGCCGGCCGCAGGTGGTGAACGATAAGAGTTATATAAGGTTCCCTATTGCTAGAATGCGCACACCAAGCGATTTCTCTCCTTAATTGACGTTTTCAAGAAGTGCATATCGGGTACCAGTGTCGACAATGAGCTTGCTGACGTCATCTTTACGCGGGATTCACAATTCACTGTGTCCAAATATAGGTTCACAACTTCAGCTGCCACAACTGTTTAATCATGATCATGACGTTAGTCGTCGCGATGGACACATGCCACTAGACGTCAACAGGGGTGCATCCACGTCAAGCGGTGCTATAGCGGCCAAACAGGAATAGACATTGTAGAAGCTCTCATATATCGCTACCGCCCCGCCACGGTGGTCTAGTGGTTATGGCGCTCGACTGCTGACCCGAAGGTCGCGGGACCGAGTCCCGGCCGCCGCGGCTGCATTTTCGATGGAGGCGAATATGTTTGAGGCCTGTGTACTTAGATTTAGGCGCACGTTAAACAACCCCAGGTGGTCGAAAATTCCTGAGCCCTCCACTACGGCGTCTCATAATCCTATCGTGGTTTTGGGGCGTTAAACCCCAGATATTACTATTATCATATATCACTACACAATAAGCACTACTTCTGTGAAGACACGTTTCACTTTCGTGTTATACCGATAACTATGGCGGAGGGATCAGCCATGTTTTATATACTATGTCTTTCAGCGTCCCCTGTTCGCATATATTTGTCTTCACGTTGTTTTTCTACAAATTCAATAATTATGATATTCTAAGCCGTTTTGCCGCATACGATCCTTCGACAGTGTAACTCAATTATATGGACTTCACGACAGGCATATACATTGACATAGAAAGGAAACTTTCAACACCGCGTTCTAAATTTCTTTTGCCAGCTAACTTTCGGCATTGGGTGCATTAGAGTACCATTTTCCCCATTAAAGTAATATTTTACTGTAGATGGTCATATTTGTTTATTTTATTTATTTACTGATGATCCCAGCTTTACGTAGAAATACGTTTATTCGGTGTCCTTACGTTTCGCAGCTTAAGCTGTTATGAGCTCAAAACAGCCGATTTTGATGGCGTAGATGTCCACTGCCGCAGCAGATTTCTCTGCCGCCGCCGCCGTCTCGGTCCCTCGCAGCTATCACGCACAACGATAAATAAATAATCCAGAGTTCGAGCGAGTTGCGAACTCAGGCACTGTGCGTGACACTCGAGTATTCTACCGAGCCAGACAGGTGCTTCGAAATCTTCGCCAGAAGACCCTGTACAGTCGTCGTGTCGGGCGTGCTGTCGCGTTAAAGGCGTCACGCAATGTGAATTGCGTGCCGAGTGGATGGTGAAAGTTCCCCACCCTTTACGATGGGGTCATCCGCGATTTCCTCATCATATTTGCAATCAGCCATAGCATCAATAAAGTATGGTGCTACGTACGTGCGCGCCATGCCTTACAGACCCGCAGTGGGGGCCTTGGTACTTCGCAAAAACGATGACTTATGGTGTAAGCGGGCCCTGCGTATCTGTGGTAGCAGTATTTAGGCCAGGAGAGTTTATAGTGGGCTCAAGAAAGCGCCTCCTCAAGTTCATGCTGTGAGAAAGAGAGATAGAGAAATGTCTTTAATGAAAAACACAGAATTCTGCCGGCGTACCTAAAGGTACCTACATGCTACTCTGCATAGGGGAGGGGAGTGAGGACAGAAATGCCCTAGGAGGAGGAGGGCAGGAAAATTTCCGAAGCGCGCGACCGGGGATTCGAGCCTACGACAGCTCGCTACACAGCACGCCTCCTTAAAAAAGTGAGAGAGAGAAAGAGAAAAGTAAGGCAGGTAGGTTAACCAGAACGTAGTCTATTTACCCCTTTTAGAGGGTAGGATCAGGTATGCTACCCTGCACTAGGGTTGGGGAATAGGGGGTTGAAAGGGACAGAGATAGATATAGAGATAAAAGATAAATAACACAGGAAAAAAAGCCGGCAGATCCCACGCATTGTGGGAATCGATGTAATACGAAGCAGCCAGCAAAGAGCTGCATACATCGTCTTGTATGTCATTGAGGAAAATGCGTGTCATGGTTTTCATGTCAACTCCTATTATTTATGTTCGTCACACAGTAACGTCGCGCAATATCAACTTCGGGGTCGATCAAGCTAGAGAAACGGCCGCCAGCGCCCCATGAGCGTGGCACGCAAGTCATGCTGTACATGACATACGTGTCATGACTTTCATGTTAACTCGTGTTATTTATGTTCCTCACACGGTCACGTCGCAAGATACCATTTCGGGGTAGAGCAAGCTAGCGAAATGGCCGCCAGCGCTCCATAAGCGTGGCACGTAAGTCATGCTGTACATGACATGCGTGTCATGATTTTCATGTTAACTCGTGTTATTTATGTTCGTTACAGTCACGTCACAAGATACCAATTTTGGTGTATATAAATCTAGCGAAACCGCCGCCAGCGCCCCGTGAGCGTGGCACGTAAGTCATGCTGTACATGACATGCGTGTCATGATTTTCATGTTAACTCGTATTATGTTCGTTACACAGTCACGTCGCGCAATACCAATTTCGGGATAGATCAAGCTAGCGAAACGGCCGCCAGTGCTCCATGAGCATGGCACGTAAGTCATGCCGTACGTGACATGCGTGTCATGATTTTCATGTTAACTGGTGTTTTTATGTTCGTAACACAGTCACGTCACAAGATACCAATTTTGGTGTATATAAATCTAGCGAAACCGCCGCCAGCGCCCCATGAGCGTGGCACGTAAGTCATGCTGTATATGACATGCGTGTCATGATTTTCATGTTAACTCGTGTTATTTGTGTTCGTTACACAGTCACGTCACGCAATACCAATTTCGGGGTATATACATCTAGCGAAACCGCTGGCAGCACCCCATGAGCGTGGCACGTAAGTCATGCTGTACATGACATGCGCGTCATGATTGTCATGTTAACTCGTGCTTTTATGTTCGTCACACAGTCACGTCGCGCAATACCAATTTCGTGGTAGATCAAGCTAGCGAAACGGCCGCCAGCGCTCCTTGAGCGTGGCACGGAAGTCATGCTGTACATGACATGCGTGTCACGATTTTCATGTTAACTCGAGTTTTTAGGCTCGCCACACAGTCACGTCGCGCAATACCAATTTCGGGGTAGATCAAGCTAGCAAAACTGCCGCCAGCGCTCCATGAGCGTGGCACGTACTTCATGCTGTACATGACATGCGTGTCATGACTTTCATGTTAACTCGTGTTATTTATGTTCATTACACAGTCACGTCACAAGATACCAATTTTGGTGTATATCAAGCTAGCGAAACTGCCACCAGCGCTTCATGAGCGTGGCACGTAAGTCATGCTGTACATGACATGCGTGTCACGATTTTCATGTTAACTCGAGTTTTTATGTTCGTCATACAGTCACGTCGCGCAATACCAATTTCGGGGTAGATCAAGCTATCGAAACTGCCGCCAGCGCCCCATGAGCGTGCCACGTAAGTCATGCTGTACATGACATGTGTCTCATGATTTTCATGTTATTTCGTGTTATTTATGTTCGTTACACGTTCACGTCGCAAGATACCAATTTTGGTGTATATAAAGCAAGCGAAACGGCCGCCAGCGCACCATGAGCGTGGCACGTAAGTCATGCTGTGCATCACATGCGTGTCATGATTTTCATGTTAACTCGTGTTATTTATGTTCGTCACACAGTCACGTCGCAAGATACCAATTTTGGTGTATATCAAACTAGCGAAACGGCCGCCAGCGCACCATGAGCGTAGCATGTAAATCATGCTGTACATGACATGCGTGTCATGATTTTCATGTTATGACTTGTCATTTATGTTCGTCATACAGTCATGTTACGCCATACCAATTTTGGTGCACATTCTATGAACCAAGCGACCAGGAGAGCACAAAGTCGTAGGCGGATAGATAGATAGATAGATAGATAGATAGATAGATAGATAGATAGATAGATAGATAGATAGATAGATAGATAGATAGATAGATAGATAGATAGATAGATAGATAGATAGATAGATAGATAGATAGATAGATAGATAGATACGCTCAAAATCGCAGAAGTTCGCTAAGAAATGCTTCGCATTTAAAAACAACCACAACCACACACTAGCGCATTCCACTCAGTCTTACGGACAGGCCAGTAGATCGCAGGTGCGAGTGTTTGGTGTATGGCACACATAGACAATTTCTTTTTAATGCTTTCAATAAGTTAGACAACCAGCCTATATCAGAATAAGGTCTACTATGCCATCGTCCAGGCTCAACGTCGCAGAAAACAAATTACATCATCTCGCGCTAAAGGGGACCCTGAGACGATGCGAAGCCGGAGCACTTGCACGATCGCGTTCCGTTGGCGTTCGCTGGGCATGCTACCGACCTCGCGGCGTGGAACGCGAAGAGGAACACGAAGCGTGTCGTGTCTTCCCTCTAGACTGGCCGTTAATTCTCACAGGGCGTGCGGGGAACTTCGACAGGCGCGCAAGAGAGAGGCAGCGTAGGAAAGGAGACAGAGAGTGGGAGGGTACGCGCATGCGCTGGCCCTCATCGCGGCGCTGCGCAGGAGAGAATTTCGGCATGTCGAGCCCGCATTTCAGAGGAGCCAACCGAGGCAAGCGCTGGACTGAACGCGCGCAGCGCTCTGCCTTTTGAAGGAGAGGAGACTAGAGGAGGAGAGTAGCGTATGCGCCGTGAAAGCAGAAGCGAAAACGCAGGAGAAGCGCAAGCAGGTGCTGGTATAAAGTGGAGAGAGTAACCAGCAGCTGTTGGAGAGAGGGAAGGAGGAGAGTCGCGCATGCGTAGTGTGAGTGCGGGCCACAACGCTGCGTGCGGATGACCACGCCGCGTTACATACCCCCGAGCAAGATATACTTCGCATCTAAAGAGCCTTACAAGCGCTACTAGCCTTCCTGGGTTAGACAATTCTGCCACGTACCATACTTCCTCTAGCATAATAACGGCGAGCTATTTATATATGTCAGTTAGCGCTTGCAGTACGCAGAGCTCTGAGGTGCTTCGGCGTGGCAGAGACTTTTATTCATTTATTTATGATACTCTCACAGTCAACAGACATTACAGAGGAGAGTGGTAAAAACTTTAAAAACAAGACTGTAAGCAAAAAACAGTGCGATTGTTTCTGATTATGTAATAATATTTAATGAGGGGCGCAATTTAACATCAGTTCACAGCAGTAATATACATAGTAAGAGAATAACACTGCAACGTTTCTGAATATACAATAATAGCTTTGAAGATGCAAAATGCAACAAGTAACGGTGCAATTTTGCTACTTATACATATGTGAACTTTAAGGTGTGAAATACAAGCTATTACAAGAAGTTATTTATTAAAGTCACAAATGTGTCATGATCTGAAATTGTTGCTAGGAATGAGGGAAGTAAATTACACTCATTTGATGGGCGCGGTACGTAAGACTGTCGGAATGGTTCAGTTTAAGACGATGGAATGCCAACCTTATAAGCATGATCCAAACGATGCGAGACATTATGAGGAGGAATTATTAGCAAATCACGTATGTAGTAATGATGACAAAGTTTGTGAAAAAAGCTTAAGCGGAGGATGCTACGACGATATGCGAGTGTACGTGCTTCAAGGTCATTTTCTATAAGTGTGATGCTCACGTTCCGATTGCAAGTAGAAGGCACACAGCGGACAGAGTTATTTTATGCCATCTCAAGTTAGTGCAAGAAAATATTACGATATGTATTCCAAACCGACACGACGTATTCAAGTTTAGGCCGAAGGAGTATTTTATACCGCATTAGTTTGAGAAAGGGCGGTTATTTTGCGAAGTTACGACGAAGATATCCCAGCATGCGACAAACAACGCAGCCGATATGAATATTCCACGCTAGATCGTTACTGATATCAACTCCGGGCTACTTTTCTGAAGTTATGCTTTCTAATTGCGTGTTACTTAGATTATGAGCTCGTTAACGTTTTCTAACTTTGTGTTTTTTAATTATAAGCTGGTAAACTTCTTCTAGACACACGCATAATTTTAAATTTTGTGCTGTTCAATTCCATAAGCCATGTATTACACCAATGAAAGTCAGCATGAAGTTCAGATTGAAGAAGGACGATGCCGTTAGGTCCAGTTATTTCACTAAAAATTACACACTTATCGGCAAACGGATGAAGAGATGACGAGAAAGGACAACACGTACAAGACGTACGTATGGCATCTTCACTATCACGGCAAGATGGCGCTAAGGGCGTACTTTAAAGGTCGTCGCCCTGCTCGCCTTTCGCCAAAGTTGGGAAGTGCGCCTCCGCCCGGCACTTTCACCTACAGGGCGTGGTCGCCGCGCTCGCGCGCTTATCTTTTTATGGGGGAGGGTGACACGGTTAGATAAAGTTTTCTTCTGAAGTATTATTTGTGGATTACATTATATATATATATATATATATATATATATATATATATATATATATATATATATATATATATATATATATATATATAGGGTCATTTTATAACTCTGCCAGGAAAATTTTGGACCATCTACGATCATGCTGAAATAAATTGGGCTGGTATGTGTGCGTATGAGAAGCAGTCATTGAGGCGTTATTTTTCGGGAAAAAAATTTGTATTGCCTAGAGGGCACTCCGAAGTTGCGGCACGGAAGTGAAACTCTGTCGTACATAACAATTCATATAAAATCACTGTTTTGAGTCATTACTATGAAACAGTTTTTTCCTTAATATGACTATGATATGACTATGATATCATAGTCATGAATATGACTATGATATGACTATGATATCATTCATTTTTTGCAACTTTCATTATTTTTCGCCTTGACGAACAGTCGAAAGATGCTGCATGTTTAGCATTTCTTTGAAAGAGGAGCAATTTTTCCGCGAGCAATATATCCACATTGAGGGCTTTGTAAGTTCCTATAGTAGGTGATAAAATGCTGCGGGATCGAAAGAAGAGGAAACTTTGCCACAATATTCTTACAAAGTTAGAAAAAATGGCGTTTTTACCCATATTGGGGCTTCATTTTTACAAGGCAGAGGTCCAAGTAAAAATACAACTTTTATATCGTTGTGTAGTATGTTTTGTGGGTATGACGTACAAGAAGTTTGAAAAGACCAGTTTTTGTTTTAAGTGAGAAAAAAGTTTTCTAACTGAACAACCACAAGGTCGTACGATGTTTTCCTTTGCCTCGCCTTCACTGCATAGCACGTCAGCGGAGGATTTGAGCAGGGGCCTTTTCTCAGCAAATAATGCAAGTCATACATCTGCTTGCCACTTATTTTAGTAATACTGCTGTATATAACGTCAAAAATGGCGATAGTGCTTAAATTATGGAACGGTACTACCCCCTTGGACCATCAAAGGGCAGGTAATATTCAACCGCTTCAATGTCTAAAGGGGCAGAATTATAATGTAGTCAATGGGCTGCCGAGCTGTTCCGGTGCGCGAGACGGTAAGCCGCCCGTGTCACATGTGAATTACATGTATATGGGAATTAGTTTTGCTGCCGATCAGAGATGATCAAACTTTTCATTTTATTTCATTTCAATTGGTATTGACTGCTGTTTTCAATATTCAAGCTATCGAGTGGGGCGCCTAAGGGGCAGACGCCGCCGCCGAAAAACGACGGAGTCGACGATGCGACCAAAGAGTGCTATGCGAGCCGTTAGCATGTGTGTCAGTAAGGGAGGGTCTCTCGCCCGAAAGCTTCAGTGAAGAACAAGCGCGCCCATAGAGGAAGGGAAACTTCGCAGAATGGACACTGCCATTACGTCATGCGGCCGAAGTACAGAGGAAGGGAATCCAGGGAGCGCTTCTGCCTCTCGTGAAATGCATTTAGACGCCAAGTGGTCGCCTATGATAGTTCGCAAGTCTCGGTATTAGTTCCATGCGCGCGCAGTTTGAAATTTTGGAGTGTCCTAGTCGTTAATTTTTTATCGCTACAGACGGTCTCTGGGTTACATTTCTGAATGGCCAATGTGGAATTTTTTTATCATGAGAATACACGAGATTGCAAGAATTATTCACGAGCCGCCATTGTAGCTGCTCTCTAGGCAACGCGCAATTCCGGAAAATAGACGGAAGACACCTTGTGATGTTTATTGGCCACGGTAAAAAAAAGCGAGAAAAAAACCACACAGTAAATATTTATTCAATGCACCTGCCCTCTTGCGTTGTAGCCGCACCAAAGTACAGTGTGGTTCTTGCCTCGAGAAGCTCCACTGGTCTGCTTCAGCTGAACAAAAAATCGAAATGGGAAAACTACGAGGAGACGCGAAAGGGCACAACCGTTTAATGCGTGGAATTAGGAACAATCGCAATTTTCTTTTACGAACATCGCAACAGCGCATTGCGAGGAGTGCTCTATGCCCTCATGGTATAAAGCATTACAATACACGACCTTATTCTATGCGCCTTCAAACACACGAGCACGCATTAGCGGCATCCGCGATAGAATGCCACGTACTATACAGCCCCAACCGGCACGTTATGATAGATGAAAACGTTTTTCAAGAGCTCGAAATAAATGCGCGGGGAGAAACCTTTTTCCACCGTGCTGAAGCGAGAATTTTCGAGGCACGCTGTACTTATCTTCCCGCTTCTGCAAGTTATCTTGCGCCAGGCGTTTTAAATACGTGAGCGACGCGCGTTATCGCTTGATCGCTTCAAACGATCCTTGCGTTTTCAACAGGCTAGTCCATTAGTGTACACCGAACCATCGTCATCTGATAACGCGAGTGCCAAAAGAAATGCGCACCTGGGGATATGAAAATCGTCCCGAACCTTTCATAAGTTTACGTCGAAGCGCCCGATTCCTGGCTATGGCGCAGTTACAACATCCAACGTACCCTAAGCCTAACTGCGCACTAGCGCGGCGAACAAGCTTACTACGCAGTACATCCAGGGACACAAAAGTGAGGCTTCTCACCTTGCTGTCGACATCTGCAGCAGTCCACACCGTATTGCCATTCTGAAAAGCGCCGCTGTCACACAAAATAACGCTCAATACCACGACCTTTCGGCGTGAATAAGCAAAAAAAGATGCCACCGAAACACGCATGAGAGCAGCCCTTCTTCGATAAGCGCCATAGCTGATCTGACGATGCACGATGTCATATCGTCGGTGTCGCTCAGTGGTGTCGCTTGGTGGCGGGATGTTGTTTCACGAATTTTCAACTGATCGTGTAAGAAAATGTCGTTACACGTGAAGGAAACAAATAAATAAAAGCGAAAAAGCTATACATTTATGTTGCACAACTTTTTTTTTTCTTGAGCGACTTGCGCAATTACGCGTCATATCGAGGTTCCAGTGATATGACGCGAAGATCTCGAAGGGCGAGAAGGTGGAGGGGTACGGCTCGATCCGCTTATCACTTGTCTCGTTTCCCTTTCTCACCCGCCGAAATGTGTTTCAGTGCGGGTGGGTCGACGCAGTTCGACGAAGACACTTGCCCTCTTGCGTTCACACAGCTGTGAATGCGCACCGCGCTCGCCCAGAGCGGTGGCCACGAAATTGCAGGAAAAGGAGAGTTTTCCCTCCCGGGAAAACAAAACAGGAGACACTCACTTGCTCCTAGCCAAGTGAAAAGGATTCGAAGCTTTAAAAGTGGTTGCTATACTTTTTGTCCGCGAATAATCTTTTGCCATCAAGCATATCCACAATGGATTAGAAAGCAATGTTATACACAGAGTAAAAATATACGATGTTTCGCCGTAAAACGGAAAGGAGAACTAGAATTCAGTGTGAAAATGTTCGAGCCCTCTATACGAGCACAACACAAAAAGGATACGTATAGCCAGAGCAGAAGATTTTCACAATGCATTTGATGTTTCAGTATAATGAATGGTGCGTTGAGGAGTGTGATACAGATGACGTTCAGGAAAAAAAACTGCGCACGCTATACGTGCACGGAGGATGAAAATACGTCACGCAGACATAATTGGCATTCGAAGCACTCCTGGACGCTTCTATTATTCGCAAAGTCGGCCCAATACATGGCCTCTAAAACGCAGGTTATTTGCTTGACTATATTTGTGCGCCTGCGCTGCTATAACTTTCCCACGTTACAATGAACGCGCGCCCTCAAGAGGGGATCACGTTACGGGCTGATACTCGGTGCTGTTACGGGCCGATACGGGCGATACTCGTTGCAATATTTCTTTGAGAACCGGCGCGCTGCTCCTTTTGCGCTTCTGCCGCAATGTGGAGGGGAGCGGCTGCTGCTCTTTGTCTCGTTGGTAGCGAGTCCAACATGGGTGACGCTGGGGGTGAAACTGATTGCTTGGTGTTGTTTTGCAGCCCCCGTCTGAGATGGTTACTGTGCCTTGGATGTCCAGGATCACCATGCGTTTCTGACCGTTTGGGGAGTTTGTCAGAATATTAAGATCACGCAAATGTGTTTCCTGCTATGCCCTTCACGCACGAAAAGCATGGCATAGTGCCATGGAATATACTTGTGCACTACACATTCGTTTTGTATATGAAGTATGCATCTTCTGAGCAACGAATGACGTGCTCTGTCATCTATGCGTGAGAACTTCATTACCACGTTGCTAGTACTAGGTCATAGGACAAGACGGAACAATAGGCGGACTTTCCGGGCGGCGCTGGGCCCCCAAACTGAACGTTTCGTCCCGCTATTCTTTCTTCGAAATCATGCTGAAAAATATTCGCGGATAAAAAAACATGACTAAACTTTTGGGCTCACTATGCGTTCAGCATTTTTTAAAGAAACCAATGATTCTCACACCTGACTCCATGTGATCCATGTTGCAAAGTTTAAACCAGAGAGACCTTGACTTTTGCAACAACGTGATCGCATGGCCGCGTCCTTGCGCGCTGCATAGAAAGCGAAGTGGCGAAACTATGGCGGCCGCGAAGCGAAAAAAAAAAACAAGAAACAGAAAGAAACGGTAGTCCGCAAGCGCGCTCGGCCACTAAGGCTGGCCCGACGTACACACGACCTCTCTGGCCCACCAATAATCGCGCGCTACACCGGCCTGCTACCTCGTGCCAGCGTCGGCGGCCAAGCTAGTGCCGGTGGAGTGAGCCACATGTGGCGTTGTGGTCAGCAGCTTAGACTGGCCCGTCTACTGGCCATACTTTCACGGCCAGTTAGGTCGGCACCGCACCTGTAGCCAAGCAAGGGGCGACATTGGCCAAAAAGTGATGGTCGGCCAAGTTTGCTTGGGTTATTCCTCTTCTTGAAATGCGAAAGGCTTCCACCACTTTTCTACTGAAGTTATATTTATGCACAAACTGAACAATATATCAACAACGAATGGTGTACAGCCACATTCCAAGCAGTGCTTAGCCAAATCAGTTAATTTATTCAGCAATTGATTCTGGTGTTCAAACATTCTCACATTAACACATCTGCCTGTCTGTCCTATACATGCGCGCCGCAAGACAAATAGACATCTCATTCTGCGCCACACTTTCATTGAAGAAACTTGTTTTGTTGTTCTATTTTAAAGAAAGCTGTCCTATCCAAGTCTTCATTTTTTCCTCGAACCACAGCTGCCACCTTCCCCATCATTTCTTGTTTTTTTTTGCTTTGGAGCGGAAAACAGTGTAGTCATGCCAAACATTGCCCACACTTTCTTAAACCTGTGTGAAGGTACATGAACAGGGGGCATCTCAATTACAGTCTTACGTCCTTGATGCGGGCTAACGCGCTGCCCACGTCGTGTTTTATGTTCATAAATTAAGATATAAATGTGAATTCACATATATATATTATAATTAGTGCAATACAGTTCAGAGACTACAAGTAACGTCCCATACAATTCCGTTGGCTTCATTTTCTGTTGTTTTGTGTCTAACATAGGTAAACTAGGCCTAAGTTCCCATTTTATTGTTCGTTCATGGCGTGGATCTCAATCAGGCAGACTTGAAACTTTCAAATATTATGCGACGGCTTACTCTTCAGCAGCCAGCTCGTAAAAGCTTCATGTGCTACGTGGCGCCAGCAGGAAAAAAAAACGTTCCGACTCGCCGCCATGCCTACGAGTGGCGCTGACTAACACTCCCAGGTTTGCATGGACAGAAATACCCGCGGAAGTAGACAGGAGAGCGCCTGCTGCAGAATTGGTAGAGCATCGTGCGCGTTATCCGAAGGTAGCAGGTTCCATCCCTGACGGCGGCCAGTTGTCATTTCGTCCACTTCACTTTTTTCACGCTTATATTACAATTGCTACGATACAGTTAAAAAGACTACAAATACCGTCCCCTATACATTGCTTGACTTCGTGTTCTGTTGGTTTTCACTGAGATAGCGTCTATAAGCGCTGGTGAGCGGCCATTGATCAAGTAGTTGGAAGAAACACTAGATATGCGCGAAGTGTAACGTTAACATCTTCTTTACTATGCACAGAGTTTCCAGCATGATGAAATAAAGGCATGCCGCTTTTAAGCATTGAGAGAGCGCCTTGTTGCATACAGTCAAAGTGCATCATGCAGGTGACAAACACGTATTTTAATTCTCGCACCGTACCTTTTTAACGTCGAACTCTTCCCGCGGATACTTGAGTGGCCCTCCCGGTGCGCCGAGCTTGCTCACGACGAAGACGGGCGGCAGCACAAGAGACACTAAAGCGAATGCCACGACACCTTGCATCGTGTGCGCTCCAAGCCAGCGACTCCCATGACTCCTTCAGGAATGATGCTTTTATCCTGTTCAATTACCTTCCTATTGGAGATAAAATAGCACATTTAATTTCGCATTTGTTGGCCTACTAGATTTATGGGCCCAGCGTTTACTTATATGTAATGAATTACATTGATTGCACGAAAAAAAAAACATGCGTCACACGAGTGACACTTGCTGTATCTAAAAACATACACTTTTAAACTACATTACCATTTAGCATGTTGCTTCATTTCTGCCACAGACAGTTGAGTGGTGTCTAACTATGGGACGTATTCGTAAGTAGAGCCCAGCGCGATACTCATACCGAGCATTTTCTGACACTATATGACATGGCTCCGATTTTTTGAAAGCCGAAGCATGCGTTCATGCGTACATCACGACTTCAAATAACAGCGTTTTCTTTTTTACATTCGCTCGAATAAAAAACACCCCTGCATACCACAGTAAATAGGTGTGCTCAGTTGTAATTTTGTACTTGCAAAATTACAATTACATTTGTACACCTGCAGTCTGGTACCGGGTCTTGGAGTTTGTACACCTGCATTATTCGGCTAATATATTCGCGGGAGTAACTCTGATCCGCTTCTGGACAGACAGCGCTCATTTTGCAATATAAGCCCAGAGTCCTTTTGCGCTAACAGCTACTAACAGGTTCCCCTAAGGCTGGAGATCACGCCCTCGATTCCATAGCCAACTCGATTTGATCAATTTCGCGTGACCCTGCCATTCCGTTCGTGTTAGGGGCCTTAACAAAAATGGTTCTGCCAGATGATATGACCCAGCATGCTGGTGACCTATATTGTCTTTTTCACAGCTCTGTGACTTATTACACCGTGCAAGCCACCTTCTCGAAAAAACGTCCTTTTCAAGGCATCCTTTCGGAGCCCGACCCATCGGCCGCCCTACCCTTAGTGAGCGACACATCATCCAGCAAGAAGTCGACAGAATCCTTTCTCGGAATATCATTGAACCTTGTTGCTGCCCATGGACACCCTTGCTGTTCTCATTAAATAAAAGGTCTACTCTTTATGATATTGCGTTGATTATTCACAGCTAAATATCAACACGAAAACGGAACTCCACCCACTACATTGACGCAGTAGATTGTCTCCATGGAGCGCAATATTTTGTTTCCAAAAGCCTTCGCTCCGGTAGTGGCCTCGATAAGTTACTGTCGATGACATATTGTACATGAGAAGTCGAGCATTATTTTTTTTCCAGTGGTCTCCATTTGTTCAAAATGATGCCAAAATGAACCAATGAAGACCATTGGGAAAAAATGATGCCCTTCGGTTGATACATTGTACCGTCCACATTTTATTACACAGCAGGCACTCTGTAACGCGGCTTTAAGTGGTTCAAGTGCATTTGCTACTCCCGTGATATAGCCGTTTGGTGTTCCAAAGCTGAAGGTGTTCGCAAAAACCCACCGCCGAGGAAAAAAAACACGTGACGCGCTCATCCAAAACTTATCCATTCCCAGTGCTGGGGCTCACCAAATGTATAATATATAAAACTAAGTAACTTTTCTTTCCAGGACTAGGCTTTGACCTCGGGTCCCCCCTGTGCGAAAGCGAGAGCTTTGAACACCAGGCCACGGATCTTTTCTTGCTGAATTTATTGTCTTCATTCAAATCAAACAGAGATATAAGACAGACATTCCAGCCAATCATAGGCTGCCAATGGAGGCAATCAAAACTCAGGGATGCGCGTCAGAGTTTCCTACCTAGGAAGCCAGTCCGGTACCGGGTCTTGGAGTTTGTACACCTGCATTATTCGGCTAATATATTCGCGGGAGTAACTCTGTCGTCTTTAAGTCTATATCTGCTGACGTACGGCTATTCTCGACAACCAAATACCATGAAGGCATAGAAGCATCATCATATCAAAAGGCATGCCTTCTTAATTTCTGAATCGGTAAAAACTTAACGCTGTAACAGTCTATGGACAAGTCCTTTTTCAAAGTCCGTCGAAGGATATCCCCAAAGAAATACCCTCAACAACAGTCTAGAAATACATCTTCAATTCATTCAAGTTTTCTGCAAGTGAAACAATGGTTGGACTCAGGGTATAAAATTCATTTTTCCTTCCGAATATCCAAATATCTCTCTACTTCGGGTGTGTTAGTGTGTAATTTGAAGAAGAAACTTTTTACATCCCCTCTGAGAGTCATTTTTTTACCCTTTTGACGATGTCTTGTACTCGGCCAGCATTGCACTGTGCTCGATACAGGGAAATGGGAAGAAACACGTCACACAAGTCTTTATACAGTTTATTGCGGGACACATCGCTGAGGCATTCAAAACAGAAATGAGCTTGCAATACACGATACGGAACGCACCCTTCTCTCAAGTATAACAACGCGCTGCCTGACATACAATCTGAAGAGAGAACTAAGATTTGCAGAAATCTAACCAAGCTAACACGGAACACAGTTTGTAAAAATGAGTCCGTAACATTGCGGAAAAGCATAAAGCGACTAGCCAGCTGTCTCAGATATAGATTAAACAACTTGAGCCCTCCTTGACGAACACGCCTGAAGAGGCTTGTTCGCTTAGTCCTTTTCACGTAGAACCCCACATGAAAACAGCAAAGACGTGCCGTAACTCCTGAATATTTACACGTCAGCAATGTATTATTTGCTTTACGTACCACAACTTACTTATCATGAAAAAATCACAGCATATCCACGGAGTGAATGATGATGAGTGGGCGAAGCTGCGGAGGTTCATCGGTAAACCGTGAATCTTCCGTGAATTCTGGCCAGTACATCATCGCCGACGTGAGATCGGGCGTGTTTATACTAAAGGTTCGATGAGTTATGACGACTTGCAGCTCACTTTAATTTTACATGTACGCTGTGAATTTTCATTGTTTAATCACGCACAGGAGCAATCGCACACACGCACTACCTTGGAGGTCAAAATCCAGTGCCTATATATACGGGATGGTCAGTGAACGGTTGTGCAGCGCGAGCGGTCGGTTTTACAGCAAAAGCTGTTATGAGATCATTTCAGCGGCCGTTTTTGGCGCCGTAATTCTAGCTAAAAAAACAGATCGCTTAAAATAGGTGCTAGGCAGGAGCCGACAGATGTCCACGCAGCTTGACGCAAAGGGTAGCAGTGTAACAGTTTTTAGGTTCGTTGACGATTTTATTGTGTTTTTTAAACGTATGACTAATCATTCCAATGATCAGTGTAATGACCTTGTATCATTGATACGTAAATGTCTTTGTCCCTTGGTCGTGACTGTTGAGCAGCCTGCAGATGGTGTCATCAGATTTCTTGATGTATCGCTCACCCTTGCAGATTATCTAATTTGTTGGTGTTATGAGCCCAGGGCAAATAAGTCGTTATTGGCGTTTAACTCGAGTCACTCTAAGCTCGTTAAAAGGGGCATCGTAAAAATGTGTCTCAAAAATGCCCTCAGTAAGTCCTGTGTGCACATGCTTGACGAGAGCTTTAGGAAGCAAGCTTCACGTTTACAAACAGCAGGGTACCCGACCTACCTCATAGTTGCAGTAGCCGAGTGTTTGCTTAAAGAATGTAAAAGTATGCACTGTAATGCCAGCACCAATGATCGCCCCACGCCTGAAAATAGAAACGTGGCAGTCGTTCCGTATATCCATCAAGTATCGCACAATCTCAAAAAAATAGCCGCCAGAGTTAACACCCGTTTTGTCTCTTCCGCCCCGTTTAAACTCAGTAAGTTGTGCAAGAAAACTAATCCACATAAGACATATCTCAGTCTGAATGCTCCATTAAGCACAGAAAACCTTTTGTGCAGTGTGTGACTAACGTTGTATACTGCATTCCTCTGTCTTGTGGCCGTGCTTACATTGGGCAGACTAGCCGCTGCCTAAATGTCCGGCTTGGAGAGCACTGTAATAAAGTGGGCAACTTCCCACCTGACGGCTTCCTGGCGCTACACTGTCATGCTTGTGCGTGCAAACCGAACTTCCAGGGAACCGTTGTCATCAGCAGGAACCGGTCCGAAATCACTAGGCTGATCACTGAAGCCGAACAAATCGATTATCTTGGAGACGCTTGTGTTAGCAATCCCTCCATGTCCCTGAGTGCTAAAGAATTACACTTTCTGCGCATGAATCATTAAATTTGCTTGTCATTGCCTGTGCACCCTGTTTATCTTCTCGTGAGGTGAATTCCCTGGTTGTTATCAAATTGTTGTTTTTTTATGAAAGAGTGTTCACGTGACTGTCGTGCGCAAAACTGGTATATGAATTGGCAGGAGAATGAAATAAACCATTGTTGTTAGTAGCGCCAGTGTGTGTACGTCTCTTCCTTCTGTCCGTGTCCTCGTATGCGCTCAACTCATTCAAGTATTCACAAATAATATGATTTATGACGTAGTGGGTACCTTGCTAGTTTACCTCTATTAGTAGCACCAAGAGAGTTTACAACGAGCTCTAGAAATGCTGTTCTTCAAGCTTTCGCTGTGACTGTGCTGCGATTTCCGCGCAGGCCTGGCGTGTTTCTTTTTAGGGGCGAAGCTCCTTAAGGCGGCACCCGTTCGTCCCTCGTAGTCGTCGTCGTCGTAGTAGTGGTAGTAGTAGTAGTCGTAGTCCGTAACAAGTCTTACGCTTTGACCTCCAAGGTGGTGCCGGTGGGAGATTTTTCCTGTGCGTTGTTGAACAATAAAAAATTCGCAGCGTGCGCGTTAACTAAAAGCCGAATTCTTCTGTCTCTCATTCCCCATTAGCAGCCATTGGCATGTTCCAGTAGGAAACGTTAGTAGAAGTAGAAGTGTAAGTGTTAGCTAAAAGCCGACTTCTTCTGTCTCTCATTCCCATTAGCAGCCATTGTTTACCTCCAAGGTAGTGCCTGGTGAGATTTCTCCTGTGCGTGATTAAACAATAAAAATTTTGTTCAAAACGCCGTTGATTGATGAAATAAACGAACGAAAGACGCCAGATGTTTCTAAAGCAAAACGAAGAGAGAGAGAGAGAGAGAGGTTTATTTATAGAAAGGCAGAGAGGTCGGCCTGAGCGATAGTATGCTCTAGCCTGCTACTCTATACCGGGGGTGGGGAAAGGGGAGAAAAAAGAGTGATGAATGACGATGGTAAGTAAGGGAGGTGAGTATGTACAGTCCCGTCTAGGTGGTGCTGTGCTATAGCCGCGCATCCAGTGCAGTGGCTTGTAGGAAAGCTGCGACCGCTCTTATAACCACAGTTGTGCTGTTGGCGTCAGGCCAAGGACCCAGCACAACCTCATCAGTTAATGGCCTATTATGCACTCCTTCAGTAGAGGAAATCAGTTTCTGTCGTTCGCGTGCGTATGCTGGGCAGGTACAAAATATGTGCTCAAGTGTTTCTGGCACTTGACAGTGATCACAGTTGGGACCGGTGTCACTGCAGCCGATGATATGTGCATAACGTCTTGTGAAGGCCACACCAAGACGAATTCGTTGAATCATACATGTGGTATGTCGTTTTAATTTACGAGGCATAGAGAACCTGATTTCGGGGTCCCATTTGTGTAATCGCCGGTGTCGTCGCTCCGTTTTGGACCAGTGCTCAAGTGTGAGGTTACGCATTACGTACCGAAGCAGGGCGTTCGTGTCTCGCCGTGAAAACGCAGTGCGCACTTCAGGGCCACTGGTCAAGGCTCCTTTAGCTTCGGCGTCTGCGTCTTCGTTTCCCGTTATGCCGCAGTGGGCAGGAATCCACTGGAAGGTGACGAGGTGGCCATTTGTTGAAG